>NW_020664377.1:4662421-4831978 GCF_002925995.2 Terrapene triunguis
TACCGAACCCCTGCCCGCGGAGCACCGCCAAACACCCCCCGCCGACCGCCGCGCTGCCGAACCCCTCCCCGCGGACCGCTGTGCCAACGAACACCCCCACCGAGCGCTGCGCCGTCGGAACCCCCCCGCCGAGCGCCGCACTGCCCCCCGCCACCCCAAGATTGGCCGCCCCTTACCAGGTGCCGCCCCAAGCATGTGCTTGGTTGGCTGGTGCCTAGAGCCGGCCCTGACTGTAGATCTCCCATATGGTGTATTAGAGAGAGTTTGTATTGCCACAGGTTCCATTTGGTTCACTTGGTTTCCATTAGTATTATGAGTTTTAGTGGGTTTTCAATAACTGGCTCAGATCCCACTGTCTGTCTAGACTGCTCACATACACTTGATACAAAGAAGTTTGGCTTTGCCCTTTTCAAACTACAGTCAGAAAGGACAGACAGCTCTGGCCAGTATCCTAAGGCAGTACTTCCTGAAGCATGTAGAAGAATTTAATATTAAGCATTGTAATGACTAGGCCTGTATGAGATAATGTTTTGGCTATTTTAGTTGTAATAATTTACGCAACAAACATCTGATTCTTTTGTGGCTGGTGTTAACATTTGAAATTAGGGCTGTAAAGTGTGTCAAGAGAACTGAACTAGACGTCTGGTCATATTGTTGGAATCTATGTGGGACGCAAGAGAGGCGTCTGCAAACCACTGAAAAACAATTAAGGCCTTGAAAGTTTAAATAAAGGAGACAATGTAAGTTAAGGGCACAATTAGCATGTAGGAACAGCAGTGGGAAACGTCATTGCTACTACAAACTGAGCAGTGCAGCCTACACCACTGCAGACACAGTAGAGGTCTGTGGAACACAGCAACAACAGTTTTGTTAGAACAGTGCACTCAGAGTTCACATGGCAAGAGACAACCTTTCAAAACGTGTATGGACTGCTTTTGAAAACAACACTGCAGAGCCTCTGGTTGACAGCCAATACACATGTAAGAAAATCACCTTATTTGTAACTCTGGCATTAGGGGTGGGGAAGAGGAGCCCTGTGGCAGAGACTGTAAAACTAGTGTCCATCCTGATTTTATACAGCTTCAACTTTTTTTAAGTTCTAATTTTGAGTGTTTGATGTTGTTTATTAAATACAATAGTTAGGAACCATCAGGAATAAAATCCACGTATCCTTAGTCCAAATCTAGTGTCCTAGACACTAGATCACATTGCCACTCCACACAGGGAGCTCCAGGTGCAGGATATGGCCATCAGAGGAAAGTGCCACATATGGAAACAAATATAAAAGAAATTCCAAGGGGTTTTTGGTTTTGGAGATAGGGTTTTTTTGGTTCATTGTCAGGGGAGGATGGAAGGGAGATAAGAGCGAACGTATATCTGCGCATAAACTCTGATTAATTTAACTTTTTAATTCTCAACATATTTAAAAGTCATAGACACTCATTCTCACAAGAAGCAAGTCCAAGATGGTAGCCACAGTGTATTTAGTTGTAGCAATTTATTAGACAGAGGTTTTAAAACAAAAACATCTTCCATTAGGACCTGCAGGCTCATCTCTGAATTTGTAGCTATCGCGTGTAGGCTCCGCCCTGAGAGTAATTCCCTTTTCAAATAAGAGCTCGACTCTTTATTCTCTGCATGGAATTGTCTTTTCCTCAGATCTACCCTGCTAGCCAGCTACACTCAGCTGCAGATTAGATTTTTATCGGTAAATGTCATTAAACATCAATTTCACCATACACACACACAAACCGATGAAAAACGACTTTCATTGATAATAATAGAAATTTATAGATAGGCAAAGTAAGAAAAATGCTGCTTGAGAACTTATTAGAGTCAAAATCCAGTGATTTAGACTTTTGAATTAGGCATGTTACAAATGGACAAGTGAATGAATAGTAAAAACAGGTCTGAGTTGTTGATTTAAGGCTATTTACTTTGTATATTTGGACACGTGATGTTGACAATTTGTGTTTTAACAGTTTATCAAATATAAACTTTTTGAATCTCAACACCTACTGTCATTAAATAATTGTCTGATTCCCCTACACATTTCCTGCAACTGTGAAAATTTAAATTGATAAGAACAGGAAAAAATGCTTAAAACCCATAATTTTGTTCAACTGTGAAAATGTAAATAGATAAAAATCTAAAAAATTGTTTTAAAATAAACCAATATTATCCATTGAAATTATTTCAAAAAATTGAATTCTGCCAAATCTAGCTATAGAGCGGTAACAATTCCTGTATTAAAATAGAAATGTCAAACATTAAACTAGGAAATACCCCAACAAGTACTTGCGTCTGGTTTACCCGGTCAGTTAACTGGGCTCTGTCTCCCCTGATCTGCTAGTAACCATAAAGGCCTTTTCCTAAACTGCTTGTCTGGCACTGCAATGGATGAATCCTGTTGGAAGCATCATATCCTGCCTTTGATCTATCGATTCAGGTGACCCAGAGAAAATCTTGAAAGCATAAAAAAAAATAAAAAAGCATCCTGTGAGTCTCTTTTAAAACACAGTCTGATCAGGAAGGCAAGACTAGAGAAGATATCATCCAGAATCATTCAGCAGATGTCATCTGGAAGGAAAGCCGTTCAATCCAGGCCAAAGACTCCTGACTGAAATTAGTTTGACACCCAATTCTAAAGGGTAAAACAAATGGCAAAGTCTTCTCATCCTTTGGTGCCTGGGTGTGAGACGTGTGATGTGTCTAGTCAGTCAACAGAAGTATTCCGCCTCTCAGTTATGAAAAAACAGTCCTGGACATAGATGAGAAAGAGAATAAGTAGCGGCGCCTTTAAACATTAATTTTGTGGTTCCAACAAGCACCAAGCAGCAGGAAAGGAGGATTAGTATCAACTCCTCAAAGGCAGAGTGTAGTGACTCACTATTTCAGGACCTTGTGAGTCACTTTTACAATATTACCAACAAGTCTGACAAAACATTGCCTTTGTATTAGATATTATGGGCAAACCCCAAAGCCAGACACCATTGAGTTCAGAGGCTGTTTGAAGTCCAGATCCAAGTTTTTCAGCATATGCTCCTCTCTACTTCCTATCATGATAATAATCAAGCTGGTTACCTATTTTTGTAGGCTTGGTCCTAGACCCGTTGAAGGGGCCCTATGGAATTAGTTCTGAGTTTTCACCTATGTTACTGAGTTCAGTTGCTACTTTCCAAAATGTCTCATGCCATTTACCAAAGCTCCTTACCTGCACTAGTGTCCGAGTAGAGAATTTTTGTTAGCCACAGTTCCACTGTACACAACGCTGCCCCCTTTTCCAAGGCTTTATAATTTGACCATGAGTGAATTCTGAGGCTAAAAACAGACATAACAGCTCAGCCCCCCTCTCCAAGTTTAAAACAGAATTTTAACTTGTAACAAGTTATATAGATATAAAAAAGTAAAAAGAAACTGTTTCCACTAACAAAGTGAAAGGGGACATGCAATTAGGAAAAAGTTCACCTCACATAAAACCTAATTTACCGAAGAAACTAAGCATGAGAGGTGGAAAATGAAATTCATTTCACCAGCTCATGGTCAGACAGCTGGGATCTGGAATGGTGGCCACAACCCTTCCCAATCCAGTACGATTTTACTTATGTTAATAGTCCCACTGGGCCTGTTCCTGCAGCCTTACACAAGCAGTCATTCATACAGTCACACTGAAGTCATCAGAACGACTTGCATGAGTAAGGATTTGCAATGTTGGGCTCCTACTCCTCCTTCACGAGAGATGTGTGTGCCTGTATAAATACATTTTCCTTCACTCTCTCTCTCCACCCTCCTAACAAAATAATAGTTCAGTGATGCCCTGGCTTTTCACTCATTTTCTATGACTCAATGTGAAGAACAGGCAGTCTCAATTTCATAGACTGGCCGAATTCCAAAGGGCATAAACATCACCTGAAACAGAGTGGAGTTTTCCCACACACAACCCCCGGTACCCTCCCCAGAATAATCCTTACTTTCACAAAACACTAGTAAATACTTGTTCTTGCATAATCCAAGTTTTAAAATACAAAATGGCCGGGCAGGAGCTGCTGCCTTCTATCTACCCATATTTACATATCCCGGATAAACAGTTAGGATCTCACCCAGCGCCAAGCTGATTGGAGAGTCAAAAATTCACCCCTCCTCGGCTTTAGCGACTAAAAGGTAAATCCGAAGTAACACAACATAAATCCTACTCTAAACCAGCACCCTGGGCAGTGCTGCTCCTAGGGTTCCCTCCCTCAGAACCAACCAATGTGGGTATCCCAGACCCTAGCTCCCACTCCTCCTTATTCAGAGTGGAGGCTAGTGAGCCACACCTGCCCAGGAAAATCAGCCACAGGTAGCCTGCAGCTCTCTGCAGGTTTCCAAAATCTACTACATGGGTGAGGCAACCACTGACTCCTGCCTCTCCCTTAAATCCCCCAGCCCTGTAATGTCTGAGACCTTCTGCCACAGGAGTGTACACCTTTCTGAGGCATTTGTGTGTCTTGACAAGGAAACAGCTCTTGGATTAAAATAAATCACGGCACATGTTGCGGCACATCATTCAGTACCTAGCATAATAGAACTCAGCATAACCTGTTGCAGTTAGATGGAAACTGGAACACTTCCTCACTGTACCATACCATCTGATTACAAACACTGCACATAATGGTGCAAAATCTTAGTTTATATTTTTAGAGCCTATGAAAAACTGTGAGGGCAATGAACTCCTCCTCCTAATGGCAAATTTTCCTGGACGAGGCTATCCGGATATTTAGAGATGCTTCGATTTCTACACTCTGTTGGCCACATCTCTTAAAGTCATACTCTCCAGGGAAGCAGAAGGAAATGCTTGCATGCAAGAAAAATATAACTCAGTACCAACAACTACAAAACAAAGGTTTGAATTCAGAGTGTCCACATGAGCTGGATTTTCCAGCTGTGCCTTTCAGTTTATTGCTGCCAGACAGTCACAATCCTTTGACTCCACTTCTGAAATTATTTTTAAATATGGAGTTTAAGGAGATAACAAAGCAAAGAGCAGGATGGTAAAAGCATTCTTCTTTCCAATATGGAACATAATAGTTCACAGAAAGTGGTATCCAAGCAACAGGTGTGAAAGGGGCAAGATATTAAAAGACTTGTTCAGTCAATTATCTCAGCCTGAACATGCTGCTAACTAATGTAATTGCACCCGCTGCAGAACACAGCTTTTTCTTACAGTTAAAAATAATCACAGTATGTCAAAAAGCCATGTTAAGAACACAACCTCTAATGAAGCCTGAAATCTTCTAGATTCTCTTCCTCATCTCCAACACACATGCGCGCTCTCGCTCTCTCTCTCTCTCACACACACACACACACACACACACACACACACACACTGTACAAGGGTTTGCCGGGGCTCGACCCTATCCGGGGCGGTGGGGAGCCACACCGGCTCACTACACACCGTTGGGTTGGGGGGGTTCGTCCGGCCATGGGGGTCTCCCTCGGCAGCCCTTGCTGTAACCAGAAGAAACACGGTAAGCCCGGCCCTGGCTCAGGGCGGGGCAACAATGCTAAGTCAGGGCTCTGGCCCTCAGTCAGGGCTGAGCAAATAGCGGTACAAACCGTAGCTAGCCCAGGCCCTAGGTCAGGGCGGGGCAACAAACGCTGAGTCAGGAGCTCGGGCCCTCAGTCAAGGCTGAGCAATACCAATAGGTCCCAGCCTCCTCAGGCCAGGGAGAGGGGGAGACTGCCACCCACGAGTTGGGTGGCAGAGGGGACGCAGGCCCTCCCACTCTACTGCGTCCCAGCCCGGGGCCCTAGCAGCGGCAGAAGACCCGCTGCGGTCAGTGGGGATCCTGGCTGCAACACACCGACATAGGCTCTGGCAGTGCTGCAGCCAGACTGGGGTCGGCTGCCCCCGGGCTACTTCCACACTCCCCCTCGGGGCCTACCTGGGTCCTGGTGTTGGCCTCTGGGGGATCCAGGACCATGGGTTCTCCGGGGCAGGGGTTGATCGGCTGGCCCGGCAACTCCTCCAGATAGCGGGCGCAGGGCAGGCCCGGCAACTCCTCCGGATAGCGGGCACAGGGCAGGCCCGGCAAGTCTGGGCGGCCGCCTTGGGCCGCGGGGGTTTCCCAGTCGCGGGCTAGGCTAGAGACGTCTGGTCTCTCCGGCGGCTGGGCCTCTACTGAGCTCTGAGGCAAGCCTTTATACTTTCGGGTCGCCGCCTGACCCTCTGAGGGGAGGGCTCAGAGCTCCCTAGCTCCGCCCACTCCGGCCTCCGGACGGACTCTTTCCCCTCCGGGGCGGCGGGGAGCCACACCGCCTCACTACACACACACACACACACACACACACACAGAGGAATAACTGAATGCTGTCACCTTCAGGTAGTACATCATTTTGCTCTTCAGTTCTCATAACCAGAGAAGTGGCTATGTAAAAATGGCACCATCTTACTCAACAAATCTGCTTTCTGTACACCATATACTCCACATCACATCCACCTGCTTCTAATGACAAAAATAAGTATTTGTTACTCTCGCAAGCCATTTTTACAAAGTTGGGCCTGGATCCTTCAAAGACTCAGGCATGTACTTGACTTACTCGCATGTCTAAAGTTATGTAGGCACAAAAGTCTTTGCAGAATTGGGCTTTTGGTTTAAGAGTCTAACTGCACCTTACAATATTATGATTAATGGTCTCCAGAGCAGAAGCACTGTGTTTTTCTCCATCAAAACAAGTAATGACAAAGGTGTGAAATCATAGTCTTGACCATACAACATTAAATGCCATACAGGCTTCCACCAGACTTCATTATGACATGGTGAGAATTATTATTTCCCTGCATGACATCTGCATTCTAACTCAAGCGTAGAGGCGATCTGCTGGAATATCGGGTGTGGGGAGAGAAGCGTCAGAAAAAAGATATGCCTCGCCCTCATCCAATCAGCAATCATTCCCTACTGCAAAGTGAGTCAGGCAGTGGCTGAGCCTTAACCTCAATAGGCTCAATTGCTGTTCAGACAGAACGTATGGAAGTAGCAAAATAACTGACAAATGGAACCCATGGAAATAATTTACTAGGATTATAAATTGACTTTTGATATGGTATCGAAAGACTAAGTAAATGCTTTAGAACATGAACAAGCGCAACTGTCAGATACGTGTGTCTTTATTATTATTTTTTTAGCTATACAAAGGGCCACATTGTCAAATAGGAACGTATAAGTTGCACCCACAAAACATGTGCATACATCCATTGAAGGCGTAAAATGAGTGACCACACGCAAATAGGAATGCCAGGGTAATTACATGTCACATGCACACAATGGGTATGTACACATAATGTATAGGCACAACCTCAGTGCCCATGTTTGAAAATGCATCCTGAAAAGTTAATTTAATTCTTCATATTACTCTCTTTATATATGGGGCACGCTTCCATTGTTACTTTGCTTTACTGTGCGCTTTAACATATAATTTTGCAGTGGGGTAGCTGGTTTACTAAGTGCTCTTAGGTGCAATTCTGCTGTGTCGAAGCACTAGCTTATTTGAAATCCTCAGGAGTCAAATCTTTCACTTTAATGCTGTGTACTTCGTTGAGCCTTAAACTTCCATGCCTCTTGATATAGTGCTGGAAACAAATTTAGCATAAGCAGCACTGCAGCTTCAGTGCTCAAGATTGGCTCTGTAAATAAAGCACTGGACTAATAGGTCTCTCTTAGGCCACGAATGCGGTTGGCAGGGACTATTTAAGCTTCCCACACACACAATTTAAGAGTGCATTATAGGTATCTGATTTGCATCTAAGCTGATTTGCATCAAAGCTCTAAACTTACCCTGGGCTTTGAGGTTTAGGGCCAGATTTTCAAAAGCACTCAGCTCCCATTTGGCTGCTTGTTTTGGTGTCCAAGCAGGGGTTAATCTCTTTTAGAAAACCTGACCTTAATGTACTCACAAACCCCAGCTTTTGTTCACAAAAGCTCAGCAAATATGGGCTGAGCTTATTCGCCCAGCTGGGGAGGCAGCCCAAGCTTTCCACCCTAAAGAGAAGAATGATGCTCTGGTGATTTGGGCTGCAGCCTGGGAGTTAGGAAATGTGGGTACAATTCCCTGCTCTGCTACAGACTGCCTGTGTGACCTTGAACAAGTCGCTTAGTCTCTCTGTGCCTCAGTTCTCCATCTCTAAAATAGGGATAATAGCACTGCTCTCCCTCACAGGGGTGTCGTGAGGCTAAATGAATACCTTAAAAATTGTGAGGTGTTCAGATACTATGCTAATGGGGGTGATATACGTACCAGAGATGAATAAACTGACCTTCTGTAAAGCACCTCTCCCCCACAGCTTCCTCATTTCAACATAGAACACTCTCCTTCTTTCTTACTTTAGATTAGGGCTGTCAAGCAATTAAAAAAATTAATCGCGATTAATCACGCTGTTAAACAATAATAGAATACCACTGATTTAAATATTTTTGGAGGTTTTCTACATTTTCAAATATATTGATTTCAATTACAACACAGAATACAAAGTGCACAGTGCTCACTTTATATTTATTTTTGATTACAAGTATTTGCATTGTAAAAAAACAACCAAAATGGTATTTTTCAATTCACCTAATACAAGTACTGTAGTGCAATCTCTTTATCATGAAAGTTGTACTTATAAATGTAGAATTATGTACAAAAAACTGCATTCAAAAATAAAACAATGTAAAATTTTAGAGCCTGCAAGTCCACTCAGTCTTACTTCTTGTTCAGCCAATCGCTCAGACAAACAAGTTTGTTTACATTTGCAGGAGATAATACTGCCCACCTCTTGTTTACAATGTCACCTGAAAGCGAGAACAGGCATGTTTAGCTGATGGACTCCTTTCAACAAAACCCCCAGACCACCCCTTGACACTAATGGAAGCAGGATTGGGCCCCAAATTATGAACAACAAAAATCTTATATAACTTTGCTTAGTTACCAACTATTTCCTTCAAATTTAGCCAATGCACAAGTTTTCAAAGAGATTTAACGGTCATGAACAAGTCATCTTTGAGCTAGAGGGAATTGTGGAATGTCCTGTAACTTGGAATCTATTTGACAATTTTGTTTGTACTTTACAGAAAATGTTCCCCTTTTGCGGCAGAGAAAAACAGGAAATTTCAATGCAAAGTTATAGGCTTGCTTAAATAAAACACTAGGAGCCAATCCTTCAGCTCTTTACTCTCATGGGTAGTCTTTTTCCTCATGCAGACATTCCCATTTCCTTGAATAGGAATTACTCTCTGAGTAAAGGTTACTTATGAGAAGTAGCTTTGACAGGAATGAGCACTTAGAATGGAAGCTGATGGCAAATGTAACTAAAAAGGGGCTACTGCCTCTCCATAATACAAACTGATATATTGTGCATATCATTTAAGCTCTCAATAGTGTTTTATATATATGGATTATAAAATACAGTGGAACCCCGCTATAACGCGATCATTGGGGTCCAAAAAATTCAATCGCGGTAAATGCGGGGTCGCATTATTGCGGGGTTCCCCTGTATGAATGAATTCTGTATGTATAATTTTGGACTGGCAGCTCATAGGACCCTTGTACTATCAAGAGAAGTTAAAAAAAATTTATTGATCTAAATTCATGGAGCACCAAGAAGAAACTACCTTTACTAAAGAAATCACATTATTATAGTAATGTATTCCTGCCTTCAGGGAAGAATATCTACCATTAAAATGTCAATAATTTCTTCCCTAATTGAATCTCCTTTCAGGTGAAATTCTCCTCATTATAACGATATTGCTTTGCTTCCAGGGTACAACTGTCTGTAATCAAATGATGATCTCCTCATTACACCAACCTAAACCAGGGTAACATTCTTAGTAAATATTTTACAGATTTGCCTTAAAGGCAAGAATAGTTCATTGCATTTTACTACAAACCACTGAAATCTTGAATATTGTAATAGAAATATTGTGAAAGATCTGGGAGCTTGGATCTAACTGTGCATTTCTCACTGTCACTAGATGGTGCAAAAGAGAGGCCTCATTTTTGTTCATAACTAAACCCTTTGATAATAGTTTATTAATTATATTATCTGCCAGTGTTAGATTATCTATTACAATAGATTTCATTTGTCATATGACAATTTTATATGGCTATATCATTCTAATTTGGTGGGGTTCTTTACCTCCAACAGTTTCTCAGTGATCATGTCTGTTACAGAGGTGCTTCTTCACCTAAAAATAGGTTTCTGTGAATTCCAGACACATCTCTTTCAAAGTGAAAGGCAGAACCTTGGACCTGGTCAATAATAAGCATTTGTGTTTGCTTCTTTGCCCTCTCATGTCCTGTCTGTTCCTAACTTATGTAGTAAAAATGTCTAAGTAAAAACAAAAACAAAACAGGGTGGTTGAGATATTAAATACATTAAAGATTGTGCTGCACTTTGAGATCTGTTGATGAAAAATGCTAGCTAAGAGCTAGGTATTACTATTGTTAATTCTTCTCACTTTGATGCAGAAAATATCAGCTAATCTACACTACATAAACTAAAATGTATAGTTTATTGTTAAATTATTTAATACATGGAATATGGAGCACTTCATTTCTAGGTCATTGGTTTGGATTCAAGGTCAACTTTAACTAGGGATGTCAAACAATTAACAGAATTAATCACGATTAATTGTGAGATTTTAAAAGTTAACCACAATTAATCGCAATTTTAATCACACTGTTAAACAATAATAGAATACCAATTTAAATGTATTATAAATATTTTTGGATGTTTTTCTACATTTCCAAATATATTGATTTCAATTACAATGCAGAATACAAAGTGTAGAGTGCTACTTTATATTCTTTTTTATTACAAACATTTGCACTGTAAAAAAAAGATAAAGAAAAGTGCAATCTACAAGTCGAAACATGAAGGGGCATACGAATGTTTAGCACATCTGGCACATACCTTGCAACACTGACTACAACAGTGCCATGAGAATGCCTGTTCTCACTTTTAGGTGACATTGTAAATAAGAAGCGGGTAACATTCTCTCCCGAAAATGTAAACAAACTCATTTGTCTTAGCATTTGGCTGCACAAGAAGTAGGACTGAGTGAACTTGTAGTAGGCTCTAAAGTTTCACATTGTTTTGTTTTTAAGTGCAGTCATGTAAAAAAAAATTGTTTGTAAATTGCACTTTCATGATCAAGATATTGCACTACAGTATTTGAATGAGGTGAATTGAAAAATACTATTTCTTTTGTTTACCTTTTTACAGTGCAAATATTTGTAATAAAAAATAATATGAAGTGAGCATTGTGCACTTTGTATTCTATGTTGTAATTGAAATCAATATATTTGAAAATGCAGAAAAACATCCTAAACTGCAATTAATCACGATTAATTTTTTAATCAAGTTAATTTATTTTGAGTTAATCGCTTGAGTTAACTGCGATTAATTGACAGCACTAATTTTAAGTAAAATATTTTATCATCAGATGTCTGTCTGTGGATCATGTGAATCGAGTTATTGATCTCAGTCCAGTTCATTGTGTCCACAGCACAATATCCATTACCCCAGTTGGTACGGAGCTCAAAGACATATAAGACCATCAGAGCCCATGCTTGAATACATGATTTCTGTCTCTCAGTTTGCCCATCCAGCATATTTAATCAGCACTAGATTGTCTAAAAACATCTTGTGTGTGTGATTTTTCTCTTCTGTGTAATCAAATGGAGCGTTCTTTTCCTGTCCATTTTATGACACATATTTGGCCAATTTTGTGGAGCATGAATGAATTTGTGTGAATGGATTTTCCCCTGCACATTCTAATATCAAAGTCATTCTCCGGCTATTATACATTTCCTAGAGCAGCGGTTCTCAAACTTTAGCAACTCCAGGACCCCCATTTTGATTTTAAATTTTTCAGGGACCCCTAAGCTACACAATAGAATGGGAATTTAGAAGCAAATTAGCAAGGTCTTGCTCAGACAGTGCACAAAAATGTGTCATTGATTTGCTGTCTAGCTGCCTTTGAACCCTGCTAAAGTGAGTGAGAATTTTATGCCCTTGAGCTCCTATATCCCCATCAAACCAATGAGACAGCTGATCCACCTTTCCTTATGTAATCCTTATTTAAAAAGACCAGCCATGGGCTAAAAATGTAAGAAACCATTTTCCTGTAACAACAACTATATAAATGGGGATACCAGGCCAAGACACTTATTTCAGTGATCCAGTACTCTGGTCTATTTCAGAGATTTGGGGTTAATTCTCCACTGTGCCCAAGTGGAAAGATCCCCCAAGGACCTTAAGCCAGTTGAGAACTGGGTATATCAGAGCCTAGCTCTGCCTCCTCCCCTTCCCTCACATGCTCTGTCTCCGAGAAGCCTTTGCTTTCCCTTATGCCACACAGTGGGTTCTGGCACAGTAGATGGCAGATGCAGAAGGCAGCAGAAGAACCATCACTGCCACTGGGGAGATTCCTTTGGCTCAAGTTCACTCTGTGCTGCAGAGAGCTGTCCCTTAAGTCTGTAATACCAGGGATGGATACTGGTGTGATCATCTTACACCAAGTTTATCTCCCGTCACCACTGACCTACTTCTTTCTGTTTGGCTTTGGGAGCAGAGCAGATCTATTGCATCTCTCCACCAGACACCAGGTTCTCCTTAGCAGCCCAGCTTTTGGTAACTACAGTACAATCTCGCTAATCCACACTTTGCTCACTGCCATAAAAAAAAAAAAAAAAAAGATTTCTCCCCGCTTTTAGCAGACATCTCACTGTTGCATGCTCTCATCTCACTGCTTTTAAAGCCTTTTACTATGCACACTACAAAACACTACTGTACTAGGAACTTATTATTATAATTAAAATTACACTTGGCAAATAAATGAATAAAGTAAATTTTGTCAGGCGCTACTCATGCTTGTTTATTATGATTATTGTGTTGGTTCACTAATTTGCTAAACGAAGTGATTCAGTGATTTGTCCCACTCCATGTCTGTTACCACAGCTCGTTCTGCTGCCTGTTGCACTCCTATGAACAAGCTGCTATCTGGCTAAAGGGCCATGTTATTTATTATGAGGATTATTTATTAGGGTTTTTTGCATTGTTTTTTCATAACACTCATCAATGATAGATTGCTCAATCGCTGACTATCTGCCAGGGTACCATTTGGTGCAATTAAATGACACCCACTATATATATTTTTAATATATACCTTTGTATTTTACCTTCTCAAGAGACACATTCGAAATGTGCTTTGCGAAGGTTAGGACAGCATGTGCTCAGTTCCAATAGGACACCTATTGCGTTGCTCAGTCACTTCAGTTATACATTTGACCTGCTGGCTTTATGGCTTAAGCCTTAAATTTCTTTTTTCATTTTAGATTTTGGTTACACTAAAGTGCAGGGAACAAACAATAACTAACTAAGGCCTGGTCTACACTACGACTTTAATTCGGATTTAGCGGCGTTAATCCGAATTAACCCTTCACCCGTCCACACTACAGAGCCAGTTAATTCGAATTAAAGGGCACTTAAAATCGATTTCTGTACTCCACCTCGACGAGCGGAGTAGCGCCTAAATCGATTTTGTTAATTCGAATTAGGGTTAGTGTGGCCGCACACCACCGAATTACTGTGGTTAAATTAATGGGGTAGTGTGGCCGCACACCACCGAATTAATGTGGTTAAAAACCGAATTAATGTGCTTAGTGTGGCCACGCAC
Source organism: Terrapene triunguis (assembly GCF_002925995.2). Lineage (NCBI taxonomy): Eukaryota > Metazoa > Chordata > Testudines > Emydidae > Terrapene > Terrapene triunguis. The sequence continues at coordinate 4,676,119 of NW_020664377.1, forward strand.
AATCGAATTTATACAACCTGTTTCCCAAATTTGAATTATCTAAATTCGGATTAATCCCGTAGTGTAGACATACCCTAAGTTTGCTGAGGATTTCTGGAACAGTGCAAGGCATAAGATATTTTTGCAGCAGTACAGAAAATGAATTAAATCTACTAGGCCAATTTTACCCCTGGTAAACAGATTAATTATACCCCTAGCTTTCAAAGTGCAACAATGTGCCATATCTTTCAATACCTCACTGTATACAATACAGTATAGCATACCTTCCAATACCCCACTGTACACAATATACCATACCTTCCAACCCACCACCGTATACATTACAGCATCCTTTCTAACACCTCACTCTGTATACAGTATTTTCAGAGCTTGTAACTTATAAACTGAGGTATCCACGTATTGTAATAGAAATAATCTTGAAGTATGTATCCATATAACACTCAGCCACTGCAGGGATGGGTGCAGTAAGGTGACACTCAGGATCACTGCACACCTGTTGTGTACTTTGCACCTGGTGGGAGAGAGCAGCTAACAACACTTTGTCCTTATCCTTTCTTGGCAAACGCTTTGCAGTGACAACATTGCCATCAATGCTACTTTCTGTATTTCCAATGTGAGCTGGAAGTGGCTCTCTTGTTACATAGCACGACCACCAAAATGCTACTATGGGAATAGGGCGCATACGCTGTAGACCTACAGTAAACCAATCTAATGAGGTGCCACCTCAGAATGTGCTGCTAAAGGCATAGCGTGAAAGGAGTCCATCAGCTAAACATGCTGTACAGCTCTTCCAGCGTTAGATACAAATCACACTCCCAGAAAAACAGGAGAGGGGTTTGTGGCTCTCTGAGGAGCCTACAGTCCGCAACTGCTTCTGTCTCAAGGCTATGAGAGAGGGTGAATAATGAAAACCAAAAGACACATTACTGGAAAACACACCCTCAGCCCTGCTTACTATACAATAGAGCAATTTCCCTCTTTAAAGCCTATATCTGAGGGAAGAATGGAATGTGGGGATATGACATTGACCCACACTGTCTAGACTAGGAAATAGCTTGTATTGAAATAGATTGTAGTTCAAGCATGTTTGCAAACACGTTTTTAAACACTGCCTATTTTCCCAGTTTAGACCCGCCCATTCAGAAAAGGGGCAAGGAAACAAGGGGCACTGGGCATGTTAGGAAGTCCCAATTCAAACCACATGAGCATCCAACTAGAGAGCTCAAGCAGTTACACCCCAGCCCAGAGAACTCAGCTGGCCTTGAACTGCTCTTGTCAACCCCAATAGTAGGGGCCTTAGCAAGGTGAAGTTCACTTGTCTGCAGACACAATGGCATGAACAGAAAATCCCTGGGAATTGTGGTCCTAGGGGATTCATCATGTGAGGAAAGAAATCCAGGGTATTTTAATTCTGACCTGGGATTCTGGGAGGGCAATGGAGTGAGTGAGCATTCACCCCTGGGCTACCACTACATACACAGACTCTGCCCCACTCTTCTCCTACAAGCCAGAGAGGTGCTCAGTGCTTCTCTTTGTTTCAATCTTTTAAAAAAACAACAACAGTGAATTTAGTGCAGGCAAGAAGTGCCAGACTCACTGACCTAGAGGCCAAATCGTGTACAGCCCTGAAGGGCTTGGAAATCCTCACCCCTGTGCCTTGATGATGCCTCCCCCAGTCTCCCACAGAAATCCCCCATTCCCCATGGGTTGATTTCTCCCCCAAACATCCCCACCATCACTAGCCCCTGGCTCTGCTGCTCCCCCCATGCTCCCCCCCAGACGCCCATTCAGGCCACATGGCTCTTCTCTTTCTTGCTGCAGCCACCCCCCAAACAGACTACCAGCCCTGGCCTATGCTGCCTCCCCCCATGATCCCCATGATGATCATCCCCGGTGTCCCTGGCAGCCCCCCTTCCTTCCTGCTCCCTCCCTTCCTCCCTCCCCTGAGCCTTCCCATTTTGCCCTGTAACTGCAAGAAATAAGTGCCCCTTTTTGCTCACTGGGCAGGCAGTGGCAAGCAGAGTGACTCCAGTGAGCTCCTCTCCTTGGCAGATACCTGAGCACAGCTGTAACTGGGTGGGTGGGTGGGACAGGAGAGGGACAGCTTCCCCTCTCCCCCTCTGGAATGTGCCCCCTTCAGGGTGTCTGGAGAGGGGCATGTGACTATTCCTGCCCCTCCCTAGCATCGCGCCAGGGGGGAGGAGTTGATCAGTGGGGTCCGCGGAACCCCTGGAGCTCCCTCGGGGACCCCCAGGGTCCGCAGACCCCAGTTTGAGAAACGCCATCCTAGAGCTTTCTTATATTATCTGGGTAGCTTTTAGGTAGGAGTGATTCCCAGCTCACATAGATGCCCTGAACTAGCTAAAAATAGCAGGGTAGCCAGGGTAACATGGGCAGCGGCTTGGGCTAGCTGACAGAGTACCTCAGGGGTCCAGGCAGGTATGTACTCCAGTACCTAGCCAAGCTGCGGCCCATGCTACCCTCTCTACACTCCCATTTTGAGCACAGAAGCTCGAGCAGAACTAGCACAGGTATGTCTACATCAGGTGGGAATCACATGTCCCAGCTCAAATGTAGATGGAGCCAGAAAAAGGAGAAGGACCCCTGCTGCTTCAAACAGAAGGGGAGGCTGTGTCAGGGTATGTCTAAACCTTATAACCTCAAATTACTTTAATCTGGTCCCAGCCTCAACTCTTTGAACCACCCTCAGGAAGCTGATACTAGACCATCAGGCAACTAAAATAAAGTATCAACCTTGGATACCATATTTATTATGTGTGTTACAGCTGCGTAAGGCCCCACCCTGATCTCGAGGTGATTAAAATATAAAACCAACAGATAGGGAGTAAAGAGCTTACAGCTCTGCACACATTCTGTGTTTACCCCACTGCTCTTTGTCAGACGTCCCAAAATATAATAAAGCTAACACGTTGATACTCAACTCTAAATAGGCTGAGATCCTGGCCCCCTGGCACGGTCATTATTTTGATGTAATTCTGGCACGTTACAGTGATCCATGCATGACAAATACATTAGAGAGTTTATTCAGATGATGGTGCCATAAACTTCTACTCACAGTGTATTCTTGTCACACATGTTAAGCGTGGTCAGCTCTTTTTATGTCATTTCTAAAAAACTTCCAGGCAGGAAGTTATCCAAAGCTTTCCCTCTGCTTATTATTAGATAGTTTATTACATTCCCTTTTATATTTACTGTAGTAGAACTCCTTAGCTTAGGCAAACAACTTTTAATGATATTAAATACACAGGGTCCTATCATGCCATCTGTTTTTAAGCAGGACTCCTTTTTGAAGTCAATGTGGGGGCATTTTAAAAGGCTGAGGGCAGGATATGGCCCCTGGGTATTTGGGTATTCACATGCAGTAGCTGAAGTAGAGCAGAATGGGAGGGGGAGCTCACCACTTTTGCTGGTGGTTGTATTGAGTGTATGGTGATATGAAGTGGGAAGAGAATGCGGACAAGAGAAAAAGTGTGTTTGAAATGAACTCTTGTCCCCAAGGACACTACTAGCCAACTAAGTACAGTGTGTGTGCAGGTGTGAAAGCAACGTGTGGGGCTGTGGAAGAGCAAACCCCTGATGCTCCGATCCCTGTAAATGCTGTCATTGAAATTTGGTCAGGCTGGAGAAGCTGAATGGACATAGTAGTGTAATAAAAAGAAATAAATAAAAGACAGTGTTTTATGTGAAAATTGAAGCTTGTGAGCCCCTTGGAGTAGGGCCTGTCTTTTTGTTCTGTGTTTTTTATAATGCCTAGCACAGAAGGGTCTGGGCCCATAATTGATGCTACAGTAATACAAATAATAAATAAGAACCATACATATACTGAGCTGGGTGAAACCACGCTCTGGGTTGAGTTAACATCCGATTGAGAGGTGTGAACTCGCCCTTCAGTTAATATAACTGTAAGCATAAGCCCCCCCCAAGACAAAACATGTATGGGAACCCAGGTCGAGTATCATTTTGGGAAGAAGGAAGTGTGTATGGGGGGTGGGAGGAAGAGAGAACATATAGAAACTAAGAACAAAGAGAGCAAAAGAGGCAAGAAAGCCAAGTAGGAGCCTGTACGCAGAGTATGACCCTGGAAAAAGCCAGAGGGCTTTTGGGTCTGGTATTGCTAAAGAGGTTTGGGGGCTGTAAGCTAAGAAACTGCTCCTTTTGTTCTTGGTTCCTTCTGCATTCAGAGAAGCAGGGCTTTGTACATTCTTTGTAAATAAACAAGATTGCATCAAAGAGAAGACCAGTCTTCATCCATTTCTAATTCCAACCGGAACACGCCCAGGGCCCTGGGTCAAAAAGATGCAACGCTTTGTGGCAGGGACGATCTTTCTGTTCTATGTTTGTACAGCAGCTAGCACAGTGGAGTCCTGGCCTATGATTAGCTCCTAGGTGCTACAGTAATACAAATAATAAATGATCATATATTTTGATTGTGTTCCTTTCCCCCACCTTTCAGGTGTCGTTTGTTGTCTTAGACTGTGAGCTCTTTGGGTAATGGAGGTATTTGGTGTGGACGCATTCATTTTTAAAATCGACCTAACGTGGCTAAATTCGACCTAACTCGTAGTGTAGACCAGGCCTAATTCTTAAGTTTCAGAGTGGTAGCTGTGTTAGTCTGTATAAGCAAAAACAATGAGGAGTCCTTTTGGCACCTTAGAGATTAACACATTTATCTGGGCATAAGCTTTCGTGGGCTAAAACCCACTTCATCAGATGCATGAAGTGAAAAATACAGGAGCAGGTACAAATACATGAAAGATGGAGGTTGCTTTACCAAGTGTGAGGTCAGTCTAACGAGAAATCAATTAACAGCAGGATACCAAGGGAGGAAAAATAACTTTTGAAGTGGCAAGAGAGTGGCCCATTACAAACAGTTGACAAGGTGTGAGTAACAGTAGCCAAACCAGACAGTCTCTATGCAAAAGAATAAATGGACACAAATCTGACATCAGGAATCATAACATTCAAAAACCAGTAGGAGAACACTTCAATCTCTCTGGTCATTCAGTAACAGACCTAAAAGTGGCAATTCTTCAACAACAAAACTTTTAAAACAGACCCCAATGTGAAGCTACAGAACTGGAATTAATTTGCAGACTGGATACCATCAGATTAGGCCTGAATAAAGACTGGGAGTGGTTGGATCATTACAAAACCTAAACTTAATTTCCCCAATACTAATTTCTCCTTACTGTTACTCACACCTTCTTGTCAATTGTCTGTAATGGGCCACTCTCTTACCACTTCAAAAGAGATTTTTCCTTGGTAAAGCAACCCCCATCCTTTCATGTATTTATACCTACTCCTGTATTTTTCACTGCATGCATCTGATGAAGTGGGTTCTAGCCCACGAAAGCTTATGCCCAGATAAATGTGTTAATCTCTAAGGTGCCACAGGGACTCATTGTTGTTTTTGCTGATACAGACTAACACAGCTACCACTCTGAAACTTAAGAATTAGGCCTGGTCTACACTATGGGGTTAGGTCGAATTTAGCCACGTTAGGTTGATTTAAAAATGAATGCGTCCACACAACCAACCCCGTTCTGTTGACCTAAAGGGCTCTTAAAATCGACTTCTGTACTCCTCCCCCGCAAGGGGAGTAGCGCTAAAATTGACTTTGCTGGGTCAAAATTGGGGTAGGGTGGACGCAAATCGACGGTATTGGCCTCCGGGAGCTATCCCAGAGTGCTCCATTGTGACCACTCTGGATAGCACTTTGAACTCTGATGCACTAGCCAGGTACATAGGAAAAGCCCCAGGAACTTTTGAATTTCATTTCCTATTTGGTCAGCGTGGTGAACTCAGCAGCACAGGTGACCATGCAGTCCCCCCAGAATCATAGAGCATAGAATGTTTCTACGCTCCCCCTATCATCTCCGTCCCTGAGGTTATCGCAGATTAGAAGGCAAAAAAACCACACTCACGATGACATGTTTTCCGAGCTCATGCAGTCCTCCCACACTGATAATGCCTCCATGCATTAAGCTGTACCCTCAGTGGCAGAGGCCAGGAAAGAATTAAGTGGGCGTGAAGTGCGGAGGCAGGACGTGATGCTGAGGCTAATGAGGGAGCAAATGAACATGATGAAGCGTCTGTTGGGGCTGCAGGAAAGCCAACAAAAGCACAGACCCCCACTGCATCCACTGTATAACCGCCTGCCCTCCTCCCCATGTTCCATAGCCTCCTCACCCAGACACCCAAGAATGTGGTGGGGAGGCTCCGGGCGCCCAGCCACTCCAGAGGATGGCCCAAGCAACAGAAGGCTATCATTCAAACAGTTTGATTTTTAGTGTGGCTACAATAAGCAATGTGGCCTAGTCCTTCCCTCCTCCCCCACCCCATCCAGGCTACCTTGTCCGTTATCTCTTTTTTTTTAATTAATAAAGAAAGAATGCATGGTTTCAAAACAATAGTTACTTTATTTCAAAGGGGGGAGGGTGGTTGGCTTACAGTGAATTAATCAACAAAGGGGGCGGGTTTGCATCAAGGAGAAACACACACAACTGTCACTCTGAAGCCTGAGCTCATCGCTGGGGAGCAGGAGAGCAGTTTCAGCGGAAGCGGTGGATGATGACGGTTAGCAGTCCTACTGCAATGTCTGCTGCCAACAGCACCCAGGAGGACCAGTATGGATGACTGTTAGCAGTCCTACTGCACCGTCTGCTGCAAAGGCAAGGAGCTGCTGCTGTGTAGCAATGCCAGCTGCTGCAGGTGCTTCTGTGTCGAATGCTTGGAGGTCCAGGTAGGGCAAGGTACCTTGGCCAAGGCAAAAGAGCAAGAGCCCTGGAGCTGTTACATGTGTCAACCACAGAAGTGCTATGGGGTGTTATAGCGCCAACCGGACTGGAATGTATGACTGCAAGACTTCTTCACCAGCGACAAAGGACAGGAATATGATGCACCTAAAATCTAAAAAGGCCTGTACATTTCCCAGAGTAACTATCCTTGATAACAGAATGTCAATGATTGTATTGGCTACTTGGATCACAGCAGCTCCCACAGTAGACTTGCCCACAACAGCAGTGGTGACGGTGAGCTGAGCGGGCTCCATGCTTGCTGTGGTATGGTGTCTGCACGGGTAATCCAGGAAAAAAGGTGCGAAACCATTGTCTGCCGTTGCTTTCACAGAGGGAGGGGCGACTGACGACATGTACCCAAAACCACCCACAACAATGTTTTTGCCTCATCAGGCATTGGGAGCGTAACCCAGAATTCCAATGGGAGGTGGAGACTGTGGGAACTGTGGGACAGCTACCCACTGTGCATCGCTACGTAAGTCGATGCTAGCCACAATAGTGAGGACGCACTCCGCCGACTTAATGAGCTTAGTGTGGACATACGCAATCGACTGTATAAAATTGATTTCTAAAAATCGACTTCTATAAAATCAACCTAATTTTGTAGTGAATCAAAATACTTGATTGGCTAAACCTTCTAATTAGAGATGGGGCTTCTAAAGCCTTAGGCCTGGTCTACACTAGGCGTTTGTCCAATTTAGCGCCGTTACATCGAATAAACCCTGCACCCGTCCACACCACGAAGCTATTTAGTTCGACATAGAGGTCTCTTAAATTCGACTTCTGTACTCCTCCCTAACGAGGGGAGTAGCGCTAAATTCGACATGGCCATATCGAATTAGGCTAGGTGTGGATGGAAATCGACGGTAATAGCTCCGGGAGCTATCCCACAGTGCACCACTCTGTTGACGCTCTGGACAGCAGTCCGAGCTCGGATGCTCTGACCAGCCACACAGGAAAAGCCCTGGGAAAATTTGAATTCCTTTTCCTGTCTGGGCAGTTTGAATCTCATTTCCTGTTTGGACATCGTGGCGAGCTCAGCAGCACTGGCAACGATGCAGAGCTCTCCAGCAGAGATGGCCGTGCAATCTCAGACTAGAAAGAGGGCCCCAGCATGGACTGATCGGGAAGTCTTGGATCTCATCGCTGTGTGGGAAGATGAGTCCGTGCTTTCCGAGCTGCGCTCCAAAAGACGGAATGCAAAGATCTATGAGAAGATCTCTAAAGCCATGGCAGAGAGAGGATACAGCCGAGATGCAACGCAGTGCCGCGTGAAAATCAAGGAGCTGAGACAAGGCTACCAGAAGACCAAAGAGGCAAACGGACGCTCCGGAGCCCAGCCCCACACATCCCGTTTCTACGAGGCACTGCATTCCATCCTAGGTGCTGCCGCCACCACTACCCCACCAGTGACCGTGGACTCTGAGGATGGGATATTGTCCACTGCCGGTTCCTCGGACATGTTAGCGGACGGGGAAGATGAGGAAGGAGATGAGGAGGACGAGGCAGTCGACAGCACTTGCAACGCTGATTTCCCCGACAGCCAGGATCTCTTCATCACCCTCACAGAGATCCCCCTACCAACCGTCCCCAGCCGTTAACCCGGACAGAGAATCAGGGGAAGGATCATCCAGTAAGTGTTTTAAACATCTAAACATTTATTTAACAGAACAGGAATGTTAACAATACCAACAATGGGTTTCTCATGATTAGTTTGCCCTAGGCGCTTAACGTTTCAGTCCCGGGCAGTGCAACTATTAAAAAAAAAAAAATCTAACAATGTCCGGTTTTGCATGATTGTTCTGCCCAAGCCGCTCTACTGTTTAGTCCCTGCCAGTGCAGCTACAGTAAAATGCGGTCTACGTGTCCGGGGATAGAGCAGAAATCCTCCTGGGACATCTCGACGAAGCTCTCCTGGAGGTAATGGGAAAGCCTTTGCATCAGGTTCCTGGGGAGAGCGGCCTTATTGGGTCCTCCGTGGTATGAAACGTTTCCGCGCCAGGAGACAATCAAGTACTCTGGGATCATTGCCCTACAGAGCATGGCGGCATACGGCCCTGGTCTTTGCAGGCTTTCCCGAAGCATTCTCTCTTTATCACTGTCAGAGATCCTCATCAGGGTGATGTCGCTCATGGTGACCTGCTTTGAATTAGGTAGGGGAATGTTAGTATTGGGACTGCTTGCCCGTTCCTTTACAGAACTGTAACCGCCGGTTTACAGCCAGGCGGTTGAGGCGGGAGAGGGGCGGCATACAGGGATCTTTCCCTGGGACAGCGGCGAGGGGGTGGGACAGGGGCAGAGTTGATGCTTGCCGGATTGCTGGCGGCAGGGACTGGCATTGCTTTCAATGTGAAAGGAGACCAGTGCTACTATTAAAGTTTTAAGCAGCCACAAGTCTACGGCTTACCATGTCTGCCTGCTACACAAATTCCGGTGTCCTGCCCCGCTTCTCAGATTGGCAGTGCAAGACCCCAGGCACTGAATGCGAGGGCCGAAAATTCGACCTTGTCCTGAGTGCGCATGTGATAGGTGCTGTGCATGGTCTTGTTCACAGAGAAAGACTATGTTCTTTGTTCACAACTACATTTATCTTTCTGAAGAATTCACTCCCTTTTTCCCATTCCCACAGCCACATCTGCGACTGTCTCCCAACCCAGCCTGGCATCACACTCCCAGAGGCTAGCGCAGATTAGGCGGAGGAAGAAGAGGACGCGGGAGGACATGTTCTCGGAACTAATGGGCTGCTCCCGAGCCCAGGCAGCACAGCAGACCCAGTGGAGGGAGAACTTGTCCCAAATGCACCGGTCACACATGGAACGGGAGGAGAGGTGGCAGCAGGAAGACCAGCAGGCGACTCAAACCCTGCTTGGACTAATGAGGGAGCAAACGGACACGCTCCGGCGCCTTGTGGATGTTCTGCAGGAACGGAGGCAGGAGGACAGAGCCCCGCTGCAGTCTATCTGTAACCGCCCTCCCCCGCCACCAAGTCCCATACCCCCCTCACCCAAAGTCCAAAGAAGGAGGGGCGGCAGAGTCCGTGAAACCTCTCACTCCACCTCTGCAGACTGCTCTACTACTAGAAGGCTCTCATTCCCCAAAATTTGCGAAGTCCTTTCCTTCCCGCCTCACCCAAGCCCCCGTCCAAGTTTCACCCCCCAGTTTCATGTGTAGTTGATAATAAAATATACGTTTCTGTTAATTACTGTTTCCATCATGTTCTTTTGGAGGAGAGTCTGTCTGAAGGGGCAGAAGGGGGTTGGTAATTGGACAGGACAGTCACCTTTAGCAGGGTACAGAGGCGGGGGCAGGTCCAGCAGCAGGGCACATACACAGTGCAGTGACTAGTTAACCTGGTCAGTCTGGGAGGTGGTTTTCATGTTCTGGGGGGGGGGGGGCGGGGGTTGCTCTGTGACTTTGTGGCGGGGGAGGGCAGTTACAGATCTTATGCAGCGGTCCTTATCCTGGATCACAGAGCCACGCAGCAGGGGATCTGTAACCCTCCTCCCCCTGCCACAAAGTCACATAGCCCCCATATACACGCAGTCCCGATCAGGACGGCTGGCAGGCTCCGTTGAAACAACCAGTCCACCACTGCGGAGCCTGTCGTTCCTGCAGTTTTGAAGCATCATTTGCATCAGTACACTACACCCGCTCCCTCCACAGTCTGCGTCCCCGGTTTAAAACATTCCTGCGAAAACAGTAATAAAGAAAACGGTGTCCATTAACAAAATAGAAGTCATTTTATTTTTAAACGTGTGTTGGAAGGGGGTATGTAACTGGAGATGATAGTCAGCATTAACTGGGTAAAGAAATGGGGTCAGGTTCAGCTTCTCTGTACACAAACTGAAAAGTCACAGGTTACCTGCTCACTCAGGAAACTAGCTTTCAGAGCCTCCCGGATGCACAGCGCGTCCCGCTGGGCTCTTCTAATCGCCCGGCTGTCTGGCTGTGCGTAATCAGAAGCCAGGCTATTTGCCTCAACCTCCCACCCCGCCATAAAGGTCTCCCCCTTGCTCTCAGAGATTGTGGAGCACACAGCAAGCTGCAATAACAATGGGGATATTGGTTTCGCTGAGATCACAGCGAGTCAGTAAGCTTCTCCATCTCCCCTTGAGACGGCCAAAAGCACACTCCACCACCATTCTGCACTTGCTCAGCCAGTAGGTGAAGAGTTCTTTTTCTGTGTCCAGGGCGCCAGTATAGGGCTTCATGAGCCAGGGCAGTAGCGGGTAGGCTGGGTCCCCGAGGATCACTGTAGGCATCTCCACATCCCCAAGAGTTATTTTGTGGTCCGGGAAGTAAATACCTTCCTGCAGCCGTCTAAACAGACCAGAGTTCCTGAAAACGCGAGCGTCATGAACCTTGCCCGGCCATCCAACGTTGATGTTTGTAAAATGTCCCCGATGGTCCACCAGTGCTTGCAGCACCATTGAAAAGTAGCCCTTTCTGTTAATGTACTGGCTGGCCTGGTGGTCCGGTCCCAGGATAGGGATGTGAGTTCCATCCATAGCCCCACCGCAGTTTGGGAATCCCATCGCGGCGAAGCCATCTATGATGGCCTGCACGTTTCCCAGGGTCACTACCTTTGACAGCAGTACCTCAACGATTGCGTTGGCTACTTGCATGACAACAACCCCCACGGTAGATTTGCCCACACCAAAGTGGTTCGTGACTGACCACTGTCAGTCTGGCGTTGCAAGCTTCCAGAGGGCTATGGCCACTCACTTCTGGACAGTCAGGGCTGCTCACATCCGGGTGTCATTGCGCTTCAGGGCAGGGGACAGCAACTCACAAAGTTCCATGAAAGTCCCCTTCCGCATGCGAAAGTTTCGCAGCCACTGGGATTCATCCCAGACCTGCAGCACTATGCCGTCCCACCAGTCCGTGCTTGTTTCCCGGGCCCAGAATTGCCGTTCCACAACATCCACATGACCCATTGTCACCGTGATGTCCTCGGCACTTTGGTGGGTGGGGAAAGATACCGCTTCTGCTTCAGATTCCTCCTGCAAATTATTTAGTTCCTGGGGGCATTAAACTAGCAGGTATTTTTCTCTTTATTGTTTTATAATTGAAATTACGTAAAGTAAACCAATGCAACAAAACTCAAGCCCATTGATAACTAAAGGTTATTGATATTGTATTTCAACTGAACCAACAGGAATATAAATTAATTCACATTAACAGTAAAACAATACATTTTGATAGTTCAGCACAAATTAATGTTTTGATTCTTCCAGTGCCTAATTTGGATGGAAAAGTGGGAGAGGAGGCTGAGATATTTTAAATGAAAATAAAAGTAAGATCTCATTTATTTTAAGTGTGTGACCTTACTTACAGATTGGGCCAAGTTCTGCCATCATCAAGCAAGACTCCCACTGACATCAGCGGGAGCTTTGATCAATTAAAAAACAATAAAATCCAGGTCTTGTATGTCTTCAATAGAGTGTTCTGTGCTTCTTGTCTGTACCCAGGGCCGGTGCTACTATTAAGGCGAACTAGGCGGTTGCCTAGGGCGCCAAGATTTGGGGGTGCCAAAAAGCAGTGCCCCCAATTTGTTTTTTACAGCGTTCCTCCCCGAGTGCGCGGTCGCCACTCCACTTCTCCCGCCTCCCAGGCTTGCAGCGGCAATCAGCTGTTTGGCACTGCAAGCCTGGGAGGAGAATTAGAGAGAGGGCGGCGTGATCGGGGACGTGCAGAGGTGAGCTGGGGTGGGGAGCTGCTGCACGGCTCCCCGGGGGGGAGCTGCCGTGGGGGAGGCACCTCGGAGGGGGGGCAGGGAGCAGCCACAGGGCTTGGTGGGGGGGGGGGGGGCAAGGGGGGAGGTTCGGCCTAGGGGGGGAACCTTCCTTGCACTGGCCCTGTCTGTACCACGTATCTGTCTAATTCGTCCTTAAATTTTTTGCTTCAAGAAAATACAGAATCCTCCTACATTAATAAATTAAACATGTTAAACCATTTCCACCATCCCCATCATTAAGCATCTTCACGTTTTTCTATTATGATAGCAGCTAATGAAAAGAAAAACTAACAATAACAAAACCAGAACATTCACTATCCCAGCATAAGTTAAATCAGTTAGCTGGCAATTAATTTAGACAGAGTTGCTGAGTAAGGATGGTGATGTGGATTTTAGATGCATCTATTTGCAGCTTTAGTGTTACAGGATATGTTTTATCCTCATGCACAATCCTTAGTTTTTACCTATAGCAGGGATGTGTCTGCCCTTTCTACTGAAATTTTTTATCTTTATCTTTTTTCTAGTTCTGTGAAGAAAGGGCATTCAGTATCCAGTATCACTACTGGTGGTTTACTAAGGCAAAACTTACACTAAAACCTTTCATCAAAAAAAACCTCACTTAGCAATAACTTAATTCAATTAGAAAAAGGGTATAGTTATGTACACAAATGCAACAAGGTTTCTTTTCATCAGCTAAGACCCTTGTACTGTTATCTTTAAAAAAAGTTGTGCCTCCATAAGCAAAAATCTCCCAATATATTTATTTATGTGGAATAATCATAATACCAGACTAACAGCAAAGTTCATTTGGTTGTCAGTATTTTATAAACTATATATATATAAAACTTTTGAAAATACCTGTTTTGTGGAGTTTTGAAAATAAATTATTTAATTTTATAACAGGTTTGTAACACTGATAGATACATACATGAGATATACAAACACAACGTTGGATATATACTTCTGTGTTATATATATGCATGCAGACAGTACTGTGCACCAGCTATAGTACTGTGTGTATATAAAGCAAGATATGATAGACCGCAGCCTGTGCATAGCACATGTGATACAGTACAGGATAATTATAATACAGACATTTCTTTTAAAAGCTGCTTCTTTTGTTTTCAGTCTGTAAATGAAATTGACAACAGGTTGGAAAACTAAAGACCGTTGCTGCTCTTCTGGCATGAACTTAACTCTAAAACGGGGAGGCTGGGCTTGATGCAGCCAGCATTGCAAAACACACACACACACACACCCCTTAGGTGCTGGATAGTTCATATAATCTCTACGAACTCTCAGGGCTGGAATTTCCTTGGCAGATTAATTTCAAAAACGCTTCCCCCCGCGCCCAAAACCTCTCCCTGGAGCGTCCACCAGAGACCCCTGCAGGAGACACACTCACCACGCCCCCTGTGCGGCGAGCCCCGCCCAGCACACCGCCTGGTAGCGCTGGACAAGCTTGTCCTTCGCCGGCCCGGACGGCACACCCACGTGCGATTACTGCTGCCGGGCGGTCCTGCGTATGGTCCATATAGACACAGCATGGCCCAGGGAGAGCCGGTGCTGGTCCTGTCGGACACAGACAGCGCAGAGGACGTGGAGGAGGTGGAGCCCAGCTTCTCTGGAATAAGTGAGCAAAGGAAATGACTGGATCCAGTCTGGGGCTGCAATGCCTTTGTAACCAGAGGGTTGTCAATGACACGGTTCAGGCGATGGTAGGGGTTGGATTGGAAGCAGCGGGGGCTGCCCAGTCCCTGAATGCCTGATGCTCTCATGACTTCTGGAGAGTTAAACGATGAACTTTAAACTTCCTCCCCTCTTGGGAAAATTGGAAGGGACGCTCAGTACCAGCCTGTGGGCATAGGAGAGAATGTGTCTGATTTAAAGTTAGTTCAGCCCTGGGAAACGTGAGCGTGCTGCCATGGGTTACAACAGACACGTCAATCCATAGGAGGGAGGGTTGGGCCACTCTGCATATTAGAATAATAAATAATCTTTCCCCCACTTCAGCTAACTGTGCATGGATCAGCTATATACATACATGACTTCTCAGCTGTTTGAAGAATCCAGTGAATGTGGGTGGGCTAGACTGGTGTTTCCAAAAGTATGGAAATAGAAATCGCAAAAGTTCAGTGATGTAACCTGGCTATAGTGACAGGTTTCAGAGTAGCAGCCATGTTAGTCTGTATCTGCAAAAAGAACAGGAGTACTTGTGGCACCTTAAAGACTAACAAATTTATTTGAGCATAAGCTTTCGTGGGCTACATCTTGCATCCGAAGAAGTGGGCTGTAGCCCACGAAAGCTTATGCTCAAATAAATTTGCTAGTCTCTAAGGTGCCACAAGTACTCCTGTCCTTTTTGCTGGCTATAGTGGTGTTTCTTGCTTAGAAAATCTCAGTACTGCTAAAAGTGGAGTTACTGTCCAAGAAACTGATGGTCGCTTGATTTTTTTCCCCTCAAGCGATAGAGCTGCAAGATGAAGAAAGCACTTCTTCTGATGTGATATCTCTTGACTCTCTTGAAGAAATAATGCCTGCTACACACTCAAACCCCAACAGAGGTATCAGTGTTTTCAGAAGGAATTCACAGTATGTTGACACGTTTACTCTAGACTTTCTTTAAAACATTGCAGCAACTTGACCTGCAGAGTGTGTGTCTACTAAAGCAGCATACAATTTTACACTTGTGTGCACGAGTCAGTGAAGTTATTTGATCTACAAAAAGGAAACACTAGAGCAAAACTATAGGACTGATCCTCAAAGCCAGCTGTAGGCAGAACTCACATGGATTCGAATGGGAGTTCTTCATGGGGAGGGCTTGAAGGATTGGCTCATAAATTTCTCAGGGAACTCTTTTGTTTGTCTAGCAGAAAATACAGGGTGTGCCAACTCTTAAGGATTGTTGCTCTTCAAGTTTTTGAAGAAATAAACAATTAGTATTATATTTTGTTTTCCCCCAGATCTTATTGCACATGAAGTAAATGAAAACCAAAGGAGTATTGAAGGTGAGTAATCAAATTAAATTACTGAAAACCAATAGGCCATTTAGCCATGTGGCTAAATTTCCATGTCACACTGCATATTAACCAATATGACCAAAAAAATCAAGTGTCCAACTTAAAAGCAATATCCAAAAATATCGGGTAATCAAACAAACATACATTAAGAAGAATTTGGCATACAATGGCTGCCCTAAAGGATTGGGATTACAGCCACCCTCACGTCTGTTTCACTAATTTAAATCTGCCCCAGGTTGGTAGTTCCTGAAAGACATTAACATTTGGTGGTTTGCTGGCCTATAGGAAATGATTTGGTGGACTTACACCAGCATCTAATGGACTCATCACAAGAACTATCAGCAAAATTGACATGAACTGGCAGTTTTGAAAAAGAAAATGAAAGCTGAACGGGCACAGAGACTGCACTGCCTTGTCGCTGCTAGTGGTGGCCCTTCAAGGATCATTTGTGGGTGTGTTAGGCCAGCCCTCAGATAGAACAGAGGCTGGCATGATGCTGAATAGATCGGAAGCAAGACGAAATTGTCTGGCTTCGTCTGCATCCGACGAAGTGGGTATTCACCCACGAAAGCTCATGCTCCAATACGTCTGTTAGTCTATAAGGTGCCACAGGACTCTTTGCTGGCTAAAAGAGATGCACGTGTTTTTCTTTAGATCAGAAAGCCTCATTGAAAAATCTAGCCCTTAAGAACAAATCCTGTGATTTGGAAGTGTTGGCAGGTCTCTAGCAGGCGACCTTGACAGAAATGGCTCACAGGCAATGTCCACAGGAGCGGTGTGAAAATTATCTCAGGTGGAAGTGGATCCTTGCATTGACAGTGTTTTAAATAGTCTGTATTAAAAACACAATGTCCCTTTGGCTTTATTAGTAACATTGAACTTTTTCCTATCCTTTCTGCTGTGCAGATGAGGACCATAGTCTTAAAACTCTTCTTTAGAAAGCATTAAAGAATATTTGTCACTGTTTTTCATTTCTAACTGGTGTGCTGAACATGTAATAATAAGAGTTACTAATCTGGGAATGTCTAGCCTCTCAGTTTTCAGAATAATGTCTAGAGAATTCTGCATCTTGTCCAGAAGAAATAAGTGAGAGAGGCTGAAATTAAACAATACTAGATTTTGAGAGAGGACATTCTTTGTGTTTTATAGAAATCTGCATCTGCTGTGGCAGTTTCCAGATTCATACCCAGCATCCCTTGTTTCACGGAGGAATTTGTACTCCATGTACGGTTAGTAGTCCATATGGCTCAATAAGGCAGCCCCCCTGCCTATTATCTCAGCTGGAAGTGGATCCCCTGAAGCAGGGGCGGCTCTGGCTTTTTTGCCGCCCCAGGCAAAAAAGCCTCCGGCCACCCCCCCACCCCGCAAGGGGGGGGGAGGCGGCCGGAGCCCTGGGAGGAGGGCGGCAAGCCCCGGCCGGGGCTCGGCTCTCCCCCCCGGCGGCCAGAGCGCAGGGCGGCGAGCCCCGGCTGGGGGGGAGGGCAGCTAGAGCACCGGGGGGAGGGCGGCGAGCCCGGCCGTGGCCCCGCTCTCCCCGGCGGCCGGAGCGCCACGCCGCCCCCCCTCCAGGTGCCGCCCCAAGCATAAGCTTGGTGGGCTGGTGCCTGGAGCCGGCCCTGCCCTGAAGTCAATGAGACACTTCAGAAACATCGTCTATTTAATTTATCCAAGAGACGGTCAGAGGTGACTTGATCATAGTCTGTAAGTACCTACATGGCAAAAGATTTCTGATTGTAGATGACTCTTTAATCTAGCAGAAAAAGGGATAATGACATCCAATGGTTCAGAGGTGCTGGAACAATTTGTATAGTGGGGGTGCTGAGAGACATTGAACCAAACTGTAAACCCTTATATAATGGAAACCACTTCAAGCCAGGGGGTGTGGCAGTACCACCACACACATCCCAGCCCAACACCCCTAGTTCCAGCACCCATCCACTGGTTGGAAGCTGAAGATAGACAAATTCAAACTAGAAATACGGTGGACATTTTGAACAGTGAAGGTAATTAACCATTGGAACAACTTACCTAAGGATGTGGTGGGTTCTCCATCATGTGAAGGCTTTAAATCTAGATGGCACAACTTTTAAAAAGATGTTCTGTAGCTCACACAGAAGCTATGGGCTTGATGCAGAAATGATTGGGTGAGCTTCTAAATCCTAGGGGATCAGAATGGTCCCATTCTGGCCTAAATATATAAGAAAGTATCACTAACCAGCAACACACATGCCTCAACTCAGTGTCCTCTAATGGGAGCCAAATTAAAGTTTACACGCACCAAGAATACTACTTTATAAAAATTAGAACTGATATATTATTGTGTTGCCCATTGGGTGACCTTAGGAAAGAGACTTCCCTTTCTGTGCCTCAGTTTCCCCATCTGTAAAATGAGGATAATGATATTTGCGTCCCTTTGAGATCTACTGATGAGGAGCACCATGTAAGACTTAGGTATTATAATTATATGGCTAAAATTATATAATATATCAGGTTGCTTTCATGTTACCTCCTATTCACCACCTTTGTCAGTATTGAGTCTACATTCAATTGTACATTCAGCTTCCTGGGGCAGGAAACTTATGATCTGTTTGCAAAGCACCATGCACGTTAATGGTGCTACATAAAAAAAATTATTAACACAAGAGGGAAGCTCACGTGCAAAGCAAACACAGCTCAGGATGATTGTTACATTTTATCAACTAAATCTATTTTTGCAACTAACTACAGTTTGCTGTTTTATAAGGAGAACTTTCTGGAAACATTTTTCCTGTATGATGACGATGGCCTTCAGGCCTACTGCACAATATGCTGCTCAGGGAAGACTCTGCTTATGTGCGATGATCCAACTTGTAATAGGTAAAGACTACGGGTAGGCCTGAGGGTCCGGTTAGATTGCAATGACAGCATGTGATTGCAGCTCGAGCGGACATACTCCAGCTAGCTTTAATCTAGCTAATTTGGGTACCAGAACGGTGCAGCTGCACGTGTCAGCATAGGCAGTAAAAACTGGCCTCGAACCCTGGGTAATTACTTGTGGGACTGGCCCATGCTGAAGTGCATGCTGTCACAGCTTCACTGCTCTGGGGCCTCAGCTAGATAAATTAAAGCTAGCTCAGTATGGCTACACCCAATGACTGCAGCATAGACATGCCCTAAGCTAAAAGGATCAAATCCAGTTCCAAACGTCCGCAAAGTTTGAAGGGGCAGGTTTGCATGCAGGGTTCTGGTTCAGCTCATTGAGGTTGGAGCTAGCTACAAGGTTCCAATAAGCTTGGGGTGCTGGGATGTCAGATTTAAATCAGGACCTGCACTGTGCTCACCTCCTATCATTGTTCTACCTTATATTTTTGGGTTGTGCAGGTTTTGACATGCCCAGCACTCTCATACACATTTAAATCACCTGTAGTTCCCCAAGTAATTCAACACAAATTATCCACAGAATAGCAGCAGGATAGGGATTAAAGAAAAACTCATCACTTAAAACTCTCAGTTATAAATGTGAATAAAGAAATGGAATTCTACAAACAAACATGTCAAGGAAACAAGATTATTCAAGATACTTGGCCATAATATTTGTCTGCACATGTATGTATTACATTCCAGTCCAGAAAGAAAACACCTTGTTTGAACATGGCTGTAGAGGGTCCGGACTCACCCCTGCGGCACCTCCTGCTGGTCATCCAGGGAATTAGCTCACCAGCCTCTGGAGCACCCTCTGCAGGCCAGTGATCCGCCTTTCCTCTTCTCTGGCCCCAGTGTCCCTCCCAGGACCCCAGTGCCCCTTGCTCTGGGTGCTGCCCCCTGGCAATACCCACACATGCTAGGTCTCCCCTCCCAGGGGAACCCCCACCCACTAACCCCACCTCACCTCAGGATAAGGCCACTGCCAGTCACCAGCTAGCCCCCACTCTCTGGGGCAGACTGCAGTATAGGCCACTCATCATCGGCAAGGTTGGGTTTGGACCTGCTGCCTTGGCCTAGCCCTGGGCTGCCCTCTGCAACCCCCAGTACCCCCTTGGCCTATTACCAGGCCGCAGCCTGGGGCTATCCAGGCTGGAGCTCCCCAGCTCCTCAGCCTTTCCCCAGCCCTGCTCCACTACACGTACCCTGTCTAGCTCCCTGCAGCCAGGCCCTTCTCTCTCTGAAGGCAGAGAGAGACTCTTGTGCTCCTGGCTCCCAGCCTCTTATATAGGCCAGCTGAAGCCTGATTAGGGTGTGGCCCAGCTGCAGCCACTTCCCCCAATCAGCCAGGGTTTTACCTTGCCCTGCCCAAACCCTCTGCTGCGCTTTTCCAAAGCCTCAGGGCAGGAGCGGGTGTCCACCCCACTACAATGGCTAACTGGGGAAGGGAGGGAGAAGAGGGACAACAGTAGCACCTTACAAATCACCAGCTATACACACGGGTGAATCCTGCCCACAGTGGGTACCTCTACACTAAAAAAAGCGAGTCTCAGAACCCAGGTCTACAGACCCAGGCTCATGCTACAGTACTAAAAATAGCAACCTAGACATTCCTGCTCGGGCTGGAGTTTGGGCTCTGAGACTCAGCAAAGGGGGGGGGGGGGGCTGTTTTTAGCACCATAGCTCAAGCCTGAGTCTGTAGACCTGAGCTCTGAGACTTGCTGCCGCAGGGGTTTTATTGCACTCTAGATGTACCCGGTGAAATCAGTGGCAAAACTCCTATTACTTCCCTCGGGCTAAGATTTTACCCTATAACATTTTTGCCAAGCTCATCAGCACCCAAAGTTAAGGTTACCCTCTGGCACGTCCATCGCCACCCGAAGATGGAGGTTGTACTTCTACAAGTGATGATTCAGCAGAGTGAAGAACAGCTCAATGCTCTGTGCACAGCTAGCAGGGGAAATAGCCAAATACTTGCCCTTCTCACTAACTGACAGCTGACCCGTTTTGAGATTACTTTAATCTTCAAGGTTCTCCTGGCTTGGATGTCCCCTTTTTCCCCACCCTGCAAAAACACCCCTTATCTCATTCCTAAAGCTGATTCCCTAGTTGTCGTGCCCCACATAAACAGGAGCTTCCTTGTAATGCATTCAGGCCCCAACGAATTCCCATATTAGTCAAGCGGGGGAGGGAGGTAGGGGGGTTGTCTTTCCATTGAGTTCAATGGGAGCTTGATTTGCTCTTTAGACTTGGTATAAAAATAAAAAGCATGTGGGTTTTTACTGGACATATCTAGTATGGGTGGTCATTTGATTGAAAACAAACTACGGTACATTCCCAGTGCTTCCAGTCTCACCGTACCCTGAGTTTTGCATAAAAACTGGGATTGTTCCTTTGAATCTACCTCAACGTTGACTGTTTTAAAGGTGTGGCCAGGAACACAGAAGGGGATCATTCATGGACATTACACTGCTAAAGTGCTTTATCATATAGCTGACAATGTACCAGCATCTTCAGTGAAACATTTCTGAGGAAAAAAATAATTATCTTGAATATGATTTTAAACATCAGAAAAGAACCAAACCAGTTAAACTGATCCTCTGGCTAGCATAGAATGTGTGGAAAGACCTGTTTAAACACTGAATTGACTTATTATTTAATTTGTGTAGATGCTATTGCCTGGAGTGTCTGGATGTCCTTGTAAGTCCTGGTACTGCAGAGAAATGTAAAGCAATGAATACATGGCTGTGTTTCATGTGCCTCCCCTTGAGTTCAAATGGTTTGCTGAAGAGGAAGAAGAGATGGCGTGCGAAACTGAAGTGCTTCTACGATCAGGAATCTGTAAGGAGCATCTCCATTAACTTTTAATATAAAATTAAAGGGATGGAGGAGTCAAGGCTGACACAGACCCAATCATTGACCTATCTTTCTTCCAGTATCTCTTAATAATGAGCTCCAACATGTGCTTATGTTTTCAGAACAAATGCTTGAATCCTCTTTCTTATAAAAAAGTAAATCAATACCCAGCAGCCCTGCATTTTAAATTAACATTGGACTCTGATTCTGCAAATATGTATATGTGTGTGACTTTACGTACATCAGCAAAATTACACAGATTGCTACATGTTTGCAGGATCTGGGCCTTAGTGTGTATGTGGGACTGAAGAAGAAACACTTTCGTAAGGAAGCAGCTTCCAAAAAGGTTATGGAGAAAAATTACGTAAAATACCTTGACAATCCTTTCTTTTTTTTAGGTTTTAAAAGTTAGAGAGGAAAAAATAAGATATGTTCATGGTGATCCATCATATATATTTTCCTTCTTGACCATTAAATGTATGTGGCTTTTTTTTTTCAGGACACAGGTGCTATCAAAATAGGCCAAAAGAATGATCATTTTAGTTCAGATAGAACCATTAAAGATCAATTCGATTTCTGATATAGAATTCATGCAAAGTATTCAGAGCTAGGTTCACGTATGATAGCGGGACTCTTTTTCTTTGTACTAAAACAAATAAAATATATTAACTGCATCAGGCTCCTGTCACAACCAAAATACAGATTAGAATTTAACAGCTTTGGAATTTTTAAAGTGTATTATTTATTCTTCTGTGCCAGTTGAGAGTGGTGGCTGGAATTCTCTTCTTGCAGCCAGCTGGAGACACAAAAAACTGACCTTAGATATCTATCGCCTCTGCAAGAGGAAACAGTCAGCATACCCGTCAGATATGTTCTGCCTCCAGCAGGTGGAAGCAGAGCCCCATCAGCTGTACTGTTAGAAGGGATGTGAGGCTGTCATTTGCAAAAATAAAAATATTTGGGAACAAATACTGACGAAAATCTGAAATCTTCCTACCATAGGTTTTAATAAGGTGTCGATCACCATGGTATCTAATTACCACCTTAAATACTGAAAGAACTGAGTTCTGCAGCAGTCGACAATCACCACAGACATCTTAGACCAGAGGTTCTCAAACAGTGGTCCGTGAGCTCCATTCAGGTGGTCCGCGGATAGTTCCATCTAAGGTGCGCGCCTGGGCGGCCACACACGAGAGAATGAAGGGCCACCCACCTAATTAATGGAGCCACGCAGACATGGCTCCACTAATTAGGTGCCTGGACCCTGGAGAAGACACACATGTAAGGTGAGGTGGTGGCCTTGAAGGGGAATACGGGGTAGGTGGGAGGGGCAGTGGGGTGAGACGAGGGGGTGGGGGGAATTTGGGATGTGCAGGGCTGTGGCGGCCAGAGAAAGGCGACTTTCCCCAGCTCAGAGCTGCAGCTGCAGCTGCCAGGGAGAGACCCCCCTCCTTCCCAGCCCCAGCTCGGGGGCTGCTGCAGTGGGGGAGAGAGGGCACATCCATCGCATTAGAAAGGTAAGGCTACTGATATTAAAATATGAGTTGTGCGCTTTTATAGTAGAACAAAAAAAATGTTAATTACACTGGTCTACAATTTTTGAGAAGTCGTCTGCTTCAGAGATAAAATGTGCTATTTATTATGTATTTTGATGTGCTGAATTCAAATATGACAATTAAAACAACTGATTGGCTACTGTTTCTAAGATATTTAAGTTTTTACATTTTAGGTCTATGTATATTGTGTAGATAGTAGAGTTTTAATCATAAATTGTAAACCTAGGTCTTTTCATGTGTTTATGGTTGCTTTACGTGATAATATTTCACCTGTCCTGTTTATGTAACACTTTAAAAATCAGCAAAAAGGTTATATAAATAAAATTTATTATGAAACAAAAGGCAAAAAACTATTATGTACGTAGTTTAGTCCTATTCAGTGTCTACTCGGCGCTTCTTGGCTTGTCTCTTGTATTCATTAAAAGGAGCATCTCTTGTCACTGTCCAGCAATAGTCTGCAAGCATTGATGGGCTCCATTTGCCCTGATAGCGTTTCTCCATTGTTGCAATGTCCTGGTGAAATTGCTCGCCGTGCTCGTCGCTCACTGCTCCGCAGTTTGGTGGAAAAAAATCTAGATGAGAGTGCAAAAAAAGTATCTTTAGTGACATGTTGCAACCAAGGCTTTTGTATGCCTTGAGGAGGTTTTCCACCAACAACCTGTAGTTGTCTGCCTTGTTGTTTCCGAGAAAATTTATTGCCACTAACTGGAAGGCTTTCCATGCCGTCTTTTCCTTGCCACGCAGTGCATGGTCAAATGCATCATCTCGAAGAAGTTCACGAATCTGAGGACCAACAAAGACACCTTCCTTTCTCTTAGCTTCACTTAACCTTGGAAATTTTCCACGGAGGTACTTGAAAGCTGCTTGTGTTTTGTCAATGGCCTTGACAAAGTTCTTCATCAGACCCAGCTTGATGTGTAAGGGTGGTAACAAAATCTTCCTTCATTCAACAAGTGGTGGATGCTGAACACTTTTCCTCCCAGGCTCCAATGACTGTTGGAGTGGCCAATCTTTCTTGATGTAGTGGGAATCTCTTGCACGACTGTCCCATTCGCAGAGAAAACAGCAGTACTTTGTGTATCCAGTCTGCAGACCAAGCAAGAGAGCAACAACCTTCAAATCGCCACAAAGCTGCCACTGATGTTGGTCATAGTTTATGCACCTCAAAAGTTGTTTCATGTTGTCATAGGTTTCCTTCATACGGACTGCATGACCAACTGGAATTGATGGCAAAACATTGCCATTATGCAGTAAAACAGCTTTAAGACTCGTCTTTGATGAATCAATGAACAGTCTCCACTCATCTGGATCGTGAACGATGTTGAGGGCTGCCATCACACCATCGATGTTGTTGCAGGCTACAAGATCACCTTCCATGAAGAAGAATGGGACAAGATCCTTTTGACGGTCACGGAACATGGAAACCCTAACATCACCTGCCAGGAGATTCCACTGCTGTAGTCTGGAGCCCAACAGCTCTGCCTTACTCTTGGGTAGTTCCAAATCCCTGACAAGGTCATTCAGTTCACCTTGTGTTATGAGGTGTGGTTCAGAGGAGGAGGATGGGAGAAAATGTGGGTCCTGTGACATTGATGGTTCAGGACCAGAAGTTTCATCCTCTTCCTCTTCCTCGTCTGACTCAAGTGAGAATGATTCTGGTGCATCAGGAACCGGCAGTCCTTCTCCGTGGGGTACTGGGCGTATAGCTGATGGAATGTTTGGATAATGCACAGTCCACTTTCTCTTCTTTGACACACCTTTCCCAACTGGAGGCACCATGCAGAAGTAACAATTGCTGGTATGATCTGTTGGCTCTCTCCAAATCATTGGCACTGCAAAAGGCATAGATTTCCTTTTCCTGTTCAACCACTGGCGAAGATTTGTTGCACAAGTGTTGCAGCATATGTGTGGGGCCCACCTCTTGTCCTGATCTCCAATTTTGCAGCCAAAATAAAAGTGATAGGCTTTCTTAACCATAGTGGTTATACTGCGCTTTTGTGATGCAAAAGTCACTTCACCACAAACATAGCAGAAGTTACCTGCACTGTTCACACAAGTACGAGGCATCTCTGCTCACTTTGGCTAAACAGAAATGTGTCCCTTTGCAAAATCAAACACTGACAAATAAGAGAGCACGACACTGTATGATTTCTAGAGCTGATATAGGGCAATTTGTTCAGCAGAGTGATGTAAGCTTCGTTATGATTGCATCATCCATGACTTCTAGGAATAACATGATGCAATTAATATCATGTCTGATGCAATACCAGCTTCAGATTGCATCATTCATTGTTTTGCCTAAAAAGCAAGTACTGTCCAAACCCAGTCATAGATTTATTCATAGATCCAGTCAAAGATGTATTTTAGTCATTTCTGGTTTAAATTGAGATCCCTTCCCTTTATAACTCACTTATCCTCCGCCATTCCCAAGTCAAGGGTCGTATATACTGACCCAATAGCATATCTTGAAAACTAGAGCCAATCAACAATTTTAAGCATCATTTTCGTTCTCAGTGACCCAGAATTAGTAAAGTTTGACTACATTTATTTCAGAAGCATTTTGGCTGTAGAGCAGTGTTATTATTAAGGGTTTTTTTATATAGTGCTTTTATCCAAAGCACTTTACAATAGTTAGCTAACAGTACAAACAACATTTGGAAAAATCATTAAGTGGTCCACCGAGACCCTCAGCAATTTTCAAGTCGTCTGCAGAAAAAAAAGTTTGAGAACCACTGTCTTAGACTATACTCATATTTTTCTACACTGCACATCAATTTAGGATTTGATAAGAAATTTGTACTGGGTATATTGGGTGCTGCCCGTTTAAATTTTATCTGCCACATGGCAGATTATCACAACATACTTCAGATCGCATCCTGCTTTAAATTTTCCAGCAAATGATTCAGTACCAGACAATTTGTTAGAAAATGAAGTGGAACCCATTTTATGTGACAGAATAATTACAATATACTGTGAAGAGATATTTATTTGCAATGTATAAATCAGTACTTCCTAATATACTAATCAGAATCCAGGAGTCTCCAAGGTTCTGAAATGCTTTTAATTGCAATTAGTTGCCTTATGCCCTTCTGTGGACTTTGGGATCCTGACTGGATACTGAAGAGAGGAGTGTTTGCTGACAATGCTGGGTGGGTCATTTAATTAAAAAAGAGACAGTGTCACAGTTCAGGGCAATTACATCTGTATTCCCCCTCCGTGGCCCACCAACGGTTCCCACTCTAGGCTCCGGGCTCCTCAAATGTCAACTCTCTTAGGCAAAGATCCCCGTCTCTCT
The DNA here is from genome assembly GCF_002925995.2 of Terrapene triunguis. Lineage (NCBI taxonomy): Eukaryota > Metazoa > Chordata > Testudines > Emydidae > Terrapene > Terrapene triunguis. The sequence continues at coordinate 4,702,302 of NW_020664377.1, forward strand.
CCCTCCTGACCCGGGGTTTTCCAGGCTGCACAGTACCCTGCCTACACTGTGATAGTTCCAATAAGCCAGACTCCCTAAACAGGCCAGCGTCTGTGCTTTATTATTATTAATGGACAGCTTTGAATATTCACACAAATGAATGGGTTGTGCAAACAAGGGTCTTTTTTATTTATGACAGAACCATCTTGCGATTTATCAGCCTTTATCCGCATGGGAACGAAAGCCAATCAATGTTCTCTCCCTTTTTGATAATATTACCAGAGGTAAGTGTACATAGTTGGCTTAGGACTGCAAACAAATATATTAAAAATCTATTAATATATCAGGCCAAATTCATCCCTGATGTGACTCCATTGTCCAGTGGGACAAATGAGGCCCACACTTGGGCTAAATTTTACCCATCATGATTCATTATGACCCACACAAAGGTATCATCATCCTGTTCGATAGAGCTGGTCAAAATTTGTTTAATGCAGAGCTCTTTTGTAAAAAAAATGGCTTTTTTTTTTAAATTACCATTGAGCAAAAAAACTATTAATGTTTTGCTAAAAAAAAATTTTATCCAAAACATTATAAAAAATCTTATTTCAATAACCATTTTGATCACTTTGTTTACCAAATACCAATGGTTTTTGATAAATATTTGTATATGAAAATGTCATGAAAACTTTTAGGAAAAAAAATCAGTTTTGAAACCTGTAAACTAGGGAAAAAAAGTTGAAATGTTCACATTTGTCATTAAAAGAAATAGTGTCATTTTCAGAACAATCTAATACCCGTGTTGTGTATCTAAAATGCTGCTATTTGTAGCCCATGTGGGGACATTCAGTGCAGCATTACATAACTTGATCTCATGTTTACAATCCTGGTTTTTAGACGTCTCCAACTTTGTCAGTTTATGAAGCTGTAAATATCCAACACTGTTCTATACTCCAAGGGCTATCTGATTATTCAGTTATTACACTGCTTGCTGGGACCCTGACTGAGCAAGGTACTTAAGTATGTGCTAAACTTGAAACACTGGTCCCACCAGTCACCTGCTTAAAACTAGGTATGTGCTGAAGTGAGGTGCTGTATGAGGGAACTAGTTCTTAGTACTAACACTGTTTGTATTTCTAATATCCACTCTTCAGAGATGAAAAATCTTGGATTTTTGGGCAGCAGCATGGGGGATGGCAGGCTGATATACTTAGATGATGTCACCAATGTTCTGAGGACAGATGTAAGTACAACGTAGAAAACGTCACTGAATTAACTGTGCACAGCTCTGAATTTACATTACTGATTGCTGTGACAATTCTAGGGGAATGCTGCCACCCCGGGAGCAGCCACGCAAGACCTAAACTGAGGCAGAATCTTCATCATTCCAGGGGAGGGAGGCAGGCAGGTCAAAGTGATGCTGAGCAGGGGATCCCTCTCTTCTCAACTGGGACTGTGCTGAACAGCAGTTCTCATTACACCAGTGCTTCTACAGGAGGGGGCTCATAGCGGGGCAGGAGAGAAGCTGGGATGTGGACAGTGTGTCTACAAACAAAGATAATCCAACTGCCAAAAGCTGCGTCTCGAAGGGAGCACATAATGGTCTTCAGGCACTACCACAGGCCTCAGTAGCGATGGCAGAGCTGCTCTGGATCCAGGTTGGGGAGTGTGAGTGGAGGATTCTTAGATTACAGACTCTTTTCTTAGGGTCTGATCTAACGCCCACTGAAGACAATGGGTGTTTTTACATTGTCTTCAATGGGCACTGGATCAGGCCCTTCAACTGTAAGCTCCTTCAGGTGGGTATCATATCTTCGCATGTACTTGTATGTACAGCACCTAGCACACTGGGTCTGGGCCTGGGCCTGATTGGTTCCTGTGGGCAGTACCACAATGCAAAGAATAAATAATAATAATTCTATCGCCCCAATAGAAGCATATGTCTAGGGCCCTACCAAATTCACGGCCATGAAAAATGTGTGTCAGACCATGAAATCTGGTCTCCCACCGTGAAATCTGGTCTTTTGTGTGCTTTTACCCTATAATATACAAATTTCACGGGGGAGACCAGCGTTTCTCAAATTGGGGGTGCTGACCCAAAAGGGAGTTTCAGGGGGGTCACAAGTTTATTTTAAGGGGGGTCACGGTATTGCCAACCTTTATTTCTGTGCTGCCTTCAGAACTGGGCAGCCAGAGAGTGGGAGCTGTTGGCCAGGCGCTCAGCTCTGAAGGCAGCACCTCGCCAGCAGCAGCACAGAAGTAAGGGTGGCAATACCATACCATGCCACCCTTACTTCTGCATTGCTGCCTTCAGGGCTGGGTGACCGCAGAGTGGCGGCTACTGACTGAGGGCCCAGCTCTGCAGGCAGCAGCGCAGAAGTAAGGGTGGCAATACCATACCATACTCTGCCTTCAGAGTTGGGCTCCTGGCCAGCAGCCGCCACTCTCCGGCTGCCCAGCTCTGAAGGCAGCGCCACCGCTAGCAGCAGCGCAGAAGTAAGGGTAGCAGTACTGTAACCCCCTCCTACAATAACCTTGTGACCCCCCCCAACTCCTTTTTGGGTCAGGACCCCTACAATTCCAACACTGTAAAATTTCAGATATAAATAGCTGAAATCATGAAATTTGTGATTTTTAAAATCCTATGACCTTGAAATTGACCAAAATGGACCACAAATTTGGTAAGGCCCTACATATGTCCCCACTGGAAAATCTCCTTACTCGGCCGGGGGGGGGGGGAGTGGAAATTTGGCTCTGTTTACCACATTTTGTATAATGTGAAAAAAGCTTGGCAATGGAATAGCAGAGTCTCCAAGTATATACATGGTTTAATCAAGTACATGCTACAAGGATTCAGTAAACTGACAAAAAACCTCCCTTGCTCCAAGAATTGAGATATGCCACCTGAGATTGTAGCAGTATTTTCTTTTGCAACAACTGAATTTCAGAATGAAATCTTTCAGAAATCCAAGCCACTCTGTAATTAATTCTGTTCAAACCATCCTAATTTGCCCACTGAAAGCTCACTGCCGTTATGCAATTTCAGCAGCGCCGGCTCCAGGCACCAGCGAAGGAAGCAGGTGCTTGGGGCAGCCAATGGAAAGGGGCGGCACGTCCGGGTCTTCGGCGGCAATTCGGCGGCGGGTCCCTCAGTCCCTCTCTTCCTCTTTGAGCTGCCGTCGAAGTGCCGCTGAAGAGGAAGAGAGGGAGCGAGGGACCCTCCGCCGAATTACCGCCGAATAAGGAAGTGGTGCGATTAAGCTGCCGCCAATCGGCTTTAGCTTTTTTTTTTTTTCACTTCGCCGCTTGGGGCGGCAAAAAAGCTGGAGCCGGCCCTGAATTTCAGTAATGGATAAATAGCCTAACCCAAACCATATTTAGTATTTCAAAACCTGATCACCCATTACACTACCAGTTGCTTTTCTAAACTCCTAGTTCCTTTTTTTTGTTTTAGTTTTATTTTCATATTGTGGTCTTGTACTGCAAAGTCTGGTGGTCTGCACAACTTACCAATCTTTGACCGATTCTGCCAACTCCATGCCCACTTTAAAAGAAGGGTGGAGATTTTTATGCAGCTGATGACATTCATCCTTTGTATGTGCAATTTCCTCACCAGTATGTCTGTTGACATATTGTCTTTGGAACCATGTGCATGTATTTTCTATTAGCTGCATGCACAAGTGATGACCCCACATGCAAGCGACCTGAGTGCAAAATTTCCTGTGCACAAATACAGGTTACATTTTGAAAATTTGGCCTTCCATAATCAGGTTTCACAGCCTTCCTGACTGGTTGGTAATGATCAATTATAATTCCTTTTTCCGTCTTTAGTACAAGGATGAATCTGTATGGAAAAACTGCTATTGTTATGTAAGAGTGCTGGGTGTGGCCGCGGAGACCAAAGGTCAGACTCCATCTTGGAAGTTGGGGTTCTGGACTGCAGATTGCACTCAACACCAAGTTCCAGTTTTATGTTGTGTTTGAGCTATGTAATGACTAAATGCTAACTTAAGCATTAAATACAAGCTCTCCAGGCCTTAATAAGAGAACAACGCCGAATTCTCTGTGATTGGGAATGACTCCTTATGATGTCCTCAGAGAGGCCTGCCTTGGGCTATCTAGGTGGGAAAGAACTCTTCAGATGAGCCACAGCTCATCTCAGGTCCTGTTCTATTCAGGTTCTTATACCACACCCATCACTGTAGTGTCTGAGTGCCTGTAGACAAATGCTTACATTTTAATAGCCATCATAATAAGAATATGAATAAATGTTTCTAAAAGAAACAAGAAGTTCTGAAACTTGTACATCTTATTAGGTAAAAGGATGGGGTCCTTTTGATTTCATATTTGGTTCCACTCCTCCGGTTGGAAATTCCTACGAACACCCTCCCGGTAAGTGGTGCAGTGAAGTATAAAATGATATATAAATTATCAGTCTGACAGAGTTAGATCTTTACCTGTACTAGAGCTCCTCATGGTACTGAGGAGACGGGGGGCGAGGCAAAAGGTGGCTGTAAAGCATTTGTCTATTCCCCTGATTCCCAGGAATGCTGAGATCCAGTTTGGCACCCTGTGTAATTTACAGCAGTCTCAAGATTGCTTTGAATTACACAGGCTTGTACCAGCCATCAAGCCACTGCTATGGCAGTGTGGGATTTCACCAACATCGTGCAATCTGACCTCAGCCCTCCATCCTCTGACACGTGCCCTATCCAGCAGGCCTTGGGAGGAGCAGGTTAAAGTGAACTTTGCTGGCTATCTGTCAGCTGGAGATTACAGCCCCTTTGTTCTGCTACAGCAGAAAGGATCATTGTGATCATCTAGTCTGACCTCCGGGATAACACAGGCCATAGAACTCTCCCGACATTTGAGAGTTTCATTAAACTGTATTAAATCTGCTGTATCTCATCACCTATGAAAGGAGAGACATTTCCTTGGAGACTCCCCTCCTGTGACCATACAATCTCAACTGTAGGGGTCACATTCAGTCTGGTCCTTATGCAGGCATGTCGTGGTAGAGGGTGCAGTGAGGAGCCTCCCCCTCTGTAAGGGCCCGTGCAGCCCACGCAAGGGCTGGGCAGAAATTCCAGAAAGCACAGGGCTGGGCCATCTCTACCCCCCCAGAGAGCTCCTGGTGCTCCAAACAGAGCGAGGAGCAGCTCTGTCCCCCTACACATTGTCCAGTTGTGGTTACTGGCTTCATAGGAAGGGAATTAGATGATCACAATGGTCCCTTCTGACCTTGAGTCTATCATTATGTGGCACCCCATGAAGGAGGTGCATTAGTGTCCACAATCCTCCTGCACCCTATGGAGCTTCAGGAGGCATGCTCCTTTCCTGGGGCTAAATGCCCCGCAGTGCTCCCTCTCAGGCTGGGCAGCTCTGCACTGCCCCTTACTAGGGCCTCCATGCAATGTGCAGAGCCTGGCCCTTGGTGACTACAAGGCACATCACTCATTTCCAACTCAAATTTGCCTCTGACCCATGAGGATCCAGGGTCCAATTCAGACCTAGGAGAAGCAAGTGCTTATTCAAGCCAATGGAGTTGCACCTGGTCTGAAGCGGACCTCTAGTGTTGTTATCTGTCCCTTGCTTACATGCTGCACATTATGAAGAGGAGAAATGGTGACTCCTCAAACTGAAGTTATGGAAAACTTTATCCATGTTAAAAAGTAACCTCGCTGGTCTCATTTCAAATTTCCTCCACTGCTCTTTTTGCTATAGTGATAGAGAGGCTCTTAGCCTCTCTTTTTGAAAGCTGCACTGTCCCACAGTCAGAGCAGGACAGGATGAGAGCCATGTCTCTGCTATTTAGTCCTTTCATTTTTGATGTCACTCTTCCCTTTCCTTTCTCCTCATCCCTTTCGCCCCTAGCTTGGTACTTCTATCAGTATCACCGCATCCTACAATACGGGAAACCCCCAGAGAGCAGTCAGAGGCCATTCTTCTGGATGTTTGTGGATAATCTGGTGCTGGAAAAAGAAGACAGAGACACAGCTTCGCGATTCTTTAAGGTACACAGAAAATCCAGTCCCTCCCCAGCTTGTTTTTTCTTCACACCCTGTCTCCTTAGTGTTTAGTGACTGGGTCCTTTTATAGTGATGTTTATTGTGTCTTTTGGGAATGGTGTTCTCTGCAGTGCCATACAACAGAACCAGAACTGATTCCTGCTTCTTTAAGCTCTCGCTTCCTGAGCTGTTGGTGTACAACAGGGGCAGCTTGTGGAGGAAGCAGAGTTCCTCTGGTCAAAATGAACCTCACTCCTTTTGATTAAGGAATAGTGAAAACTCACATCATAACGTTTGGATCTGGATCTGGATCTGAATCTCCCCAAAGTTTGAGGTGGGGGAAGAGAGATGGGGAGGGAATGAAGAGACTGGGTTCTGATTTAGATCCATCTCTAGAGATTAAGCCTACATCATTCAATTTGGATCCAGAGCTGAACTTCCCAAAAGTTTGCAGGAAGTTTGATGTGGAGTTCTCTGTTAAGGACCAGTGCTAATGGACTTCCAAGGGAGTATACACACAGTATTTGTGCATTAATCCAGTCATTCTCTCTGGTTTTGCTGCATTATAACTCACATGTGGACCAGGAAATCACCAGTAAAGCCATTAGTCAGATGTTAATCAAAATGCTTTACCCTTGTCAGGATACAACACTTGTCATCCGAGGATCTCAGAGCTTTTACAAACAATAACTGATCCTGACAACAGTCCTTGAAAACTAGTAACAGCTCTAATATCCAATATTAAGGGGGCATGGATCAGTGTTCACGTCATGCTCCCCGTCAGTACCCAGCCCAGAACGGAGAAGCTAATAACCCAACCAGCGGCCCAAATTCGGTGATGAACCCTGGTCACATGACACCTGAGGCACATTGTGCATACACCAAAAAGAAGTAGCACTGCCACCTGTCCAGGACAAGAAGCATGACCAATGTCTGATGAGAGAGACATTACTATTACAGTGTTATTTACTGACTAGCAACAATGTGCTTAGCATAATATGTACCTAATAGTAAGGCATTGTCCCATCCCCAATGAGTTTAGGTCTTGATTTGCTGAGTGGATGAACACCCTGAGTTCCCGTTGACTTCAGTGGAAGTTGCAGGTGCTCAGGTCCTTTGCAAAATCAGGAAGCAGAACATACAGTACACTTGTCGCACATGGGGAAGGTGCAAGTCCAAAGTGGCAGCAATGCCCAATAAAATGATAAATGAAAGGGTTCGTGCAATAGGTGTATTTTCTGGAGAGAACTGAAAGATTAGTTTTGAAGGAAACTACTATTAGCATTAATTGCTAGATCAACATTAAACATCAAGCAGCTTCCAACTGATTTCACACCATACATTTTGAGGAATTAATCCTTTTAAAGTATGCGTTCTTGAAGATACACAATTCTGTCCCCTTTCTCTGTGCTGTAATGACCAACATTTAGATCAGTTGGTTTCCATCTAGAGGTACTAGTAATGCTCTTCATACAGTAAGCAATTGTTTGTGCAACCCTTACCTGGTGAAGTCAATGGGGCTGCTCGTAGGAGTAAGTGCTCACTAAAGCAGGTTAAAAAAAAATGTAAATTTACAAAAAAAACCCCTCTCTTTTATAATTCAAAAGGAGTTGATCTGCTCTATAGTGTTAGAAATATGGAAGCAAGTGTTGACCTGTTCATAATAAAATAGGGAACATTTTTAACAAAAGATTTAGCAAAAAATTCCATTTTTTATTTTTGAATTTTCAAAATTTGAAATGATGTTTAAATTTCAAAATCTGGAAAATTCTGATCAGCTATTGTGCTCTCAAACATGAGGGAGGCTTGCCCAATTTACCCCAAAGGAGGGCTACAATCATAAGAGAAAACCAGCTAAGCATGTCATGAATCAGTAGAAGCTGTTCTTAAACGTTCTTGGTGACCACCATGCAATATAGTATTAACAGTTGGCAGAAGTTGTCTGTCTACTAAGACACTTGCATATTTTTCCCTTTTAAAAGATGGAGGCAGTGACTATCCACAGGGAACATGCAGAAACTGTCCAGAATGCTGTGGTCTTGTGGAGCAACATACCATCTGTTAAGAGGTGATACAACAGTTTACTTTCAGGGTTTCTTCTAAGTAATGGCCTGTCTCTGATCCAAAGAAGTTGAAAACTAGTTTAGTCAGCAAAGTGGTTTCTAACGTTCAGTGTCCTCAGACACGACAATGTTTCTGTGTCCCCCAACTATCTCTGGTCCTTTTACTCTGTTTCTGTAGTTCTCACACACTCAAGTGATCTCAACTTGACCGGCCAAACTCGCATTCTGAGTTTGGAACCTGCTGGGAGAAGTTAAAATAGGCTATTTAAGTGTGAATGGAACCTGAGTAGAAGCCACCCTTTAAGACAGCCACTCCTGAAGCCTTACTCAGCCATCTGGGAATGTGGATGTGGCAAAAGAAGACTGGAGAATTCCATCTCTTACCCTCCAGTTTATCCTCTGGTTTCTATTATCCTCTCAGCCTCTCCCTTTAAGAACAATGTACATTACCATTGGAGTTAAGAACTTGTATGCCATGTTTCAGTCTTGCATTAAGATCCAATCCTGAAATGCACTGAGTACCCATGGAGTACTGGTTTGGGGCTTTAGGGTTTTTTACATCCCAGGTATGAAACTTCTCATCATGGGCTTTATGATGGATACACCAAAGGAACCTCAATTATATCCATTCAGGTGTAAGATGCTGAAAATCAGCTATGCATACACTAGAAAATGCTTACAGGAGGAACACAGATTTCTCACAATCTCTGGACAAGACTTGCCTCACTTTCTGGTTTCCCAGAACATTTCTCTGCAAAATTGGCTTCCAAGAATTTATCATACAATGAATGCATTCCATGATGCAGATACTCACAGGCAGCGTCGTCACAACCGCTGGTTTTGCACACCAAGAAATTTCTGTTAGACAATTTCAAACTCTGAACTCTGTGAACAAGACATAATTTAAAAAAAAACAAAAACCCTTTACTGAAAGACATGAGCTTAAGGCTAAATTTTTTTGCAGTTGAATTATCGGCATATGGCACTAGTTCAATCAGAGAAAGCTCTCGGTTATACTGCCAGTTATTACAACAACTGCAAAGAATCCACTGCTGTAGAATATCCTTAAACTTTTTACAACGTCTCAAAATACACTTTTTTCACACCATTAAACGGAGTGATCTCCTATTGATAAAGCTATCTACTAGTATGTTTGAAATTTAGAGCCCAATCCTGCAAACTCTTTCATGGATAAGTAGTCCTTACTCACGTAAATAATCTCATTGACACTGATGGGACTACTCGAGTGAGTAATATTTGCTGGGTAAGTTCCCTTGCTGGGGAAAATGAAAGACTCGGTGACTGCCTCCTTCATAAAGACCAGGGGTTCTCAAACTGGGGGTCGGGATCCCTCGGGGGGGTCACGAGGTTATTACATGGGGGGTCGCAAGCTGTCAGCCTACACCCCAAACTCCACTTTACATCCAGCATTTATAATGGTGTTAAATATATAAAAAGTATTTTTAATTTATAAGGGGGGGGGTCACACTCAGAGGCTTGCTATGTGAAAGGGGTCACCAGTACAAAAGTCACTGATAAAGACCAATCAGCAGGTAGTGCCTGACCCTGCAAGGTGCTAATCACGCTGGCCCTGATTCAGCAAAACACTGGAGCACATGCTCGACATTAAGCAGGGTGGAAGGGTCACTGAAACCACGGGGACTCGTAACATGCTTAAAGTTAAGCATGTACTTGAGTGCTTTACTGGATCAGGGCCAGAGTGCTCAGCACTTAGCAGGACTAAGCCCATACAGAAGAGATATTTTGAAGCACAATTTATGGAAGGAACTTTGTGAGCTTTTACTTTTTGTTTATTTGTTTGTTTGTTTGTTTGTTTTTGCAGCAAGTATTCTCTCTCAGACTTGGATCTGGATTTAGACCTCCTGGCAAAGCACATCCTCAAAACAAGACTCTTCTCTCAACGACCAGCCACTCTAGTGAGGAAGTTTTTTCTTCCCTTGAGAGAATATTTTAAATGTTTTTCATAAGAAGTTCTTCCCACTCCAGATCAATGATCTGGATTATCCCATAATACTGAAAAGAAATTCTGTCACTTAAGGCCTGATCCAAAGCCCATTGAAATCAATGGGATTCTTTCCATTGACTTCAGTAGTCTTTGGATCAAGCCCATACTGCGGGATTGCTCTGTCACGTTTATTTCTTGATGTTGTATAACTAGCGCTCTTGTTTTGCCCAAGCATGTTATTTGCTTTCCTTTTGCTCTTGGATGGTTGCTGCACTTTCTTTCATAGATGTTACTTTAGGCTACATAGAGCCAGTGTGTACATGCTATCTTTGATTTGATATTTAACAACTCATTGAGGCCTTGATCATACAAATTTTGGGGGATGTGAGTAACTTTACTCATGTGAGTAATCTCATTGAATTCATTGAGATGACTCATTTGCAGAAAGTTACTAATATACCGAATCATTTGGAGGATCAGGATTTAAGGTTGAATTTTATTTAAAGACACCTGATTTTATATACTTTTTACCTTAATACTAGAACTAGCAGGAAATGTTTTAATATATCTTTTACCTAAATACTATAATAATAATAATAACATGAGAGAAAATCTTTTAATATTTTATTTTTGCACACTTTTACCTAAATGCTATTTATAATTAAAAACTGATTTGTGTGTTTAAACTTAAAAATAGTCTGAACAACATAACGAATGTGAGAGATGAGCAAAACTCCTTCATCTAAAAATGTAGCACATTATTTTGTGTCTGAATGGACTGAAGCAAAAAAAAAAAAAGATTCAGCATATTGTAAGCATACTTGATAATGCTTTATCTTGTTTTAACAGATGTATATTTAAAATAAAGATTGTTTTATTAACATTTTACTAAAAACGGGATACAAATAAGAATCAGAAAATCAATCCAGTTCAGGGTTTACAAGAAATAGAAAATAAAGCAAATATAATAAAGAGCTCCGAGTACAATACTGTTACATGATGAGTGAACTCAACTCACCTTAGCTTCACTGGGAGTTCAGGAATCTCCCAGAAAGCGCACATCACCTTACATTGCAGAATTGGGTTCTAAATGAGCAAAAGGAAAACCGAATCTGGCACAGCCAATAGCATGTTAGCTACACTGTCATGTGATCACATGGGGAAAGGTATCCTATCCCACTTACAAAATTAACCTGGGGACCAAAGACCCTCAGCACAGGGAGATATACCGCCCATCCAACTTACTGAAGTTCATAGGCAGACATGCTAAGTTGTTACTGATAGAGATAATGGAAGATTCTGAAACTTCAGGTTTAGAAACAAAAAGAGCAATATCCTCCATCTAGGCCCTGACCGTGTAAAGGTTACACACATGCTTAGCTTTACAACCATGACTTATCCCAATGAGTAGTAAAGTTAGGCACATGCGTAAGTGTTTGCAGGAAATTGCGGCCTAATAGCATAATTTTCAGGGAGACTATGAAATCACAAAGAACACTGAATAATGACCTTCTTTGCCACTAAAAGTAAAGGCAGAACTACGTTAAGGTCAGAAGGGACGATCGTGATCATCTAATCTAGTCTGACCTCCTTCACATTTCAAGCCACAGAACCTCACCCACCCACTCCTGTAATAGACCCCCCAGACTCTGAGTTTCTGAACTCCTCAAATCATGGTTCAAAGTCTTTAAGTTAGAGATAATTCTCCATTTACACTAGTTTAAACCTGCAAGTGACCCGTGCCCCATGCTGCAGAAGAAGGCAAAAAAACCCTCAGAGTCTCTGCAGATCTGACTCCAGTGAAAATTCCTTCCCGCCCCCAAATATGGTAATCTGTTGGACCCTGAGCATGTGGGCAAGACCCACCAGCCAGACACCTGGGAAAGAATTCTCTGTAGTAACTCAGAGCCCTCCCCATCTAGTGTCCCATCACCAGCCATTGGAGATATTTGCTACTAGCAGCCGCATATGGGCCTCATGCCATTATAGGCAGTCTCATGATACCATCCGCTCCATAAACTTATCAGGCTCAGTCTTGAAGCCAGTTAGGCTTTTTGCTCCCCTTGGAAGGCTGTTCCAGAACTTCACCCCTCTGATGGTTAGAAACCTTCGCTTAATTTTGAGCCTACATTTGTTGATGGCCAGTTTATATCCATTTGTTTTTGTGTCCACATTGGCGCTTAACTTAAATAATTCCTCTTCCTCCCTGGTATTTATCCCTCTGATGTATTTATGGAGAGCGATCATATATCCCCCCAGCCTTCATTTGGTTTAGCTAAACAAGCCACGTTGTTTGAGTCTCCTCTAGTAAGGTAGGTTTTCCATTCCTCAGATCACCATAGTAGGTCTTCTCTTCACCTGTTCCAGTCTGAATGAATCAGATGTGAATTTTGGAGATTCAGCAGATACTTGTACCCAGTGGTTCTAACACCACTATTTTGTAACTTCTTAATAGCTGACGTATTTGCCTAATAATTTCCATTTTGGTATACAAGTCACTGCTACCCTATTGTTATGTGCGTACGTCTGTTGCAGCTGTTTCTGCTTTTGTGGTTGTGTGGGTGGGTAGTCATGGATGGTGCACATGAGTAAGTAAAAGGAAAGTGTGCAAGACAGAGAGAGAGCGCACAAGCACAGAGGAAGTGAGTATGGAAGCATGCTCCAGTGAGGCCTTCCCGAGTGTGTTTCCAGGAAAATCTTCCATGGTCCCAAAGTTGCAGGACAGATGTTCGACTGATAAACAATAATAGAGCAAGTGGACAATCTTATTGTATACTGTCTCAGACTTCTCAGACATCAAACTAGGGTCTGGCTGAGACTTGCATAGCACATGCAGAGAATAAAGCAAGAGAAAAAAGTCTCTTGAATTTGGCACTGCTACAGTGATGTGCTGGCGGTAGGTTTCTGCTGTTTCCTCTCTCTGCTTCTCTGCCAACCCCCTGTGTTCCAGGGGTGTGAGTGTTTGCAGAGAGAAGGACTAAGGAATAGATTCATTCACTAATGTTATGTAAACTTGCTGGGCGTATGTACACATTTTCCCCCAATAATATACTGGATGTATGGACAGCAGAGCACAGCACCCAACCTGTGAAATTTGCTCTGGAGTATATGCATGTTAGTATCTTGTAGGAGACCAGGGGGCGGGGGAAAATTTGTTCCCTTGGGAAATTTGTTTAACAATATTTGTCATTTGGTGCAATCTGGTGCATTCTAAAGGCAAAAAAATAACTGTTCTCCAGAGTAGTTTTGTGAGCCCTAAAGAGAACTTGCATTCCTGGCAAGGATGATTTAGCAGTACCCAGAGAAGGAAGTCCATTAGAACCATGAAAATAATCCCAACCCTCCCTTTAGTTTAGTGCAGGGGTGGGCAAACTACAGCTGACCAGCTGCAACCAGCCCACCAGCTGTTTTAAACCAGCCCTTGAGCTCCCACTGGGGAGCGGGGTCTGCGGCTTGCCCCGCTCCAGTGCTCCAGCCGGGGAGCAGGATCGAGGGCTGCTCGGCGCAGCTCCCGGAAGCAGTGGCATGTCCCCCCTCCGGCTCCTACACATAGGGGCAGCCAGGGGGCTCTGCTCTGCATGCTGCCCCTGCCCCAAGCACTGCCCCCACCCCAAGCACTGCCCCCGCAGCTCCCATTGGCCGGGAACCGTGGCCAATGGGAGCTGCAGGGGTGGCACCTGCGGACAGGGCTGCGTGCATCAGAGCCGTCTGGCCACGCCTCCGTGTAGGAGTTTGAGGGGGAACATGCCGCTGCTTCTGGGAGCTGCTTGAGGTAAGCACCGCCCAGAGCCTGCACCCCTGAGCCACCCCCTGTGCCCCAACCCCTCGGTTTCCAGCTTCGGTTCCCAGCCCAGAGCACCCTCCCACACCCTGAACTCCTCATGTCTGGCCCCACCCCAGAGCCCACACCCCCAGCCAAAGCCCTCACCCCTCCCACACCCCAACCCCAATTTCTTGAGCATTCATGGCCCGGCTGTACAATTTCTATACCCAGATGTGGCCCTCGGGCCAAAAAGTTTGCCCACCCCTGGTTTAGTGGCAGGGAGCCCTGGAGAGTCCTCTCCAGCACATCACTGGGCAGCTACAGGTTCAGTGTTCAGGTATTGTGTTCAGTGAACACAATAGGCTAGATTTAACCCTGGGTTATGGCAGCACAGCACCCATCCAGAGGAGATTTACAACAGCATAAAGTTCTAGAATCCTCTCCCCTCCTGAAAACTGAGCAGCACTGGCTGGGAACGGGGAAGAGGCCACTGCAGCTAAGGGATGTGCTGATCCCCTAGGCAACCTCATAACGCAAAGTTGCTTTTTTCCCAGCAAAACCGCAAAAGGGAGAACAGTGGCACAAACACCACTTGCCTTCCTTCAGGTGCACTGGCACTTCATTGTACCGGGGGTGGGTAGATGGGTGGGGGAAACCAGGATTAGATGTGATTAGATTCTCTTCTTAACCCTACTTAGTGTAACCCTTATAGAATAAAAGACTTTGGCAAACCGATAGAATACAACTGTAGAGGAGAAATAGAAAAAAAGCCATCTTTTATGAGTGTTTTTTAAATGGGATCATAACTCTTCCATTCACAACAATGAACAAGTCTATTTACAATAGGAGTAAAAAACTAGGACTAACTCTCTCAAATAGTAAGGTTGGGATTTTCTCTAGGGAAAATCAAATACTTTAGATGCAGCTTGCTTCTGTTAGGAACTGCAGCAATGAAAGTCCAGACAAATGTTTTGGCTCGGTGCCTGCTTAGTTCCTGGGTTGACAGCACAGAAACGTTTCCTTCTTTTTATTTAGATTTAACCTTAATGAACTGCCACATAAAAAAATATAGCCCCAGATTAACCAGAACCTACTTATTTAAGGCACTTCTACTCTCATTAATTATTGCCATTGTCATAACTATAAAGGACTAAGTCTTGGGACTAAGAGGGACCAGACATCAATCCATGCTCTCCAAATCTTTCTGAACAAGTCTCTCATATTTCAAACTTGTAAGTAACAGCCAGGCAAGGCGTGTTAGTTTTATCTTTGTTTTATCAACTTGTAAATGTTCCTTTTGCTAGAGGGTTTACCTCTGTTTGCTGTAACTTTGAACCTAAGGCTAGAGGGGGTTCCTCTGGGCTCTTTGAATCTGATTACCCTGTAAAGTTATTTTCCATCATGATTTTACAGAGATGATTTTTACCTTTCTTTCTTTAATTAAAAGCCTTCTTTTTAAGAACCTGATTGATTTTTCCTTGTTTTAAGATCCAAGGGGGTTGGATCTGGACTCACCAGGAATTGGTGGAGAAGTCTCTCAAGGCTACCCAGGGAAGGGTTATAGTACTTGGGAGGGAGATATTCTGAGGGGGAGGTAGACAGAGTTTCCCAAATGACTCATAAATAATTTGGGTGGTGACAGCAAAACCAGATCTAAGCTGGTAGTTAAGCTTAGAGGTTCTCATGCAGGTCCCCACATCTGTACCCTAGAGTTCAGAGTGGGGAAGGAACCTTGACATGGTGGCAGAGCGGTGGGATAATTTTAAACCAAAAGCCAGTAAGATTTTTTCCCCCTCCTTTTTAGCTGCTTAGAAAGCAGAGCTGAAGGTAGATGCATATCTTATCTCTTTGCCTGAAGGCAGAGGTGTTAAGTTTTTTTTAACAAGGGTCTTTGTTAAGAGAAGGTTTCAAGCTGTGAGCAAGCAGCTAGCAAAAGGAACATGATGGCAAAAGTTTAACATTCTATAATGACAAAACACAGAAGCAGGAAATACAGAAGGACATTGGGATTGTTGCAGTCATAATACAAACACACACATGATTTGAGCGTGGTGTGAACTTAAAACCTTCTCTCGTCTCTTTCTAATGTGTCGTCTCTTATGAGCAAACAGCAAGGAATTCCATTTATTTGAGTCCATCTAGTCTAAGAGCTGGTATTTTAAGATTGTTGCAGACTTATTTTACCCACCTCCCTTCCCCTTCCCCAACCATTAGGGACATATTTTGAAGCACAAATGTAATTTTTGGAGAAAGGATGATTAAATTTGGGGCTTGTGAGCCTTCACAATCCCCCTTTAGGAGATGTAGTTTGATAGTCACATTTGGCTCATTCTTTATGTTTTTATAAAAAATAGTTTTTTATTGATTCAATTTGTAATAGAAAACCGATTAGTGTGGTACAAGAACCACCAAGAAAGAAAAAAAATACCCAAGTGGCTGTCAAATATATATATCAATATTCAAATAATTTCCAACAGAATAATTTCATAGTGCTGCATATATAGAATAAATATATCACTATATGTATGGTCATCAATATCAGACTCCTTGTTAACAGTAATCTACCCCAGAATAAACTCCTAGGAGTAGAGATTACCATCTTTTTGTTATTTTAGAGACAACCATTTAAATCAAAAACATGGTATAAACCAAAATAACAAATTCAAGCTTGGGGCGGGGGCAGCATGCGGAGCAGACCCCCTGGCTGCCCCTATGTGTAGGAGCCAGAGGGGAGACATGCCGCTGCTTCCAGGAGCCGCACGGAGCAGCCCCCAATCCTGCTCCCCGGCTTGAGCGCCGGAGCAGGGCAAGCCCCAGACCCCACTCCCCAGCAGGAGCTTGAGGGCCGGATTAAAACGGCTGGTGGGCCAGATGTGGCCCATAGTTTGCCCACCCCTGGTGTAGAAGTATCTTAATGGGGAGAAAACACTGTGTATTAAAGGGCTCTTTAATCTAGCAGAGAAAGGCAGAAGAAGAACCAATGGTGGGAAACTGAGGCCAGACACATTCAAATTAGAAATTAGAAACAATTTTTCAACACTGAGGATGATTAACCACTGGAATAAACTGCTAAGGGAATTCTCCATGTCTGGATGTCTTCGAATCAAGACTGGATGTCTTTTGGAAGTTATGCTTTTGTCAGACACAAGGTACTGGGCTCAACACAGGGGCAGCTGAGTGCAATTTAATGGCCTGTGCTAACAGGAGGTCAGATTACAAGATCTCGGGGTCCCTTCTAGCCTTACACTCTATGAAAGGAAAGATGGGGCAGCATACAATGCATCCACAAAGCTCACTCGGTTTCTGTTCTCAATGCAGAGAGACTCTTGTGGCCAAAAGAGATTACTCTAGCAGCTGTGGTTAGCTCCAGTTTTGGAAATGCTGAGGATTATGAAACCCAAGGAACTGAAGGCCAGTCATAAAGTGAAGATGAATGGTCAAAAAGAACAGGAGTACTTGTGGCACCTTAGAGACTAACAAATTTATTAGAGCATAAGCTTTCGTGGGCTACAACCCACTTCTTCGGATGCATATAGAGTGAAACATATATTGAGGAGATATATATACACACATAGAGAGAGCATGAACAGGTGGGAGTTGTCTTACCAACTCTGAGAGGCCAATTAAGTAAGAGAAAAAACACTTTTGAAGTGATAATCAAGATAGCTCAGTACAGACAGTTTGATAAGAAGCAAGTGTGAAAATACTTACAAGGGGAGATAGATTCAATGTTTGTAATGGCTCAGCCATTCCCAGTCTTTATTTAATCCTGAGTTGATTGTGTCTAGTTTGCATATCAATTCCAGCTCAGCAGTCTCTCGTTGGAGTCTGTTTTTGAAGTTTTTCTGTTTTAAGATAGCCACCCGCAGGTCTGTCATAGAATGGCCAGACAGGTTAAAGTGTTCTCCCACTAGTTTTTGAGTATTATGATTCCTGATGTCAGATTTGTGTCCATTAATTCTTTTGCGTAGAGACTGATGAATGGTCAGAATTTAGCTGCATGGAATATCCTTGGATATTGTCAGACATATTCCTAAAAGAAATATTTTGTTATAAAGTCAGGGTAAAATACTTGTTTTGAGCTGTCAGCTGTATTTTATAATTAACCAGGTATTTGTGTGCATAAAGTACATACTTAGAGTATCAGCTCTTTGGGGCAGATAGTAGATAATGCTTCTCGGCTCTCTGTGAGCTGAGGGGTGAAAACATTATCTACTATCTGTTCTTATCAGCTCTTTGGGGCAGCACAGTGTCTCTGTGTTCTTACACTGCCTAGCACAATGGGGCCCCAATCTCAGTTGGGGCCATGGAGACTCCTATAATTCAAATAGTAATTTTAGAGATAAGGGGCCCCCAAGCACAAGGCTGCCAGACTAGGCCCTGGGGGCCTCTCCCTGGCTCCAAGAATCCTTGGATGAACTACTGATGGTGGAGCAGCAGCGCTACACCACGTTCTTCCAGGCTCCCAAGCAGCATAGTGCACGCGGCATATCGGAGCATCCTGGCACCCAGGTGATCCCTTAGAAATCCAGTTTTAACAGCAATCACACTTTTTATAAAATAGCCTGCCTGCACTGCTGGAAAGATCATGGCTTACTTCCTTTAGCAAAGAGAAGCAGGAACTCTCCTCAGTACTCATTGAGATTTCCTCTTCAGAAACAACAACCTGATGAAATTTTTTATTCATAGGGGCTTCTATAACTATATCTTATCTATAGACTTCACCTTACAAGGAGGAAGCTATACCAACTCTCTCCCCAGACGCGTATGTTTCTTGTGCTTGAGTTTTTCTTGTCTACCTTTCTTTCTTTCCTGATTACTACCCTATTATGTAACGTTCAGTGCCAAAAGGTTAGCTTTATGTAATTAGAAATAAATAAAATAAGTAGCAAAATAAGTTTAAAAAGTAAATAATAAGGGCTGGTCCAAAAAAACCCTAGGAAAAAATGTCAATTATTTTTCAAATATTTTACTGTTTTTTTCAGCATATTGAAAAATGTCAACCAGCTCTAAAGCTTGCCCAAAAAGAAAAAAAAAATCCCGTCAAAAATTTTCAGTTTTTTCCTAGCAAAATTAATTTTTAACAGAAAATTAGTTGAAAAATAGAAATTAAGAAAATGTTGACCTAGCTTTTGTTTTGTACAGGGTAGGTAACAAAACTGGTCTGTTCCAACTGTAAGTTCAATGATTAATCTAATAGCTAGGAGGAGAAAGAACTAATGAAGCAATCTGAGTCTAAAATGACATAAGGGAAAGTCTGTGTCAAGGGAGAGTGGCAGGCCAGCAAAGTCCAAGTTTCCAAAGCTGACTGTTGAATTCACAAAACCAATAAAAACACGTGGCTGCCATACACAGAAAGGGCAAGTTCTGATCACAATTCTGGCAAACACAAATGCTGATTTGTGTAAACAAAGGCTTGTACTTGCAGGTGTATCAGATCTGTGAACATTTGCGGACATGCCCATTGTATCCAGGTTTGAACATTTGACTCCAAGACAGTAGGGGGAAGTTAATTGGGGGGAGGGGAGGAATTAGGTGGGGACATACAGAGGATAAGCCACACGTGTTTTCTTTAAAAGATGTCAATCAATTATTTCCTCACTAGTCATAGGTAGGAACAATGTACAATGCTAAAGATGTCAGAAGTCTGGAAGATTTTGTACATTGATACACAGAAGCTTGTACACAGTCTGCCACACCAGATTCAGTGATGGAAAAGAGGGAGCATATTTGAGGGGGCTGTGTTGAAACATCTGTTAGAGGGAAGTGTCTAAAATAAAGAACCAGACAAGTCAAAAGGCTGACGCTCTCAAAACTATAGAGCTGGTACTATTTCCATTACCATTAGTAATATCTTCAGGAATTAAAGTGTTGCAAAACCCCAACATGTATATAACATAAAAATGAAAACACATTCAGCAGATGGATCTGAAAGACATTACAGAGCTGATCAGTCAACCGATGTTGCCATTCAATATGGTTCCTGTTTATTCTTTGTAAAATTAATGGCTAATGTTACATGCCTAATAATATTTTTCATTGTACTACACCTGTAGCTGCCAGACAAATCAGCTATTTTAATACGGTAGCTAGTGTAGCTTCCAGGACAATGGACTTTTAGGGGAATTCAACAAAACTAGGAATGTGTTTTATAAATATCATATTTCTAAAAAGATTATGGGCCACATCATAAATTGATCTACACATCACAGTGTCATTGATATCCATGAGAATTGTGTGAATGGCTCAAGGGCGTACATGGCCTCTTACAATTAAAAAATTAGTTCTTGTTGAAATTACTCTTCCAGTAGCAAAAATTAGAACCAAATAATTTTATTGAACATCCCAAGACGCATAGAGTTCAGTTCCTGTTTCTCAGATCTTGGCACACATCTGACATCCTGGTTTCCTATTTCATTGTGCTTTTCATTCAACAATTGCATTAAAATGTTAATCTACCTTCTATTTTTTAGATGTGTGAATAGTATTGTTTTCATAGACTGGAAACGCACGTAGTCCTATAACCAGGAAAAATTTGACAGTTCCCTTAGCCCAGTGCAGATGTCTACAACATTCCAGCTGTATGTTATTTTCTATTATTATAGTATCATGATCTTTTCTACTGCTCTTGTTCTTAAAAAGAATTTTGTATGCAGTCCATTTAGACTGCTAGTTCCCCTAAAATCTCCAGATAACTGATTTTTGGGTCATTAGTAATGTCAATTTCCAAAACATTATTTAATCTATTTTATTAGCTCATCCCAGAACCAATTCACTCAGGGCCGGCTCTGGTTTTTTGCCGCCACAGGCAAAAAAGCCTCTGGCCGCCCCCCCGTCCCCCCCAGCGGGGGGGGGGGCGGCCGGAGCCCCAGGGGGGGGGGGGGCGAGCCCGGCTGGGGCCCCGCTCTCCCCGGCGGCCGGAGCTCCGCGCCGCGCCGCCCCCCTCCAGGTGCCGCCCCAAGCACCAGCTTGGTTGCCTGGTGCCTGGAGCCAGCCCTGAATTCACTCAAGATAACCAAAACATTCATAAGTTACAATTAGACCCTTAAGAATTCCAACAATGGCATTCTCTTTTAATCTCGCTTTAAAATCCTTGCAGATGTCCACTAAGTTCAAAAAAGAATCTTCTATGTAAGCAATATACTCGGTTCATAGCTCTGTTCCTTTATTTTAATCATTTTTACCATGAGCCCACACAGCCATTTATTTGTATTTAGATATAATCTTAATATATCATCTGTTGCTAGTGTGGTTCTCAAGGTCTTTGCTCTGCTCTGCTCCAAACATGCCACTGATCCTCCCTCTAGTATTTCAAGAATGTTAAAAACCGAGATGGACTTTGACTGCAACACCGGGTCAAAACCCCATTGAATTTTGGGGAAGTTCAGATCTGGACTCAAATGTGATGGGTTCTATACACCCCAACCAGCAGCTGATAAGAAAACAGTTGGTCGATTTTTGAATAATGAAAACACCACATCTGCATGCTTCTTGTGGAGGGTGTGCCTGGGATCCCATCCATGAGGGAAGTGTGTCTGGGCACACTTGTAGAGCATTCTCTTATTCCCCAAAGGTATTTAAAACACATATGCTGTGGGGAACCTGGCATTATGATGTAGTCTGCCTTAGAAGTCAGACCCTTTCTTTGGGAAAGCAGAAACTGTGATTGGATGAAAAAAACTCTTTCATTTGGAACTTGTTAATGTATGAGCAATAGAATGTATGGTTCCAACAGGCATTTTATTTTCCAAGCCAGAAGGAACTGGTCTCCCATCTGCTACATTTCACTTGATCTATCACATAGGGTGTTAGGGAGTGGGATTTTGCCACTTGCTCGACAGAGCAAAACTTACATGGGGTATTCGAAATGAAGATGGATAAAGCAGCTCAAAGAGCAACAGTAATAACAGAGACAGTTCTTTCAAGGAGTGGGAACAATCAGAAATAAAGCCTTCTTTGTGACATTTGAAAGATGGAGTCCCAACCTGACCACGGAAGATCAAGTTGCACATAGACCATTAAAACTTGCCATCATGAGAAAGATTATAACCAAATGAAGAACATCATTCTTGGTAGAGACTTGGTAGTTCTAGAACTAAGGATTCCAACCTAGAATTCAGCTCCTTGCCATTGGACAATAACAGTGTTACATAAAAGTTTGGAATGATCCTGCCCACCAGAGCATCAAGTCATATGCCTCTATTAAGAAATATACAGCTGGCAAATTGTTAAGAAATCAACTAGAAAAGGGCATCAGAATGGAAGACCACAAGAGACTAGGAAGGAACCACTCATTTCATGTTATCCCTGCCAACAGTAAACATAAAGAATCATTGAGAAGGAGTAAAAGGGCCCCAAGAAGCATTTCTATACATAAGGACAAGAGCCTAGCAGTTAAAGTTTTGGCTCTATCTTGTTTCTCCTTCCATGGGAAATTGGATCATTTTGCAAGGGGACATCCATATGAATACTGATTATTTTAGTGTTTAAACTGCAGAGGGAATCATGAAACCCAAAGCCCCATAATCTTCGTCGAGCGGATGGAGTGAGAAAACGTTACTCTAGTGCATAGAGGCTTAGTAATTGTGGCAGTCCCAGAACAATGTAGAGAGCTTATGTATCTATGAGATATTAAACTTTACAACATGGCCAAAATCCAACACACAGGAGTGGCTGCCTTTATAGCAGTGAGATTAGTGTCCATGACTGTGCTGGGCTGAGCACGGGCTTGGTCCAGTAGTTTATTAAAAGCAAGATGAACAGTGGAATCCACTTGCTCCCAGTGCTATGACTTAGAGGAGATGGCAGACCAAAATTTTGGGGAAGGATTTCTTGATTCTGGTTTACAGTCACCTAAAATTTGAAACCCAAGTGCTGAAAGGAATACTGACCAGCCAAGGAGAATGGTAACAGGGAAGCCACCTCTCCACGTATCCTGGAGCCCCATAAAAGAATAAATAGGGGCATAAATAAGCTTTCAGTGTCAACTAAGAAGCCCTGAGTCTGTGGCCCTAGAAGCAACCACAGAGGGAGTTCCCATGTTTTCCCCCGATGTACAAAGCCAGTTTGGCTATTGTGGTGGAGGTTAATATAAAACAGGTAACCCAGTAAACCCATTTTTCACTACAGAAGGATATTTCGTATCAGGTTAGCAGAGAAGTTTGGATGGCCTAGTAAGGTGACAATTGTTTGTCTGTTGGATACTCCACAGATAATTAGTTCATCTGGCACGTGCCCTACATAAGATAGGACACTGACTGCAAAACCAAGTTGGTTTGTTGTTGCCACCGTTTCTTCAGTGAAGGATACACTAGCAGGCCAAAGCATATTGTGAATCCTGTGCATAGTGCCAACTGGTAACCACTAAAGCGGCCCAGAAATCTCAGTGCCTTTCATATTGCTACCAACCATCAATCAGGTGGTAGCAATAGTGCCTTGCTCTCTTGCTGTTAAGGTACTGGTACCTTGCTAGGGGTCCCTTATTAGCAAGGTACCAGTACCTTAACAGCAAGAGAGCAAGGCACAGTACAGCTTAATGATCATGCTCTTCCAGCTCCACCAAGGTCATTTCAGCTAAAAGTAGTCACATTCCAATTAATTCTTCCATATTTATCAAATGTCAATACATTGTTATCCCTTAACCACTTTTTCCTACATTCAGTCTGAAATTAAAGCATAATGAAAAGGAAAAATGAGCCTGAGGAAATAGCCATTGTTTTATATCACTGATTTTATTTGAAATTATCATTCTTTGCGTAGCCTATGGGTTATTCAACTAAGGAAGGACAAAAGAAAATTGAAATGCGGATCTCTGCATTACTAAAACTGTACCACTGAAAGCAAAGGCAGAATTACTAGGTCAAAAATATTTACTATATCCCTAACCAATGACCAGAAGGGAATCTTGGCATTCAGTACTATTCAGTTAAATAGTACAATAACTTAACAACTAACAATTGTGGCCATGATGTTTTTTAAAATGAGTGTTTAAAGCTAAATTCCTAAAACCATATTTAGACAAATAGCCTGATTTTCAAAAGACCTCCCATGAAGCTCCCATGTCTTCAAATATGACCTAAATATGACCGTAGGAGCTTAACTATAGGCACTCATTTTTAAAAAAACCTTGATCCATATCTATATAGTAATCTCCCCAGTAATGTACAACATCCTTCTATTCAGTGTTTATCAAGCAAACTATGTCAGGCGCAGTGAGCTGTGGTTGTAGCTACTTCTCCTTTTGTGGTCGTACGTAGGTGTGTGTAAATGTGCGTAGGAGTGCTCCAGTGGGACTTGAACGTATCTGAGGGAGTACCTCGGGTAATGCTCCGACAGTGCAAAGGGGCCATAAAGACAACTTCTTAGGGATTGTTACCCCAGCCTTGGTTAGTGAATAGGTGACATAGGATTGGGGGAATAGCCAGCATGTCCTTGCACTCCAACAGTTCTCAATTGGCCGAATGCCCCCTTAGGGCCAGTGCAGATAGGTGCAAATAACAGTGGTCCTGAAGCTGTGGTCATGCCAGAACCAGCCCCCAGTCATCCCCAGGATAAAGGCTAGTAGGGACCAGGGCAGTTTCTCCCAGGAAGAGACCCCGCAGACTGCATACCACTACTATATCATGGATGTGTCTGTAGAGAGATGTCAGATAGATTAAAAAAGTAGAACACTGACATTTAAAAATAATAAATTAATTAAAGTCTAAAAATTCATGGTTAAGGTTCAATACCAAATACTTTCAGTCAGGAAACTCCCCTAGCTACACATAGCCTTAATCCTGGCCCTGTACAGTATCCCTTCCCACCATCTACCTCTTTTATGATATAGTATCTGAAACATATCAGGAGATTACAAAGACGCAGGTTGTTCAAATCAATAGGTATTTTGGTGGAAGATATAAATTCGGCTCTTTTATTTATAGTGGAATGGTTGCTATGAGATGGCGCTGGTTCCTGAGTGTATACAGAAGAGTCAAATGTTTCTGTTTCTTGCCGTCAATCGGCAATGTAAATAGTGTTTAAACTGGTGGCCCTTTTATAATGATGGTGGGAGTTATTATATAAATGTAGCATAGTAAATTATTGATATTTCCTAGATGAATTGGAGCCAAAATACTGTAACTCTATTACTGAGGTAATCTTATTAACTCTAGTTCTTTGTCTTTATTTACACTGTGGTGACCAAGGTCTTGCAATCCATATCAGAAACATGGATGTCATGAGAGGAATTGTATTTGGGACAAAGGGATTGTTGGTTGAGAGCTAGATGATGGCCACTGATATAGGGTCAGAATTAAAGTTGCTTGTGGATCTTTAACTATGACTTGCAAATGTTTGCTCTTTAGGTTAAACATGAATTTTCATGTACTCAAACATCCTTATAACAACATTCAAACCATGTTGTTTTAATATAATTGCTTTCTAAGTCTATCCTTAAATTGTACTGGAAACTTTGTGAATAAGAATTTATTTAGTTTTTAATAATGTATTTCAAACATTTATGTTTGAAAACTTAATGGCTTACAATATTCTGCTTCTTTCTGATGTTCATTAAATGGAAGCATTAGAATTAGTCCTTTTTTCACTTCCTCAAGTTAGCAGGTAGGCACTGCATTGACACACAGCTAATTTTATAAAAGATATTTTCCCATTTAAGAAGACAAAACCATAAATATTGTTGTTATCATTCTGACACACATACATACACATCATTTTAAAAAAATATTTATAAAACTGTATGTCATGAAAGTTAATTTCTGACTGAAAACAGGGCAGTAAAATCTCAGCATATAAACAATTATTTATTTTAAAATAAATGGAATACAAACAACAGAAGCTCATTGGATGACCTGGCTATTTTTATTAATGAACATGAAGAAGTACTATGCAGATTTAATAGCCTGGGAACATTGGTGCTGTAAAATTTTCTTTGGCGCTAAGTATCTCAAATATAATCTAAATTTTCTTTTAATGCAAGATAGGAGCCAGAAACAAGAGTATCTAGTACCATGTGACGACCCAGCTCTCTGTAGGCCGCCGTCTGGGGAACTTGTTCCTACAAACTATCAGTTATGCCAGGTCAACATGGTTTTGTAATATGGAGAAAAGTGGGGATTTTTACACAGATTTAAATAAATGTAAGAGCGTACAAATATTTGCAATTATAGAATCAAATAGTTGATAGCTGTTTAGAACAGTTTTATCATCTGTCATTTTTATGGACATTTTTATGAGAGTGACAGATAATAGCCATCATTATCATAACCAGCCTTATTTCAAGTGCATTTTTAATACACACATTTAGACTCAGACTCATAGACTTTAAGGGCAGAAGGGACCATCATGATCTTCTAGTCTGACCTCCGGCACATCGCAGACCAGAGAACCTCACCCACCCATTCCTGTAATAGACCCCTAACCTCTGGCTGAGTTACTGAAATCCTCAATGACTTCAAGTTACAGAGAATCCTCCATTTACTCTAGCTTAAACCTGCAAGTGACCCATGCCCCATGTTGCAGAAGAAGGCAAAAAACTCTTAGGGTTTCTGCCAATCTGAGCTGGAGGAAAATTCCTTCCCAACGCCAAATATGGTGATCAGTTAGATCCTGAGCATGTGGGCAAGACCCACCAGCCAGACACCTGGGAAAGAATTCTCTGTAGTAACTCAGAGCCCTCCCCATCTAGTGTCCCATCTCCAGTCATTGGAGATATTTGCTACTAGCAGTTGCAAACTGGCCGCATGCCATTGTAGGCAGTCTTATCATACCATCCCCTCCATAATCAAGCTCAGTCTTGAGGCCAGTTAGGATTTTTGCCCCCACTGCTCACTCCTCTGATGATTAGAAACCTTCATCTAATTTCAAGCCTAAACTTGTTAATGGCCACAGGAGTGATGCCAACTTCTTCCAGGTGTGTGGGGGGGGGGGCTGAGGTGGGCCAGACAGAAAATTGGGGGGCTGTGCCCCCTTCAGCATGAGACCCCACCCCCCTCACCAGCCCTGCTCCCACCATGACTCCACCCCATAGCCAGGTCAGAGGCTGGAAACCAGAGCCAGGCAGCGCAGGCTGCCTGCAGCCGGTAGGAGCTGCCTGGGCAGGGGGAGCTGGCTCTGGGGCTGAGAGAGCTCTCAGGGAGTAGAGACTGTGGGGGTGGGGCCCAGAAGCCTGGGCTGGAGCGGGTCAGTCTGGGCAGCTGTGGGGAGCCCTGACCCTCCACCTGCCCTGGATAGAATGCCCCGGTAGGTGGGGACATGGACCAAAGCTGCTCTTGCCCCCCCCCTCCGGGTCCCCCTCCCTGGCTTACTTCTCTGCTGCCACTGGATCTGGGCCCCCAGCCAGCAGCATCCATTCTCTCTGCTCAGCCTTCAGAGCTGGGTGGTTGGAAAGTGGCAGCTGCTACAGGGTGGCTAAGGCAAACCTTTGGGGTGGCTATAGCCAGGGCCGGCTCCAGGCACCAGCCCACCAAACATGTGCTTGGGATGGCACCTGGAGGGGGGTGGCGCGGCATGGCACGCCGGCCCGAGAGCGGGGCCGCGACTGGGCTTGCCGCCCTCCCCCGCGGCGCTCCGGCCGCCGGGGAGAGCGGAGCCGCAGCGGGCTCGCCGCCCTCCCCCGGCGCTCTGGCAGCCAGCGGAGCCGCGGCGGGCTTGCCGCCCTCCCCCCGGCGCTCTGGCCGCCAGCAGAGCCGCGGCGGGCTCGCCGCCCTCCCCCCGGCGCTCTGGCCGGTCAGGGAGAGCGGGCCCGTGGCCGGGCTCAGCGCCCTCCCCTGCCGCGCTGGGGAGGGGGGGAGGGGCGGCGGGAGGCTTTTTTGCCTGGGGCGGCAAAAAAGCCAGAGCCGGCCCTGGCTATAGCCCCCGCAAGCACACACACCCCCAGCGCTGCCCCTGGATGGCCAGTTGTGACATTGTCTAATTAAAATATAACCATGCAAATCATTATTGCTACCACTGCTGTATAATTGCAGCAAATCTTATACAAAATATAACTCACGGCCGGAAAGGGTTAAACAGCTTGCAGGCTAACTAACCCAAAGCTGACCTTTAAAGGCATGTTAGAAATGGTAATTAGGGCCATTCAAGCTAAATAGGCTAGAACTTTGAAATGCAAACCTATATTGTTAGAAGTGATAGGAATTGTGTATATCTTAGATGCTACCCATGTAAACAGACTGTTCCTGTCTGTCACTATAGATACTAATTCAGAGATCAAAAGGGAATATTAACATTTAGATGAATCTTGGGTGAAATAATGTCATTGTCTATATGTCCCTTTGAAGACTGTGATAGACTGCCTAATGAATAAATTGCCCTATGTTAATTTGTGTAACTAATTACTGGTGGTATTCAGAAAATAGAAGGTTACATCAAAAGCGTATTGTTTACCCAGGACTATATGGTCAAGTGGATGCTAGAACACTGTATAAAAAGATCCTTGGGACCTGATCCTGTTTATCTCAGATCTGCTTGATGTTTCAAATGCAGGGGAAGCTTAAGCCACAAGATTGGGATCCCAGTGTTGACTGGTCCGCCCTGCATATGATACTGGACATTGGACTATAACCTAAGAATTAAATTCTGAAAGAACTCTTTGCAACTACAAAGCTCACCATCTCTGCTATGTACCTGAATCTCAGGAATTGAACTCATATCTGCATGTATATTGATCTTTTACCCATACTCTCTTTTTTCTTTTTTAATAAATTTTTGTTTAGTTAATAAGAATTGGCTGTATTCCAGGTAAGATCTGGAATATTCAATAACCTGGGAGGTAATGTGTCCAATTCTTTGGGATTGGTAGAACCTTTTCTTTTATATGATGAAATAAGATTTTCAGAAATCTTCATCATATTTGACTTGGGTACCTGGATGGAGGCTTGAGGCTGGGTTGCTTTGAGGGAACTGTGTTGTTGGTTTCTGGACAACCAGTGAGGTAATGAAGCTGTTTTATGCTGGCTTGGTAAATCTAAGTATTGAATTATCCACCAGCTTTGGGGTTTGTCTGCCCCATTCTTTGCAGTTCACCCTCAGCTGGCCCGCACTGGGACCCCGGTCACACCAATTTATATCCATTTCAACTTTGTTCTCCTTTAAACATATTTCTTATGTTCTTGGAAATTCCAAATCAAGATACAGGATATTTCAGTCCATGAATCTATGTTCCATTAAGACTACAGACTATTCTCCTACATCCAGAAAAACATCACAGCATATTAACAAAAAGATGTTTTGTTATATCTTTTTAAAAGGAAGGAAATGGTAAGGGTCCTATCTGATAGTTCTGCATCATGCATGTACTTTGTGTTGTACATTCTGTGCTGTGCATAGGTGCTGGAACTAGGGGGGAGGGGTGTGCTCCCGCATCCCCTGGTTTGAAGTGGATTCCATTATATACAGGGTTTACAAAGTTTGGTTCAATGGCTCACAGCACCCCTGGTGCTGTGATCAATTTTTCAAACAAGTGCCTAAAATTAGGCACCTAAATCCATATTAGGGCACATAAATAAAAGTGAACTGATTTTCTATGGTGCTGAGCACTCAAAGTCAATGAGAATTGTTGGTGCTCAGCACCTCTGAAAATCAGGCCATTTCTGAGGGAGTAACTAGGGATTTAGGTGCCTAACTTTAAGCACTATGATGTTGACTATGGATCTATAGATCACTTGATGATTACCTGTTCTGTTCATTCCCTCTGAAGCACCTGGCATTGGCCACTGTTAGAAGATAGGATACTGGGCTGGATGGACGATTAGTCTGACCTAGTATGGCCGTTCTTATGTTCTTATGACTATTGACTTGCCAAATACAAGTTAGTTTAACATCTATCCAAAGGATATGATCTCTATTAGTGCAACTCCTTTCCCTGTAGTGTTAACCCTAGATGAGACTGACCTCTCAAAGATGGGGCAGATACTTCATTCCATCCATTCAATAGTTGTTGCTCTATATAAGTAACAATGTCACCTAATCTATTCAGTGAGCAATTTATAGTTGAGTTTAAAAAAAAATTAAGAAATGTTGAGAAACCAAAATAACTGATCTAGGACTTTCCAATCACAGCAACCTGCAGCCAATGGGGTGTCTATCTGTATCTAAAGCCTTGTCTACATGGCTTCGCAGGGTAAACTAGAGGGGTGTGAATTGTAGAACACTCCTGTGTTCTGCTCTAACTGCCCCTTGTAGGTCCTGCTGGCATGAACTAAAAAGTAACTAAAGCACATGAATGTAGTCCTTTTTGAAAAGAGCCTATATCAACATGAACTAGGTACCTGTCAGTTTGTGCCAACAGGGTCTACACAGGGCAGTTAGAGCATAGCACATAAGAGTGCTCTAGAAATCACATCTCTCTAGTTTGCACTACAGCACCATGCAGACAAGACCTATGTGAGAAAGAGGGATTATACTGATATTTCTCAAAAGATAATGCATCTTACGTGTTATTTTAGGACGCATCACCCTATGGTCCCCAGGTTAGAGCGGTAGCCTAGGACTTGGGAAACAGAGGCTCAATTCCCTGCTGTGCTACAGACTTTCTGTGTAACACTGAGCAAGCCACTTAGCCTCAGTTCCCCATCTGTAAAATGGTAGGGTGACCAGATGTCCCGATTTTATAGGGACAGTTCCGATTTTTGGGTCTTTTTCTTATATAGGCCCCTATTAACCCCCACCCCTGTCCTGATTTTTCACACTTACTGTCTGGTCACCCTAGTAACATGGAGATGATAATACTTCCCTATTGCACAGGGGTGTGTTGTGAAGCTGATGCATTAAAAATTGTGAAGCACATTGAGATCTGCTGATGGAAAGTTTAAGAGCTAAGGATTAACTACTCATGCCTCCCCCTATAGCAGTGGTTTTCAAACTGTGGGTCATGACCCAGTACTGGGTCGGGAATGTAAGGCACTGGGTCACGGCGGCTCTTGTCAGCACCACCAACTGGGCCTTTAAAAGTCCCGTCAGCGGTGCTGCCCAGCTAAGGCAGGCTAGTCCCTACCTGTTCCAATACCGTGCTGTGCCCTGGAAGTGGCCAGCAGCAGGTCTGGCTCCTGGGGGCCCAAGCACCGGCTCTGCACTCTTGTTGGCTGGGAACTGGCCAATGGGAGCTGAGGGAGGGGCAGTGCCTGTGGGTGAGAGTCCCGCAGAGCCAGAACTGCTGCTGGCTGCTTCTGGGGCGCAGTGCGGTCTGCGGTGCCAGGACAGGCAGGAAGCCTGCCTTAGCACCCCCGCTGCACCACTAACCGGGAGCTGCCCCGAGGTAAGCCCATGCCCCAGTCCCCTGCGCTGAGCCTCCCCCCCCCAACCCCGGAGCCCCTTCCTGCATCCCAGACCCATCCCTGGCCCCATCCTAGAGCCTGACCCCCTTCCGCATCCCTGCCCCAGCCCAGAGCCCCCTCCCACACTGAACTCCTCATTCCTTGCCCCACCCTGCCCTCCAACCCCCTGCCCCAGTCCTGAGCCCCTCCCACACTCCAAACCCCTCATCCCCAGCTCCCCTGGGTCACAGGCATCAACAATTTTCTTCAACTGGGTCACCAGAAAAAAAGTTTGAAAACCGCTGCCCTATAGTTCCAGACTCAGCAACAGTGTGACTGTTCGCTCTTGTGTAATCAACAGGTTGCCTTTTAAAAAGGAGAAGACTCACTTGTGTGGTGTAGCTGAAACTTACCAGGGAGCATGTGAGTAGTTTCCATTCATCAACTGTTATTATTCAGCACCTCGGGTGTATCTAAGTCCTGCGCCCAGCAATGTGGGTGCAATGAGTTGAATGGTGCTGGAAGCCTAGGAGAAGCTCCCCAGGACAAAAGTGTGGCGAGTTTATAATGCACGGTGCTGGCCCTACTGGGTTACCAACCCCGTGGAGATGGTAGGGCCGGTGCATTATCTATAGGCGGGGTGTCCTAGCGACTCGTTTCAGGGCATTGACGGGACACCCCTTTGCCCGGGCTGCAGAGCGAAGCGCTCGGGCCTGGGGTCTCGCGGGCTGAGCTGCTCTCCCGGGCGCGGGGTGGCGGAGCGCGCCTGGCCTGGGCTCTGCTCTGCTCGTCGAAGGACGCGATCCCGCTCTCGTCGCCTTGGCCGGGGAGCTGCAGGTGGCAGCAGAGGAAGGGGGCCCGCCCGCGGTCACTCTCCTGCCCCCAGCCGCGTGGGAAGGGAGAAGGGACCAGCCGCGGAAATCCCCGGTTTGGACGACGTAGGGGGGGAGGAGCTGGCTCAGCCCAGGCACGGCTCAGCGGCTGTTTCACTGCTTCTCCGTCCGACACTCGCCGAGGGACCAGTGCCTGCGCCTCCCGCCGAGTCCCCGAGGCTGCCCGAGCAGCGCCCCGCGCCGGGATGGAGCTAAGAAGGTGAGTGCGGGGGGGGCACCCAGAGACTCGCCCTTGGTTCACACTCCTGGTCTCCGTCCTGCCCGGACCCCGTCCCCGCGCCCCCCACGTGCCTGCTGGCGCTGGGTAACTGCGGGGGCTCCGGGTCGTAGTACCCAGCCCCCCCGGACTGGGCCATCGCACTGGAGAACTATGTCGCTCTGCTCCGAGCACGCCCAAAAGACAAACACTGAACAGTGCTGTCAGCCCAGCGGCAGCCGGCCAAGTCAGCTCATTTCCTTGGCAATGGACAGTCACTGACCCTGCTCCTACCCCCGGGAGCCAAGCGTCAAACGGGGAAGGGGGCCGGGGGGGGGGTCAATCAATGTTATGCTGAGGGGGAGCATGGTCCTGATTTTCTTGCTGCAACAGGAGCATCTACACTTGCTCTCTTTTCAGATGTTAGCAATTGGGGGGTTGTTGGCATCAAAAACTGGGTGGCGCTCTCTGGATCCAGGTGCCAGGTTTGGGTGTTTGTGCTGCAGGAGGGGTTTTGGTGCACTAAACTTGCTCTCAATTTTGTCAGTACAATTGGTGGGTGGGGTGGGGGCTGACTACAAAAATGACCAGGCTCCAAGAAGGTCCAACTTTTCCTGCCAACTCTTCCCACTGACTGGTGTGTGTGTCTACCTGTAGGTTGATTCATTCCCACCCCCAATCCATTTGGTATGTTTGTTGTGGCTGTCAGGGTAAGGCTGAGGCTGCTCATAATTTAATCTTCCTTTATCAAGAGAGGGCACTAGGGGCAAACCAGAGGGCCTGCTCCTGCTCCTAATAAGTCAGTAGTTTCTGCTCCTTGTGTTACGGGGAAAGGAATGTGCAACTCAGATAAATCTCCCCTTGACCCTGACTGGAATTCATAGCAGGAAAGGCAGAAAATGCTATTGGGATTGTTATGGCAGGGGAAGGTTACTTTGCTGTTGAATAGTAGTGGTACTTTATTATTGAACTAAAAACACAAGGGGCAAGTTTTACAGCCCCCTCCCCCCCCCACACACACACCCCAGAGTGAATCTGAAAACTGGCCTTTGTGGTTCTAATTAGCTTAATATAAAGGTGCTTTCTTTATTCTCAGGTTAAGAATTAGCGCTTAGATCCTGCACTACCAGAGCCAAATTCTGCCCAAAGTCTGTGCAGAGACTTCAACACCCATTGAATTAGATATACACATTTTTTTCCCTATAACTCTAGCAGGAGCATAGTGTTTACCTCAAACTCCTAATTTGCGTGAAAACTACAAAGTGCCTTGTCTCACTAGGATTTTACCTTATGATAGTTCTTACTACAGGTGGTCTGAAAAATTCAGACAAAACCTTTTTGGTTGACATTTGCTGATTCATTGAAATCAAAACATTCTGCAGAGACAGTTTGATTTTCACAAAGTTCCTCCAGAAACCAGGCAGGGTTCTAATGGAAACCAGCCTGGTTTCCTGGCTCCTCGGCAGCCCACCTGGCAAGCTGCTGGAGACCTCAGACCCTGAGACAGCACATGAGGTAGACTGCCCAGAGCTGGGGCTCCATCCCTTTGTCTGGAGAATTTTGAAATTTTTGGGTTTTGTTCTGAATCGGAACAAAATCCATTTTGGAAATAGCAAAATCCTCCACAAAACATTTCTCTGCCTAGCTCTCATTACCATGTGATAGAGGTACACACCCCTTTTCCTAGAGAAGACAAGCGCTTGTGTGAATGCTTCATCGAGTACTCGCAGCACAGCATAAGGCTAAAATTTCTTGCTTCATTTACAAGTTGATTAATCCCAAAGGCCAATTGCTTATCATGTTCCTTTCAATGGGGAATATTCCCCGACAATACATTTTTACCATGCACTACAGCAAAGGAGACGGACTACATTTGTTTGTTATGCCTCCAATGAGATGTGGCAACAAAGTGCCAGTGCAGTTGTCAGTCTGTCATATTGAACAAATAGGACTGCTCTTTATCATTCCCACCTGAGTCCCATCCTCTCCCCTTGACTACAGTAGGAGTTGTGGGAGCCCAGCACCTCTCAGGATTAGGAATACAAAGACAATTAAAGTCAGTAAAATGACTCGCACTGTGGGTTTTGTGATCAACCCCAACACTCGGCTCTGCATGACTGATTCTGTGCTGAAAAACCACAGCAGTGCACCCAACTGTTTCATGTAGGTGGTTAGTGATGTTTATTTGTGAAGCACTGTAAGAATCTCTTTAAAAAGAGAAGTAGAGCAAATGTCACTGCAGACAGACTTTCTTTTGGTTAAGGTGTGAACAATAGAAAGATCTAAACAAACGCATGTTTTATATTATCTGGAAAACTACAGTTATGGAAAAATGCCATGAAACAGATAAAGATGTAAGGCAATTGACTGATAACTCAGCTAAGAGAAATATAACACTGATGAGGCACAAAGAGCTGTTCTTGATACAGTTTAGGACATAGTCAAGGTTTATAGATTTGATTTAAATGTGAAACAAAACACCCAGTTGTTGCACCATGAACATCATCATATTTTTTGGTGTGCTCAGAAAACCAAAACCACACCAAAAATACATTGCAATTTTCAACTGCATCAAATCAGTTCTCATGAGAAGGTAAATTGTACATGTAAATATAATAGGAATTATAATCTCAGTGGGCCAGTGTGAGAATGAGGAAGTGAAACTTTCTCCTGTCTCACCGAAAGTTTAAAAATAGGGGGGGGAAGGATAAATGGAGAAAAACAAACCATTTAAAAAGAAACTAAGGGACTGATCCAGTTTCCATTTAAGTCAGTGGAAATCATTCCCACTCCAGTTGGTGCAGGAATTAATCCCAAATGGGCATGACAGAGGAATTCCTCTGGTTTCAAGGAAAGAAGGAATCCTCTCACCTGCTCAGGTTGGTGCTCAGTAACTGAGCTACTCTGCAAGCACTGTGGACTGCAGCAGCATTAACATCCACTTAGAAGGGAGGATGGTCAGGCCCTGGATCTGTCTTGTCTAAACTCTGGACTGAAATATTAAGATCCTAATCCAATAACAACAGCTTTATATTGACACCAGTTATGCATTTTGGCTACATAGCACAGACAGCCCCACTTACACTTGTTACTTTCTCACTGGCACCAGCAATACCTCTTAAGGGGAATTCCCTGAAAGGTCCAATGAAAGACAATCAAGCGTTGTTTTCTCTTTGGTTCAACAGGAAACTAGACCCAGTGGTGGATTAGCCACTGGGCCAGTGGGTCCCATTTCCAGCTGCCACAGCCAAGTGGGGGAGCCAGGAAAAATGGGCACCCCTGCGCCCCGACCCTTGTCCCCAGTTGGAGCACCGGGGGGAGGGGGGGTGGCAGAGTAAGGCATGCCCCAACCCCATTTCCCCGGCAGGAGCGCCAGGCGGGCAGAGTGGGGCAAGCCCCCGCACCCCGAGCCTCCTCCCTGGCTGGAGGCAGGGGGACTCTAGGCAGAAGGGGTAGGGAGGGGCCGCCACTTGCTCTGGCCCAGAGGCCCCACAAACCCTAATCCACCCCTGATTAGATCCATTGTTTAAGAAAGAAAACAAACAAACAAAACCACAGGATTTAAAAATAGTTTACCAAGGTGATTTTTTAAAGGAAGGTATTCTAGAGCCATATGTTGTATAGAAACACACACATACATATACATGCATACATGGATCATGCACCATCCCCTCACAGCTCCTAGTGCTAACCAGACTGCACATGCACCATCTCCACACAGTGACTGAGCTTGCTGCCTCCAGCCCAGAGCTACAGGAGGGGAGCTGGATTTTCGCTGTAGTGGCAGCTCCCAGCTGCTTTGGGCTGGGATAGGCCCAAGCACTGAAACTGAGAGCCCGAATCTCCTGTCCTGTCCTCTCAATGCCCCCCTGCTAGCACCCAGCATGTGTGGAGGAGGAAGCAGTTTGATTTGAATGCAGAGGCGACAAAACTGGACTAGGGAGAAGGAATGGAGTAGGTTGGGAGACAAAATCTGGTGAGACTGGGAGTGGTCAGGGAAATTCAGGAGATGACTAGGAGCCAGCTGGTTGGGGGAGAACACTGAGATCAGATGTAGAGTTAGGGTGCAGAGGGAGAACTGGGACTAGCTGGGCAAAGGGACTGGGACAAGGAGCCAAGGTGGAAGGGAGATTGAGGCAAGGAGCTAAAATGTGGGTGGTTTACACTGGGATTGGATGAGAAGCCCAGGAATTGGCACTGGTTAGGTGCGGGCAGGGTGAGTTAGGGCTCAGACAGCAAGTCCAGAGGGGAATCCTAGGACTGGCTGGGCAAACAGCGGGGGACTAGGATGAAGAACCCAAGGAGTGGAGACTGGGATTAAGTAGGCAAGGAGAGACAAGAGTCAGGGTGGGAAAGAGACAGCACTGGGACAGGAGCAAGTTGTAGGCGATGGGGCAGAAAGGTTCAAGCCTGGGGAACAGGTAAAAGACTCCATGCTCATTGCAGCAAATTCCCCTCCAGAGCCTGGAGTAGAACCCAAGATTCCTGAGTCTCACCATTCCTCGGCTGTCACCATACATCTGCCAATGGGTTTCATAATGTGTGTCTCATCCCCACCTAGTGCTGGTCCATGGAGGATAACAACCTACTATTCTTATCAGTTACTCCATTACTCAAGTGGTAGAGGTCTCTGCAGTGGATCTGAAAGTTCCAGTCCTGCTGATGACCCAAGCAGTTGTCCACATGATTCCATGTGATGCAATTTCTCTTTTTTCAGTTTGCTTTTTTAAAAGCATAGGGAATTACACACACACACACACACACACACACACACACACACACACACACACACACACACAAAACTACTTTAAAAGAACATTATTAAGGTTGCAAAGTCAAACACTCCTCTCACTTCACAAGGGGGCTGTGAGAATAAATTACAGTTTGTGAAGCATTCAAATACTATAGCAATGAGCTCCATTAAAAAAGTCCATGAGGAAATTAATAATTCTGTCTTCAGAGCAAAGTGTGCCACAAAGAAGAGATGGGCCACTCATTGAATGAGGAGAAAATATAATATTAAATAGCTACTCATTCAGTGAGCACCATCCAGTCTGTGCACAGAATGAGGCAGCTGTCCAGTGAAAAAAATAGTATGTGATCTGCAATTAAGATTATATCGTAATGCATATACACAAGGGGGGTAAAGTACGGTTGTACAAGCCACCTTAATTCTGACATTCTCTAACTTTTGAATGCTTGACTTTGCTACCTCAATAATGTTCTTTTAACATTGTATAATATACAAGTATGTAGAGGTGATAATTTACACAGTGCACAATTCCCATTGGTTCCTTGAAAAACTTCACAGTAATAAAGAAATGTATTTATTTTAAGCTGCAACATCAGCCCACTGAAACTTATTTAACATTCCAAACCCTGAGCAGCTTCACACAGCCACATTTGTTTTTCTCAAACAGCCAGAATAATGTGACCACCCCCTCCCTTTCCACCCCCTCCCCTCCAAATTAACCCTATCTGAGGCCCAAGATGGGCAAGATTCAATCTCAGCCATAAGAGCTTTGCTAGACATAAAAGTGTTATGGCTTTTAAGTCTGATTTCTTACATCTTTGAAGAGCTAGTAGTGGGGGTTTTATACCAATGGGAAAGAGCAATTAATCCCTGTCCATTGGGACAGGGCACTAGCCCTGGAAAAACTCCAATGTCAGAGTTGTGGCATTGTTATGTATAGAGATTCTATTTTCAGACTGTTTTGGAAGGTGTATGTTATATTTATTGGTTTTCATTTTTATCTTTCTCCCTCCCAAGTTCTGAACAATGAGACTTATGAGAGTGAAGGCACCTGGACTTTACAGGTGGAGGGTTACATATAGGGGGGGATATGATAGAGGTATATAAAATCATGAGTGGTGTGGAGAAAGTGAATAAGAAAATGTTATTTACTTGTTCCCATAATATAAGAACTAGGGGCCACCAAATGAAATTAATGGGCAGCAGGTTTAAAACAAATAAAAGGAAGTTCTTCTTCACACAGCGCACAGTCAACCTGTGGAACTCCTTGCCTGGGGAGGTTGTGAAGGCTAGGACTATAACAGGGTTTAAAAGAGAACTAGATAAATTCATGGAGGTTCAGTCCATTAATGGCTATTAGCCAGAATGGGTAAGGAATGGTGTCCCTAGCCTCTGTTTGTCAGAGGATGGAGATGGATGGCAGGAGAGAGATCACTTGATCATAACCTGTTAGGTTCACTCCCCCTGGGACAGCTGGCATTGGCCACTGTTGGTAGACAGGATACTGGGCTGGATGGACCTGTGGTCTGACCCAGTATGGCCGTTCTTATATTCTACAAACATAGCTTTAAAAAAATATTGGGACTTTCTAAAACATTCATAAAATAGTTTTTTCCTGTAACATATGACATATACAAAATACTCATTTGAGATGACTGGAATGATCTGCATAACCCACTTGTGG
Source organism: Terrapene triunguis (assembly GCF_002925995.2). Taxonomy (NCBI): domain Eukaryota; kingdom Metazoa; phylum Chordata; order Testudines; family Emydidae; genus Terrapene; species Terrapene triunguis. The sequence goes on from NW_020664377.1 coordinate 4,740,856, forward strand.
CTTTGCCACTTGGGAACAATGCAACCATCCCAGAGTCATGCCAGTGAGGCCTTTATACCACTCCACACCATGACGTATTCCCTATATACATTTTTATCTATATATATATTCCCATACACCCAAGAAGGTGATCTGCATAGTCAGCTATTTTTTCAGTAGTCACATCAACATGTTTCATTGACATGCCACAGACTGATCCAGTCAACTGTTAATCAGAAAGGTAGATAGCATTGGTTTCAAGCCCAGTATAGTGTATTATCCTTCAATTTATTGCTTTTTCCCAGAGTGATAATTTTAAAGTGACATTTTGTAGCTGTCAAAAATGTGGGTACTTATCTGAGTCTCTATAATAGATATTGCTACCCATATGTTGTTGCTAAGCTACGCTACTACTATTGTATTTAAAACTGTGAATAGTACGTATGCACTTACGATTGCATTATCATCATTGAGCTTTTATCTTTTGTTTTTTATAGCTCTGGACTTTGGTTACTGTTTCTTTGTGCTCTGGGATGCGGTAAGTTAAGAAAAAGTTATTCTCAATATAATCACTTTTAATACAAGCATTTGTTTGAATATGCAGAGTATGTATGTGCACAACATAAATCAGAAATCTAAACAGTACTTTTGAACAGGAATTATAAAGATTCTTTAATATGAGACTTTCTGTAATTTGCATAAAGAATGTCAAATGTCCTTGTAATTTTATTAAGGACACTGGGACTACCTGGGGACCTTTATTCGGACTGAATAATACCTTACCGCCAGAGTACTCCCACTGAAGTCAATGAGAACACTCATGAAATACAGTGCTATGCAGAATGAGTTATCAGAATCCGGCTCTGAGTGAGTTAACAGGAAAAAGGAGCTAGACAGTGCTGTGTGCAAATGCACTAGCCTTAACCTCTGGAGAGAGAGATTAACATTTGCAGCAGAATTTTGAAAGCCCTTCCTGCACAGAACCCCTCTGCAAGTTCTGGCCTTGAGCTGACCTAGTGATCATGGCATAATCAACACATCTGCCAAGAGGAGGCTTCACAAGTAGAACATTAAGACTTGTACAGATCGAGATTGAGACGCACTGACAAAGCAGATACCAGTAATACAACTAGCACCATACATTACTGGTAAGCCCCAAACATTTCTCTCACTCTTGATTACTAAAAGCTCCCCAATTTACCCCCAAATAAAGTGTGGGTATGGGGATAGAGAGACTATCAAATGAGATTTAAAGTATTTTTGCTGTTTCATAGAAGAATTAAGAGTTGCCCCATTCTTCTTAGACACAGAATCATCTAAGTTTGGCTGAGTCACGTTTAGTGTTCGTTAAAACCGTACACGCCTAGTCACGGCGCACTCTACCTTGGCATGGGGAAGGGTGTTTGTTGAGAATGTGAACCTACCACATCAGCAGTAAATATACTGCAGGATTCCGTGACCTTTCCATTTAGGGCTACAATCTGCCACTCTTATTCATAGCAAGTAATACCTTTGTTCACAGGACTGAGGCCCCTTAGGGTATCTCTACACTGGAATTAAAGCCCCACAGCATGACTGCAGATGGCCCAGATCAAACTGACTTCAGCTCCCGGGCTCAGTCTGCAAGACTGAAAATTGCTGTGTAGACATTTGGGCTTTGGCTAGAGCCTGGGCTCTGGGACCGCCCCCCCTCACGGAGTCCCACAATTTGGGCTCCCGCCCTAACTCAAATGTCTACACAGCAGTTTTGCAGCCCCACAGCCAGAGCCCTGCAACTCCGAGTCAACTGACCCAGGCCAGCCGCGGGTGTTTAATTGATGTGTAGACATACCCTTAGGCTGTGTCTGCACTGCAGCTGGGAGGTGCGATTCCCAGCATGGGTAGACAGACTCGCGCTAGCTCTGCTTGAGCTTGTGTACTAAGAATAGCAGTGTGGCATAGATGTCGCGGCACTGACAGCAGCTCGGGCTAGCTACCCTAGTCCAAGTCTGCCCAACCTTCTGGGTCAGAGCCCGGGTGGCTAGCTCAAGCCATTGCCAGTGCCACAACATCCACACTGCTAGTTTTAGCATGCTAGCTCAAGCAGAGCTAGTGCACGTCTGTCTCCCCAGGCTGGGAATCACACCTTCCAGCTGCAGTGCAAGCATACCCTTACACGTTTAATGTGTTGTCAAAACTTGAGATTTTATCATGATTCTTACAATATTTGGAGTTCTTCCTCCAAACTCCAGGTCCTGATCCAAAGCATATGGAAGTCAATGGAAAGGCTCCCATTGACTTCAGTTGGCTTTGGCTCAGACCCTTTGAGTCCTGTGAGTTTGTGAGAATCTAGCATTTATTTGAAGGGGGGATTAAAGTAGGTTTCTAGCCCCCATGATTGTGGAGAAAAACTCGAAGTAACATAAATGTGTCGAGAAACTAGAAGGCAAAGGAATAGAAGCCAACATTTAAAAAAAAATCTTGGGTTTTTAAATTAATCCCATGATATTGTGAGGCCTGACTCATGGTTTTTGTATGCTTGGGATTGGCATAACTGCGTTATGCACATTACTAGTTGCATTGGACTTACATGGGATTATTCATGTACATAAAGTTAAACGTGTGTGTAAGTAGTCACAGACACAGAGCCTAAAACACGATTCCTGGGCTTCCCTGTTAACAGTGATGATGCTGGTGCACAAACGAGGACGTAACTAAGAGGGTTTCATGAGGTCCTAATAAACCCTTTTGGAACATGAACGCAGTTTGCCAAAATGAAAAAGACTGAATGGTGAAGTAGAGTAAATAGCAGCCTTTTTAACTTAACCCTTCCACAATTCATTCCCTGGGCTGAGCGCAGCTCCTCTGCTGGCCCTTGGGTAGAGGTGCCATCTCACACTGATGTCTAGCTACCATCTCTAGACAACTGAAAGATTATCCAGCCCTCCCTCCAGAGAGGATGGCTGTCATGGATATGAGATATCCGAGGGCATGGAAGAAGTGAAAATGTAGGGAAGGGAAACCTGAAGAACCCCTGGGAGACAGATGGGCACAGTTTAAGAAGCTTTATTTTATATTAACAGATTGGAATCTTTTAAGTTTCACAAAAAGAACAGGAGTATTTGTGGCACCTTAGAGACTGACAAATTTATTTGAGCATAAGCTTTCGTGGGCTACAGCCCACTTCATCGGATGCATAGAATAGAACACCTAAGTTTAAGTTTCAATCCTGCAAGGGACAATGTGCTGAGTGGGCTTGGGTGTGGGCCTGGCAGTCCAAGAGTTACTTTCATTTGCACTCATCATTAGTACAGTAAAAGTCATTATTGATTTTAATGTAGGTTCGATGTCTAGAGTCCTTCACTTAAAACTTAACAGAATTTCAGGAAAAAATTCTCCATATAGTGCTATAATCTGTCACCCTTCCTCACAGTGTATATTACTTTCTCATGGGTGTAGTCGGGGACACATTTAGGGACAGGCGACCCAGGTGATCGCCTAGGGTGAAGGGCTTGAGGGGCACTGGGTTTGGGGTGCTGTAAGGTATTCAAAAGTTTAACAAATGGGGGGGGCCACCAAAGACGCTCCTTGCGTGGGGCGCCATTTGGTCTAGGACCGGCCCTGGGTCTAGTCCCATTGATTTAAACAGCTCCACCCATGTACATAGGTTCCAGTCAGCATGCCTGAGTGTCTGAATTTTGCCCATGGAAAATATCTTCTCAAAACCAATATTTTATTTCTTTGTGTTTTAAGGAGTTGCTATTCTTTACTTTAATTTTGCTATTTGTTGTCCGTTTAACATGGGGACCATATAATGTTTGTTCAGAGATTCCAAGACCAGAAAGGACAATTGTAATCATCTAGTCTGATCACCTGTATAACACAGGCCATAGACCTTCCCCCAAATAGTTCCTAACGCACATCTTTTAGAAAAAAACATCCAATCTTGATTTAAAGATTGTCAGAGATGGAGAATCCATCACAACCCTTGGTAAATTGTTACAAATGGATACATAATGCTACACATGATCTTTAAGGATCAGTAATACCAGTGCAAGCAAGGAGTACCTCAATTGGAGTCACAGTTACTTTGTTTCTATTGTAGGTACTTGTATGCCTCTCACCCCTTTACTTAAGCACCTCACAATCTTTAATGTATTTGTTCTCACAACACCCTGGTGAGGTGGGGAAGTGCTATTGTCTCCACTTTAATCCCCATTTTACAGATGGGGAATTGAGAAGCAGAGAGATTAAGTGGCTTGCTCAAGGTCACACACAAAGTTGGTGGCGGCGAAGAGAACTTTGAACCTGTGTCCTTGTCACTGGATCATACTTTCTCCCTTCTTTGGTGGCAGTGAGATCAGAACTTGGCCCTAAGCAATTATTTTTCTTTACAAACAAGTGAATATTGATATTCTTGTTTTGAAAATATAAGTACTCCTTTTCAAACCAGCTGGTAAGTAGGATTGTGACAAGTATATTAAACTGCTTTTCTTCAGACTGATTTTCTCTTTGTTCCCCTTTTTATCTTTGTAGTTACTGCAGAGGAAAATAAGAAAGTTATCAGCACAATAGGCAGCACTGCTGAACTGAGTTGCATTTATACTCCAGAGAAAAAATTCATTTTAAATAAGCTACGGGTCTTTTGGCAAATAGCGGATGGTTCAAAACCATGTTCAGTGGTACACACCTTTAATTCTGGTCATGAGAACCAAAGCGAGCAGTGTGCAGACTTCAGAAACAGGACTCGATTATTTCAGGATAAGCTGGAAAATGGCATTTTTTCTCTGCTGCTGCTAAACGTCAGCCTGAGAGATGAACACACATACCGGTGCATAGTACAGAAGAAGGACGTGGTTTTCAGGGTTATTCATAATGCAGATGTGGCCCTCAAGGTAGCAGGTAAGCCCTTCTATTCCATATAAAACCAATATTAAACAGCAGTTTGCCACCCTAGATCTCTGTGGATGCTGCAGAAGGGGCATTTGTCACACAATAGGCTAAGGGAGGAGGATTTCCCCATGCCCCAAATGGTGGTGGTGCCACCACACTAATTTGCCTCCCTTAGACAATCCAAGCTTTTAACTCGGTCAAGGACAGTATCACAATAAACAATTCAAAACCATCTAGTCCTCCAACTTTTGAAGCACAGACTGTTTGGCTTACCCTTCCCTCAGCTGTTCAGGGAGGGACAAGGGGCGAGGGAACACTTATGTTTACTGAGAGGGTAGTTAAACAAGTCAGTTTCAGGCAGGACTGTACCCAAATTCTGACTCAGACAAGTACTTGGCCAAATCCCAGTGACAGTTTTGTTATTTGTCTTCAGATGACTATTTTTTTTAATGACCTTCCAAAGCCCAATGATACCTGTGGCGTGGCTGGCTCTACTGCTTCCCCTGCCCCTCTCCCGAGAGCCAGATGTGATATGAACTCAACACAGGTTGGGGGTAGGGAGTAAAAGTAATTTTTTTTCAGAACCAGGTGCCAAAATGTATTTTGGAAAACAAGCTTTAATTAGGACAAAGGGTGAGAGAAATCCCAATGTGCGCATAATGGAACCACAAGTAATGTTCCATTTGCAGTGCAGTGTTATCAATATATTTTGAAATGGCAATAAGTTAGTAACCAAATGCAATAGAAAGAGCAATATATATTGTGCCATGTTTTGGGAGGCTGATTTACGGTTGGTGTTGATTCTCATTACAAACATTCTGCTGTAATGATCCACTTTAATATATTTATACTTCATTATTCAGTAACTGTATAGCTATTTGGCTTCACCCATATAACAATTCCAGCTAGTCAGATTAGCTCAGCTTCAGCAACACACTTAAACATGTTAAAGTTATGGATGTGCTTAAGTGCCTGGCTGAACCAAGGACTGTTTAGGACAGGGACCATCTTTTGTCCCGTTTGTATAGCACTAGCACAACAGGGTCCAGTTCTGTGACTGGGGATCTTAAACGCTATATAATACAAATAATAAAAGTGACAATTAGATATTTGGTACACTCCTAATTTTTGGCTGTCTTCCAGCAGCTGTTCTGGTCCCCATCCTCCTCCCCATATTTCTTTCTGCTTGGAATGAAGAAGTGATCTATTTTATTTTCACCAGTATAGGTTTCATAACCTCTGAGCTCCTCTGCCTTATTGCATTTATTCACACCATCCCCATCCTAATAAAATCCAAGGCAGCGACTCTGAAGCTGCGGATAGCAATTCTAACTCTGCTTAACTGCCTCTTCATTTCTGGCTGTCATAAACAGTTCAGCTTGGAGCAAATGTTACTGTGCAGTTCCCACAGGTCTCAGATGTGAGGAAGCAGAGGGCATAGCCTCACTTTGGCCAGAATCTGAGCTTAAAAAAAAAGTTAGTCCCTAATCCTCCCATCTGATGATCACGAGCCAATGCCTCTGGGCAACACCCTATTGAAGGTGTTGGGGTGAATCTGACTGTAGGATCATAGCCTTAGGCAGTAAACTGAAAATAAGAGTAGAGCCTCTTTTGGGCTTCCTGTCACTCTCAGAATTAAAGCCCTGTCCCTTGTGAAAAGTATCCATGTCCTCTGGAAGTTTATTTATCCAGATGGAAAATTATTTAATGAAAACAATATTTTGTAAGCAAGCTGGGAATTTATGTTGTAAAGAGTTGTTTGTGGTGTAAAGCAGTACTTCATTTGTTAATCTGATCTGCCTTCATATACCACTCTTTGTTGCTTTCTGATATGTTGGAAGACTGAAAGAGCCAAAGTCAGTTAGCCCCAAATAGCTTTAAAATAGTACTGTGTGCAAAGGAAGGCCTGGATTGTGCCCCTTAGATCCACGCATGGATCGCATTCCTCCATGTGGAAATAGGGAGATCAGCCAGTTCCTTACAACCATACACCCACTCCTGTCACCTGCAGAAGTCTCTCTGCGTGGTCCAGGGTTCCTTATTTGTGCAATGGAACTGTGTTGCCAGGGAAAGAAGCTGCTAAAGCCAGTGCAGAGGACATAGGATCTCCATGTGGATGCCCTAGCCTCATGCAGTTCTGCCAGGCTTGGAGGCAGGGCTTCCTCTGTGCAACTGTGTGTGTATCCCCATCTACCCTGATGGGCATTATGGGGGATCTCCACAAGGAGAACAGTTGGGAGAGCTCTGCTCTCTGTTACGTCTCTTACAACCTCTTCCATGGTGGGGCCTTCTCTGAGTTAGTTCAGAATCTTCTTGCAAAATGCTACTGAAGTGAGTTTAAGACCCTTTTCCCCTTTGGTTTGGCCTTCTGACTCCTTCAGTAAATCACTGAAGTAATTGGCCTAATGTCCATGCAGGCTGATATTTATGTCTGAGCTATGAGTTTATAATCCCCAGAACCTGTGCTCTATAATCTGAGTCATTCCTTAATCTTTTGAAAAGATTATAAAATGCTAATGTTTTTTCCTTTTCCAGCCAATAACAGCCTGCCAGTACTAAGTGGACCTATAAGAATCCACCCAAATATTGGAGAAGAGGTGACATTAAGTTGCAACTATAGCCAAGGATACCCAAAGCCAAACATTTACTGGATAAATAGAACAGACAACAGCACCCTCCATCCATCATCATTAAAGATCATCCAAGACAATGATGGCACATACAGTGTTTTCAGCACACTGAAGATTGAAGCAAATTCTGATATAAAAGTAGAATGCATCATAGAAAATGAACTACTACAGCAAAATCTAACTATCCTCTGTAAGTTGCTTAATATTTGGCAAATAACAGGTGTGTGTGTGTCTACATGTACATCTCTGATGAGTAGCAGCCTAATTAACAGCATGATAGTCCAGTGACCTACTGAAATGAGTTTAATTTTTAAAGCCTATATAAATTTAGGCCACAGTGTTTATATTTAAATGTGACTTTTTTCAAATGAAGCTAAACACCCTCTTAGGCCTCCTAGATCTGCACACAGATCACCGTTCCTCTGTGTGGAAGTAAGAAGCACCATCCTGATCACAGAAGTTCTCTCCCACTCCCCTGAAACAGTTTTGGAATCACTATGATTCCCCCTTCAGCTCCTGTGGGAACCACACTAGGCCTAGCTCAGTGCTGAAGGCTTACTTTTAAAGGAAAGACATTTTAATATGTAGTGGATCCATGACTCCTGAAGTCCCACCACATTGGTTGACAACCACTCTCTTAGCTATGCTCCTTCTGTGGGTAGTTCTAAAGTTCTGTTTTCAGTCTCCAAAACTGCTTTGAAGACAAAGAGACATTTGAAACTAGGTTTGTACCAAATGTCTAATTGGATTATTCATCCAAGCACCAAATAACTGGAAATGGTATTAGGCCAAAGCATTCAGAACAATCAATGAGAGACACAATGATGATAGACCATTTATTGCTGATGGAAGTTATTAGTAATAAAAACCAAGACTTAACCACTCAAATTCACAAAACAGATAACTTTTCCTGTTCTGTACAAATCTATATTTACATGCTGTAGCACCTGTAGCGTGATAGATGCCTTACAGACAAGCATAAAGACAAGATAAAGCCTTCCTCCAGACATTGCAATCTTAGGCCCCGATCCTGCAAGCAGCACTATGTGGGTAGACCCCCGTGCCTTTGCAGAGCCAGCTGCAGGGTCAGAGCTAAAGGGATCTATCTTGCAAACTCAGTGAAGTAATACCAATGAAATCAATGTGATTACTAGCGTGAGCAAAGATCACGCATACCTGAGTACAGATTGCAAGATAAGGGGCATTTGGTAGCTTGCTAGTGCCAACATTCCACCCTGTAGGAAATAGGAATAACCCGTTCACTATTATCTTCCTAAAGACATTTTGTCACATTCATTCTGAAAAGAATTATTTTACCTTTTATAAGGTTGATTAACTTTTCCAGAATACATCACTCTACTGTTTTTAGAAGCAAGCAAACAAGCAAAAAAACGTAACCCCACTGAAGTCAATGGGAATTTTGCCATTGACTCCAATAGGGCCAGGATTTCACCCATTATTCTGAATGCACATGTGCTGATTTTATTGCTTATTTACAGCAGATATTAAAAAAAATACAAGTCTATAGGCAACAGCTCAAACCTACTGTCTGCCCTGGTTGCTGAATGGAAGGGGAATCTGGAACCAGGAAAAGAGGAGGAGAAGTGGTGAATGTCTCCTGAGACAGGGCAGAAGAAGAATAGGCTATGGGGTTAAGAGTATGATATGAGCTGGCCCTGAAAAGGTGGGGAGAGGACACAACTTGTGTTGTGCGCAGGGACCAGAAGATATCGGAGCTTTCTCATCACCTCTCTTGTCCCTTACTGGGGCATTGTCCCTACTAGCCAGGAGGAAACGAAGCAGCACAACCAAACCAGCAAGTGCCCTGAGGAAAGGATGGGGCTTCTTACGTAGGGTTGCCAGTTGTGATTGGATGTATTCCTGGGGATTTCATCACCTGACATAATCTTTAATTTCTGGAGACTCCAGGCCAATCTTGGAGGGTTAGCAACCCTATTCTTAAGGCACATGTGAACAATTATTCTGCCAGAGATTTTTGCTCACATACAGCGGAATACTTATTAGAAGCCAAATTTTCATAGAAATCTCGTTTCAGTAGGTTTTTGGAGTAGTAAACAAAGTTTTAAAATGGCTGTAGGGGATTTTCTCCACTAAAGGAACGACGTCACGATGGCAGCTGAGTCTTCATGGCTCCCGCAGGAGCCTACAAAATCCTGTACTTGGTCCAATGAGGCAGCAACAGTTTTGAAGTCATATCATTGCGTATCTGTGGGTTGGTAATATATAAATAAATATACAGGCACAACAATATGTACTCCCTAGTGCTGTCACTTGTGTAGTGTGGTGACCTGCAGGATGAACTGCAGGGTCTCATGGCAATTGCCAAAGCATGGCTGCCATTTTGGGTTGTCTCTTTAGGGAATCCTCATGGTCATTGGTGAGGCTTTGAAAGCTTCGGGACCAGATATCCATGGAGTTACATCTTACCCCAGCTAAGGATCTGGCCCTCATTCTTGTTTGAAAACAAGTCTAATTTTGAGTACAACAAATCACTCAAAAACTAATCTTCGAAAGCTGTTCAGTAGATTCCTTTCTCAAAAGAGCATATCCAAAATGACAGCCAGCTTTGGTGTGGGCAGGACTTTGTCACATGAACACACATAGTGCTGTCATTTTCAAGAGAAGTTGTGTTACTAAATCCTTCCACAGGAGGAAAATGTATGCCTAAAAAGTGTGTGTAATATTGATTAATAATTAAAAACCATGTAGGTAGAAATTTGGCCTTGTTCAGAAAATATTGGTGGTGGTGGGATGAAAGTTATTTGTATAGGAGGGCTATAGAAGCCTATAGACTTGTATGAATCTCATGTCTATAAAATGCAGTTGAACACTCATCTGGAATGAAGTTTGAGAGCATCTCTCTCCTTTTCTCTATTCCTCTTCAGACTCGGAAAACGTCACAAACTCTAACTCGACCAGAAGCAATCTGTTAGATCTAAATGAACCAGGAGCTCAGGCTGGAGGTGTCCTTGCCATTGCCATTGTGTTAGCTGGTCTAGCTGTTTTAACCTGCTGGCTGTGGAAAAGGAAATTCTCTCGCCGGAGATCATATGCCGGTAATTAAACCATTTACGCTTGTTGGTCAGATATATATATTCTAGTTCTTTTCATTTTTCCAAAATATTTCATATTCTACAATTTGTCATACGTAGTTGTGAATTCTCTACATTATAAGTGAAACTAGAGCGCATGACAAGTGCTGAATTGACAACAGTGGGGGCTATACTCCTAATTAGCCACAAAACTGGTACATCATGAGAAGTAGCAGTGTAAACTTTTTCATGGTGTTATACCAACGTACCTCACACCTGAGGAACCATTCCTTTGAATACAATTGTAGTTCGGGCTCTACATCTATTCAGTCTTTGGCTTCTCTGCCGAGACTATCCACAAAAGGAGTGTAATGATAAGGAGGGGTTTGTGCAATATGGACAACTTTCCATTAAGAACTGGACTGAGATCACACACACAGTTCATATAGACCAAATCAAAACCGGATGATAATCACTTGGGATTATCACCTGTCTTGAGAAGATTAGAATCAATGATTTACCAAATCATAGAAGTTTAGGGCTGGCAGGGACCTTGAGAGGTCACCAAGTCTAGCCCCTAGATGAAAGGCTCCAGATCCTTTTACAGATTCCCTACTCTACCAGTTTCCTACAATTTCCCAAGTGACAACCAATCATCTCTTACTAGGATTCCATGTAACAAACAAGCAAACAAATCCTCGTTTACAAATGTGATTGCTTGCATTTCTGCAGCTGCCCACACAGAAATTTCAGCACTTTACAAGATAAAACAAAAGAGAGCTCCAAAAATGTCTCGATAACAAGACTGAAGATATACTAGAGCTGAGGGGATGGGGGTGGAACTGTTGTCTCATATGGTGAAAATTTTAGATTTTGAAAAAAAAAAGTTCCATTCCGCATCAGAATGAAACAGACACCTGATGAATATTTTTGCAAAAAATGAGAGAGAATCACCCCAGAATAATCAATAACCTGGTGGTTAAGGCACTCATCTGGGAGCCCTGGGCAGGAGTTTGAACCTGGGGTCTCCCACATCCTAAATGAGTTCACTGGACTATTGGCTATTCGGTGGTGGCTCTTTCTCTGATCCTTCCTCCCCACCCCTTCAAAAAAATATTCCAACCTGAACCTGAGAAACCCTCCTGACTAATGTTTCGTCCAAACCAACCATTTCCCATGGGAAGTGTCAGTTTTAACAAAGCAGCATTTTCCAGAAAAAAAAAAGTTTCATCAAAAAATTCCCAGCCAGCTCCAATATTTACCCAGGTATGTGCGCTCTCATTGTGGGGCAAATTGCAGAGATGCCAGGGAGAGCATGTAAGACTGGGGGAACACAAAGAGCTTTCCCTCTTTGTCCCCATGCAGGGGCTAGCCACATTCAAAGGTTGCTACTGGCTAGCAGCACTAGGCACCCCCAAAGGGGTGGTGAGAAAGCAGGGACCTGCCCCTTTCTGCATCAGCTGTGCTCACTTGGGGCTTTGCGCTTCCCTGAGGCACAATACCTCTCGGAACTGCCACAGGGTGGTGCAAAGCCACTCCAACCCATTGCAGGGCTGTGATTTAAAGCCATAGTCTCAGCATCCAAACTTCATTATGTAATATCCAGGTAACTAAGTTATGCAGTGTAGTTGTAACCATGCCAGACTCAGGATAACATAATTAAGTGTAAGATGAATTGCTAGACAAGAAGATCACTTGGCCCAACAAACCTGAGGCTCGTAACTTTTTCTCATGAAGATTAATGTTTTGTAGAGCCAAGCTGGAATTATTCATAAAGGCCTGGAAATTTACAAAACCTTAATTTGTATCTTTAGACTGTTCTAATGTTTTCATCCTTATAAGGCTAGAGAGGTAGTGAGCAAAGATATTTGCTAACTGTACAATGATTTGCCTGCTTTCCTGTTGCCTCATCCTCCTCTTCCATTTGTGGGTTCCATCCACCTGTTGCCTCTTATCATAACCTACACTGTAAGTTCTTGGAGGCAGGGACTGTTTGCATAATGCCTAGCACAGGGGTCGGCAACCTTTCAGAAGTGGTGTGCCGAGTCTTCATTTATTCACTCTGATTTAAGGTTTTGCGTGCCGGTAATACATTTTAACGTTTTTAGAAGGTCTCTTTCTATAAGTCTATAATATATAATTAAACTATTGCTGTTTGCAAAGTAAATAAGGTTTTTAAAATGTTTAAGAAGCTTCATTTAAAATTCAATTAAAATGCAGAGCCCCCTGGACCGGTGGCCAGGACCTGGGCAGTGTGAGTGCCACTGAAAATCAGCTCGCGTGCCGCCTTTGGCACACGTGCCATAGGTTGCCTACCCCTGGCCTAGGACAATGGAGCTTTGATTCTTTATTGATGCTCCTTGGGGCTACTGCAAAGAAGAGATAATAACCACCTCACATATTTAAAATGCTGCATTTCTTTTAACAGATGTTCAACAAAATGAAGATGGAGCACAGCACAATAGTAAGTAGTGAAAGATCAGACACGCACTTACCATAAGTGTCTTAGGAGCTACATAACTTCAGGGTTCCAGTGCCACAGCTCTCTACAAAATATTTGATTTGTTTTTAAACTGCCCAAGATTAATCATTTCTGACTTCATACAAATTCAGTATATGCCTCAAAAGTGCTGCTCTCTTCCTTTCTGTGTACCACCTCTTAGGGGGACAAATCCTCCCCTTGTTCAAATCCAGATAGTCCCATTTATTTCAGTGGATCTATGCCTGTTTACACCACCTTAGAATCTGGCCCATATCTTTAGAACATGCGTTATGTACTCTCCTTTCCCTAACGAAGAAATATAGTCTAAACCTACAGTCTGTTAACATTTTAATGGCCAAGAGTACAAGATGTAATGTGGCAGGCCAGTTTAGAAGGGCAGAACCCATTTGTAATAAAAGAAAACAAGGCATGATTTAAAAACAAACTCAGATCTAGTGAAAGTGGACAGAGATAGGATTGTCTGGAGGCTACTTGATATTATTTATTGTGTGACAAGTGTTAACCATATCCTGTGCTGCATCTGCAAAATTAGCTAGAGATACAGTGGATCTGTGTGGAATTACTGTATAAAAGTCCAGAAAATACACTGCTTTAAAAGCATATAAACAGCTGCTATAACAAACTGCGCTGCACAGATACGACTTAAAATATCTAATGCAAGCAAGCATCCTTCACATCAAAAAATGCTTAGCTTTGCATTTGATATATAAACTGGTTTAATGAACAGTTGTTTTACACACTCCCCAGGCCATTCTGGGCTGATTCAACACAGTTGTTCCCATTTTAAAATCAACAGGCATTAAACCATTTCCTGCTTAATGACCTTTTATAAACAATGGGTTTTCTCCTCCAGACAGCGAAGTCTGTTTACATGGTACAAGCAGTTTATTTAAAGTCTCCTCTTGACTTATATTGAGTGCTTCTTGGCCAGACCCCAGGACCTGGCCCATAAACATGTAGTTAAGTGAAAAACTACTTGTGCCACATTAATATTGGTTGTAGTAAATATCTGTTTTATGGTGGAGCCCCATGGTGCTGGGCACCGTATGGACACATTAAAAAAAGACAACTCCTCCCCTGCAGGTTGGGGTTCTCTCTGCTCAGGGTCAGACCCCTAAAGACTAATCTGGTTTGCTTTGGCTAACAACAGAGTGTAGGAGCAAGCCAGGCCCGCTCTCCCTTTCCCCCAGGCACAGCCCAGTACCAGCCATGGGAAGGGGAGGTGGTTCAGGACTCACTGCAGGGATGGGTCCCCTATACTAGACTGATTCTCCTGCATCTACTAGTTTTAGAACCATTTTGTGCTAAGGAAGCAGTGCAAAGCTTCCCTAATGCACCAGAGGATCTGGCCCTACGTCATTTTAGCTTTTCAGTCTAGTGGTGCAGGGTGCATGTAGCCCCATGTGAAACAACACCCTGGGCAGATTGAAGTGGCCATTCCACTTTTTAGTATTAAAGCAAAAAATTATTCTGCTTTAGCAATTTAATTTTCACCTTACGGAAAGTCAGATCATTTATTGGGAAATCCTCACTGATATGAAAATAAGAGGGTCAACTGAGGCTTGGCTATATTGCTACAATACAGGAATTTTTAAAGTTAATGCCTCTTTATTCTAGCAGCAGCTGAAACTAAGCAATGTTAAAGTAGGCCTCTGTTTGAGGGAGAGGGGGCATTTCTTGCATTTGCAGGGTGAGATGCACCTGAAGATTAAGGCCTAGACCCTACAACTAGATCTGCACTGATGGACTCCAGGGCCTGACTGGAGTCCTATTAAAATCATGGGGCTCTGTGCATGTGCAGGATCTGGGCTAATGGGCCTTTCCTATCTTTGACTTCATGATCTTTCTCTGTTCATTGATTGTCAGTCAAGCACATTAGTAGTTTTTGTCTATAAAACTAATAATTATTTTGTCTTTACAGCACACATTTAAATGGGAAATTCTCAGAGAATTTGGGCAGCTGGTGATGTACCAAGAGAATGCTGAAGCTAAGGACGCTATGTTGAAGCCAAGGACGGCAGCATTATCTGCAACACGGATGACATAGTGTTTCCAGAGCGTGGGCCAGGACAAATGGCAAAAACCTTCTCTGACAGAGGAGAGAGCAAAATCCAACTGCTTTGGTCTGCCACTTCTAATCAGCCCTTGTGCTGGTTTCAAAACACTCTTCAAAACACCTGTATGAGTGAAAGGTGCAGTCGTACCCGGATGCCAAAGCATTGCTTCAGGAATGAAAGACTGCCAACTGTTATTTTATCAGTCTAAGAATTCCCTACTAGACTGAGATAAGCAACTGTGTTTCAGCAGTGCTGACAATTCTCTCTGCCTTTCAGACTTTTCATAACGATTACTGAACGTGAAAAATGGCAGCTAGGCAAGTGAAAACTGCAAGACTTTGTGTAGAGCAAACTTTGTTGCCTGTTTTACTTCTTCCCCTTCCTCCATGCATCCTTTCACTGTTTCTGGGCAGCCTCAATGGCAACACAAAAATATCCCGAAGCTTCCAACTTAGACATGCAGAGGTACAGGTGCCTGTAGCTGAACAAAACTTTTGAGTATGAACATTAGGAAGCCTCCTTTTATTGCAGTTTAAGTGTGCATTCTACATTTTACAGAGTACTCGATCAAAAAGGGAGAGTCCATCAGTTGACAGAGCACAGAAGTTACTAGATTCCTAGGAAGTGCATAGCACTACCTTAGCACTGTCTGTGCTGAATTCAGATCAGCAGTTGCCTGTGCATACACTTTGGAGACGGGACAAAAAAACATAGTGTTGTTAGCCTCATTTTGGCATGTCAAGCGTCAACCGCTCCCTGTTGGGTTCTAGGATACTGGAGATTTGAAATACAATTTTCGTGCACTCCCTCCCCCCACTCTCCCCCATAAAAACAGGTGTGTAGAATATATGGTCACATTTGCCATTGATACAGCAAGAACATCGTTAACAGACAAAGTAAATGTGTGGTGAAATCAGGGCCGTCCTTAGGATTTATGGGGCCTTATGCAGTATTATTAAACTGGTGCCCCTATGTCTGACGGCAACCCAGGCTCACATGTGTATTTTAGATAAGGGTGGTCTTTTGAAGGATTTATTTAAAAAACTATATGTCTGAAGATCCAAGCATTTAAGGCTAAAGATGAATACTCAGATTGTGCATTTAAAAATCTATGCAAGGATTTTTTAGAGATGTGGTTTTATAATCTTCAGCAACACACTAATGAAATATTTTTAAAGCAAATTTTAAACTAAGGTCCTGTAGACTAACATGTTCTGAGTAAATATCACAGTTTGCACAACTGCTTTTGTCAGTAAATTCAGAAACTGACAGTATATACCTGGGGGTTGGCAAATGCCTGTTAAATGACTTCATTACCACTTGAATGGCTCTTTAACAGTTCCAATGTTGTGCTAATAGGTCTGGCAGGCTCGAAGGCTTTTTCACTTTTAAGTACTAGATCCCCTCCGGAGGGAGACTCACAGGCTGCAGCAGCCAGCTGTGGTGGGAGCCTGCAGGAAGGGTCAGATAAGAACAGGGATAGGAAGAGGCGGGAGGGTGGACACGAAGACCCAGGGGTGCCCCAGATTTTCAGGTACCCTATGCCTTGTATGCTACATATGCCTAAGGATGGCACATGGTGAAATAAGATGAAAAGACAGCAAATGCCTGACACTGAAAGCTGTAACTTGCTTGTGCCTAGTGCACAAGGGGAAGTTGAAAATACAATCCCTGTAAAGCTGCCATGGCCTGGGGTCCTGCGAGTGAAAGATATAAAAATCAAAGCAACTAATTTTTCCCAACGCGTAGGGTTTTGAAGGAGGATTAATTTGCTTGCTTCGGGCACTTTACTCCCTCTATATCCGTCACCATTCTGAATTGTACCACCTTTATGCCATCTGAATGAAAGAATCATAACCCTGCTTTTCCAAACTATGCTGGGGATATGGCACCGGGTGGCAACGGTGGGTTAGTGCCCTGGCTTTTCATCTTCAAATCCTAGTTAAATTAAAATAAATTTGGTGGCCACATTCCATCATTGTGCATATTACAAAACCACCCGATGATCTGATCTGGGTAGGAATGTCTGCCGAAGCAATAGTCAAGACTAGGCTAACAATGCAGTAACTTAAGAACAAGTTAGATGAACCCGTCAGGAATCCTGCCTCAACACAGGGGGATGGAACAGATCTCCTCTTGAGGTCCTCCCAGCCCTACACTTCTATTATTCTACCAGCAGGTTACAACACTGACCCAACTTTTTGTAGGAAGATTGCACAGACTCAGTCTGCTCTAGGTCTAGCCCAAGCCCCAGTTAGCACTCACTTTAAGGCAAACTAGATTTGCTCTCAGATTTTAACAGGGTGGGGAATCTTTGGAAAGCACACCGTGCTGTAAGCAATATGGGAAGAACAGAGGCATTTAAATACTTTGATTTTTAAATTGATTTGTCCATGAGCTTTAAAAAGAGAGTGATAGATGTGTGCTCTATGTGAGCAAGAGAGAAGCCTGGTATATTTATGACTACAATAGAACCTCAGAGTTTTGAACACCAGAGTTATGAACTGACCTGTCAACACACACCTCATTTGGAACCAGAAGTACTCAATCAGGGAGCAGTAGAGACCAAAAAAAAAAAAAAAAAACAAATGCAGCACAGTACTGTGTTAAACATAAACTACTAAAAAAATAAAGGGAAAGCAGCATTTTTCTTCTGTGCATAGTAAAGTTTCAAAGCTATATGAAGTCAATGTTCAGTTATAAATTTTTGAAAGAACAACCATCATGTTTTATTCAGCATTACGAACAACCTCCATTCCCAAGGTGTTCATAACTCTGAGGTTCCACTGTAGTTTAAAGAATATGAATTTCATGTTGCTACTGTGTTGCCTGCTAGTCTGTGATAACAGTGTAAAAGAAGGCATGTGGAGGCAACACATGGCACAAGAAACTGGTATATAGGTTGAGATTTTGTTGGTTGGTTGTGGTTATGAAACAGGAGGATTTGATGGACAAAATATGCCATGCTTGGGCTCTAAGGTCTCTGGGAGAAATTCTAAGTTATACTGAACTCTGTTCCTTGAGGGTTTTGATTAGTCTAGCTTCAGCCTGAACACGTTGCACAATGACGTCTTTAACCGGAGCTGTTCTCCCACAGCTGGGGCTACAAGCTTGAGGAGTTTCACAATATTTTGCAGGCAAGATTAGAAGGGTGCCATAAACTACTTCCAATAGCCTTTTTCTTTTTCTTCCTTGACCTAGACATTGGATCTTCTCAGCAGTTCAAAGTCTGTCTGTATTTTGTTTTTACTGACATCTGGAGGTATATTGATAAAAAGCTATAGTGTTGAACTAGATACCCTACAAATGTGAACAAAAGCTGTAAATGTGTCCATTCCTTAATGGTCCAATACAGCATCCTGCAGAAGTTTTGTTATTATCTGTCAGATCAGATGTGTTGGCTTTACCAGCCCCTATGCCGCTATTATGCCTTACACATATGTACCTTTTCTAAAAGCACCTTTCTTCCTTTAGAAAAGGCCACACCTATTATCTGGAGATGTAAGAAATGAACGTAGCAATTCTTCTTAATAGTCTTGTTAAGTTAATTATATTTTATTTGATTAGATTACTGTACAGTGTGTAGCAAGTACTGAATGGTGACAGCTTGCTTTTGCTAGTTTGATATTTTTGTTTGGGTTATGTCTTCTCTTTTTGGCAGCAAATCCTAGGTTACTATTTCGTTACCATCAGAAGGACCAGGATACAAGACTGAGTTGTTTATTTGTTTTTTTTGTCCTCATTAGTTACCATATTTATGTTTCCAATAAAACAAGCCCTGATTTTGCTTGTCGTGTTTAGTCAAATATATCTGTCTCGGGCATGGATCCCTATTACCGAAGGGAAAGTCTCACCTACTTCTAATTTCAAACCCATTCATGAAGCACTGTAATGCTGCTCTAGAAAGGGATCAGACAGAGGGATCAAGGCAATGCAGCCACAGATAAGGCTAAATTGTCTTCAGGGCAAGCTGCTTCTTCCTTCATTAAAAGATTAATTATTTTAATTCCATATTCTGATCTGGCATATGTCTGATGCTGAAATTGGCTGGATGGAAGAGACACACATACAAATCCCCATCAATGTAGCTCTTAAGGCAGATTCTAAGAAACAGATTTATGTTCACAGGAGATGGGGTGCATGGCATGACTAGTAAAACCACAGTTTGAAAGCCCCAAGGCAGAACACATTGTTACTAAGTGATCCAAATCCATCCTTCTCCTAGTCAAATGCTATTAAATGTTTACCTATTAAATTTATTCTATCTCAAAATACTTTCCCTCATCCCACTCCCATAACTGAGACTCCAAACACTCTCTCATTTCAATGGCCATTTGCACTGTGTCAAAGGGATTTTATTAGAACTTGTTTTTCCATTATTAATAGTCATCATCCTTTCTTCACGTGGTGGCTGATCCTGTGTCATTTAAGCCAGTAGGAGTGTTAGCACTGATTTAATTGGGTGCACGATCAAACCCTCATACACCATCTTCCATCAGAGGACCTCAGAAGCACTTTACAAGGATTCTAAGAGTTTAACTTTCTCCCAATTTGTGTAATAAATAACCTATATTGGGACCTTTATATTCACACCTTCACTCTCCACACAGGAGAGTTACAGCATAGCACTTTGGTTTGCACTGCGGGGCTGTGTAGACATGCCCCTAGTCTCCTGATTTAGGCCCCAGACCAGCACCTACTTCTGCAGAAGCAGACCCTCGTATCTGCACAAAGCCCCATTGAACTTGTAACGATGCTGGCTTTGGTGGGACCCAACTGAGAGTATCAATTCAGGACAAATTGCTTAGAGCAGGGCAGTTACAGCCCAAGACTCGGGTTCCATTGCACACCAAGGCAAACCAAACCAGCCAAACAGAGAAGACTTCGGTTTTACCCCACTGGCTAACCATAAGTCACACAAGCAATTCCCTTGGACACTCCAGTTTCCCAGTATCACCGCCAGTGCCACTCGTTATGGGGGTGGATGCAGGGCCGGTGCAAGGAAGTTTCGCGCCCTAGGCGAAACTTCCACCTTGCGCCCCCGTCCCAGCCCTGCGGCAGCTCCCCGCTCCCCCCCCCGTGGCAGCTCCCCACCCCAGCTCATCTCTGCTCCGCCTCCTCCCCAAGCACGCTGCCCCTGCTCTAATTCTCCTCCCTTCCCAGGCTTGTGGCGCCAAACAGCTGATTGGCGCCACAAGCCTGGGAGGCGGAAAAAGTGGCGCGGTGACCGCGCGCTCGGGCAGGGGGCATAGGAATGCTGTAAAAAAAATTGGGGGCACCGCTTTTTGGCACCCCCAAATCTTGGCACCGTAGGCAACCGCCTAGTTTGCCTTAATGGTAGCACCGTCCCTGGGTGGATGGTTATGAAAACCAATACCCCAGTAAAAGAAAAAAGGTTCTCCCGATCCCAAAGGACCAAGCCCCAGACACAGGTCAATATACAAATCAGATCTTACCCACAAATCACGCTGTTGCCAATCCTTTAGAATCTAAAATCTAAAGGTTTATTCATAAAAGGAAGAAGATATAGATGAGAGCTAAAATTGGTTAAATGGAATCAATTACACCCAGTAATGGCAAAGTTCTTGGTTCAGACTTGTAGCAGTGATGGAATAAGCTGCAGGTTCAAATCAAGTCTCTGGAGTACATCCACAGCTGGGATGGGTCATTCAATCCTTTGTTCAGAGCTTCAGTTTGTAGCAAAGTCCCTCCAGAAGAAGCAGGATTGAAGACAAAATGGTGGAGTTTTCAGGGCCCTTTATATCCTCTATCTCTGTGGAAGATCACAGCAGCAAGATGGAGTTTGGAGTCACATGGGCAAGTCACATGCCCATGCATGACTCAGTTCTTTACAGGCCGACGCCATTGTTTATATGCTAGTGTGAACGTTCCCAGGAAAGCTCAGATGTGAATTGGTGTCTCCCAAAGTCCATTGTCAGTTAAGTGTTTCTTGATTGGGCATTTATTGAGAATAGTCCTTTCTCAAGAAGCTGACCAAATGCTTCACTGAGGCTTCTTAGAATCAAAACACATTGAGGAACAAGTACACAGCCAATATTCAGAACTTTAACTGCAAAAATGATACACACATACAGATAGCATAATCACAACCAGCAAATCATAACCTTTCCATAGACACCTTACTGGACCTCCTTTGTATAAGATTTGGTGCAACTATAGGACCTTGGTTGCAACAGTGATCTATATGTCACAGTTTATGTCAGTAACATCACACCTCCAACACAAAATAGATGAGGAAGGGATGACACAAACATCGCTGACTGCATCCCAAGAGCTCCTCATCCTTGGTTCTGTCTCACTACAGCTAGTATTGGTGTATAACATAAATGGTTTATTAAAGTTATGTTCAATAACACGACTGACTCTCTTTATAAACTCAAGGTAAAACTTGGTTAGAACAATATTGGATTGGATCTGCTCTTGCAGCATGGTTCCTGTATGTCTCACGTGATCTTGCCAAGAGCTAAAGAACATAGCTACTTTATCCATACAAGCTCTGGCAAATGTTTGGAATCCAATTCACATTAAGTCAATGTAGATATTAATGTTGTTCATAGTATAGAAATCTTGGCCTTCAGCTGTGAAAGCAATATGGTAGTGTGCCTCAGTTTCCCTTTTCCATACAGCACATCAGGTCTGGAATGTCCTTTCCCCTGTGAAAAGTTCCAATACTGTTTACAGGCATTAACTGTGAAACATCAGCATTAAAAGGCCTTTTAACATAAAGTGTGTTCTCATGTATCAGTTTTAACATATTCAAGGGATTTTCCAAAAGACTAGGCACATTGTACATTTTTACAGTTCTTGGTAATAGCAACACATTAGTTACAAAAATTACCATCAGCAATAACAACAAATTCACTGCAATTGTACATTTACAATCATTTTTGTTATGCCACACTTTTGGCTCAATACCATTGGGGTTTGGGCCTTTTAGGGTTAACCTGTGGCTTTCCTTTGCAAAATTAAGTTTTCTTTTTCCTCCTTGTCCTGAAGGATCAAACTCTGATTTCTCTTGCTTAACAAAATTCACTGGCTGATTGGGTGTGCTTTCTTTGCTAACAGCTATTAACAAAAAGAACGAGGAGTACTTGTGGCACCTTAGACACTAACAAATTTATTTAAGCATAAGCTTTTGTGGGCTAAAACCCACTTCATCGGATGCATGCAGTGGAAAATACTACCTTGGCAGTTATCCCCCTATTTGTGTGATGAATTAATAAAGAATGCATGAATGTGAAACAACAATGACTTTATTGCCTCTGCAAGCGGTGATCGAAGGGGGAAGGGGAGGGGAGGGTGGTTAGCTTACAGGGAAGTAGAGTGAACCAAGGCGGCGTGGGGGGGCGGGGAGTTCATCAAGGAAAAACAAACAGAACTTTCACACTGTAGCCTGGCCAGTCATGAAACTGGTTTTCAAAGCTTCTCTGATGCGCACCGCACCCTCCTGTACTCTGCTAACCACCCTGGTGTCTGGCTGCGCATAATCAACGGCCAGGTGATTTGCCTCAACCTCCCACCCCGCCATAAACATCTCCCCCTTACTCTCACAGATATTGTGGAGCGCACAGCAAGCAGTAATAACGATGGGAATATTGGTTTCGCTGAGGTCTATCCGAGTCAGTAAACTGCGCCAGCAAGCTTTTAAACGTCCAAATGCACATTCTACCACCATTCTGCACTTGCTCAGCCTATAGTTGAAGAGCTCCTGACTACTGTCCAGGATGCCTGTGTATGGCTTCATGAGCCATGGCATTAGGTCCCTAAGGATAAATATAGGCATTTCAACATCCCCAACGGTTATTTTCTGGTCTGGGAAGAAAGTCCTTTGCTGCAGCTTTTGAAACAGACCAGAGTTCCTGAAGTTGCGAGCATCATGTACCTTTCCCGGCCATCCCACGTTGATGTTGGTGAAACGTCCCTTGTGATCCACCAGTGCTTTCAGCACCATTGAAAAGTACCCCTTTTGGTTTATGTACTCGCTGCCTTAGTGCTCCGGTGCCAAGATAGGGATATGGGTTCCGTCTATCGCCCCACCACAGTTAGGGAATCCCATTGCAGCAAAGCCATCCACTATGACCTGCACATTTCCCAGAGTCACTACCCTTGATATCAGCAGCTCTTTGATTGCGTTGGCTACTTGGATCACAGCAGCCCACTCCAAATTGATGCCTGACTGACCGGTAGCTGTCTGGCATTGCAAGCTTCCACAGGGCTATCGCCACTCGTTTGTGAACTGTGAGGGCTGCTCTCATCTTGGTATTCTTGCGCTTCAGGGCAGGGGAAAGCAAGTCACAAAGTTCCATGAAAGTGCCCTTACACATGTGAAAGTTTCGCAGCCACTGGGAATCGTCCCAGACATGCAACACTATGCGGTCCCACCAGTCTGTGCTTGTTTCCCCGGCCCAGAATCAGCGTTCCATGGCATGAACCTGCCCCATTAACACCATGATGTCCACATTGCCAGGGCCCGTACTTTGAGAGAAGTCTGTGTCCATGTCCTTATCACTCTCGTCACCGCACTGCCGTCGCCTCCTCGCCTGGTTTTGTTTTTGCAGGTTCTGGTTCTGCATATACTGCAGGATAATGCACGTGGTGTTTACAACACTCATAATTGCGGCGGCGATCTGAGCGGGCTCCGTGCTTGTCGTGCTATGGCATCTGCACTGAAAAAAGGCACAAAATGATTGTCTGCTGTTGCTCTGACGGAGGGAGGGGCACCCATGTCTGCCCAGGCGCCCCTAACCAACCTCACCAAGGTCGGCTAAAAGAGCACCCAGGAGATGACGACGACGGCTACCAGTCGTAATGCACTATCTGCTGCCAAAAGGCAATGAGCTGCTGCTGTGCAGCAATGCAGTGCCACGTCTGCCAGCACCCAGGAGACGTACGGTGATGGTGAGCTGAGCGGGCTCCATGCTTGCCGTGGTATGGTGTCTGCACGGGTAACCCAGGAAATAAGGCTTGAAACGATTGTCTGCCGTTGCTTTCACGGAGGGAGGGAGGAGGAGCCTGATGACATGTACCCAGAACCACCCGTGACAATGTTTTTGACCCATCAGGCATTGGGAGCTCAACCCAGAATTCCAGTGGGCGGCGGAGACTGCGGGAACTGTGGGATAGCTACCACAGTGCATTGCTCCGGAAGTCGACGCTAGCCTCGATACTGTGGACACACTCCGCCGAGTTAATGGTCTTAATGGTCTTGAGTGGGGACACACACAATCGACTGTATAAAATCGATTTCTAAAAAATCAACTTCTATAAATTCGACCTAATTTCGTAGTGTAGACATACCCTAAGACACTAACTGGTTGCAACCTAGTTACAGTGCCATTCTTCCTAGCAGACACAAACTTAGGACCATTCCCTTCCTGGGCTTTAGTTGAATCCAGAACCAACTTTGAGACAACTGCCTTATCCTCAACCATCACAGGCTAAAAGGCACCTTCTGTCTGCTTTACAGACAAAGAAGAGCTGGAGAAACCTTTCCCTTTAACAGACACACAGGTTGGGATATCCTTTCCCTTATCCCAGCACACAGGGCTGTTCACAGATAACTGCTTGGAGGCTCAGGTAGCTCCCTCCATAGGCAAGTCATTACCCCAACACACACAGGCACATTTCCTTCACTGTCACAATTCTCCACACAAGTAACAGGTAAGGTATAGGGACACTTATTTTCCACTATCCTGGTCTTCCCAAATTGCTGATTAGAACAGGAGTACTTGTGGCACCTTAGAGACTAACAAATTTATTAGAGCATAAGCTTTCGTGGGCTACAACCCACTTCTTCTGATTAGACAAAGCCATCAGCTCACAAGGCTGCCTAGGCTCATCCAAACTTTCCTTACCAGGCACATTGCCACTCCCAACAGATAAACTGTTGCTCTTCTCACTACACTGAGCTACTTCCAGCAAATCACAGTTACCCTTTTCAGGTTCACTTTTATAAGCTGTACTAGCCAACAATCCATCACCCATCAAAAATCTATCCTTTCCTTCCTCAGTTAGGGCTTTAGCCTGACCATCCACTTTAATCTGCTCCAGAGAAACATTTTCCTGACCAATGAGATCTTTCTGCTCTTGATCTAATTCCAGATTCACTTCTGAGACATTAGACAGACATTCAGAAACTTCATTCACAGACAAACAGCTATTTGCCACCTTTCCCTGGTTAGAGTCGCCCGCTCCCTGGCCATAGCAAAACTGGTTAGACACAGAGAACTGCTCAGCGTAGTACAACATACCAACATTGTTATAAACTGGACTTTCAAGAGGATACAGTTTCTGCTGTTCTTCCGTTGTTTTTTTGACTTGGAGCTGAAGTCTGGCAGTTTCTTGTTGCATCTGGCGAACCCTCTCCTCAGCAGCGAGCAGCTCAATACACTCCCTACAAGCCCTTTCCTCTCTCTCAGCGGCCTCTTTTTCCAATTCAGCCATTCTTTCTTTAGCTTTTCTCTGTCTTTCAGCAGCTTCCTTCTCCAGCTGGACCAAGGCTTGCTTCTCTCACATTCAAATTTCTGCCAGTTTTTGTTCATGTTCAAACTGCAGGCTGTCTCTCAGGGCTTGCAGTTTCATTGCTTCTGCTGATGCTTTCTGGCTCATGGTCACTGATCTTTAACCATCAAAACTCTCAATACCAAAATTCAAATTTGGATAGCGTGGGGTTTTGAGCCAAAGCTTAAATGACCTGGTTCTGTAGACGACTATGCCACTGTAACGATGCTGCCTTTGGTGGGACCCAACTGAGAGTATCAATTCAGGACAAATTGCTTAGAGTAGGGCTGTTACAGCACAAGGCTGGGGTTACTCTGCACACCAAGGGCTTGTCTACACTTACCGGAGGGTCCGGCGGCAGGCAATCGGTTTTCTGGGATCGACTTATCGCGTCTAGTGAAGACGCGATAAAATCGATCCCTGATCGCTCTGCCGTCGACTCCGGAAATCCACCGCGGCAAGAGGCGGCAGCAGAGTCGACGGCAGCGCGGCAGCGGTCGACTTTCCCCCGTCCTCACAGCCAGGTAAGTCGACCTAAAATACGCAACTTCAGCTACGGTATTCACGTAGCTGAAGTTGCGTATCTTAAGTCGGACCCCCGCTGTAGTGTAGACCTAGCCCAAGGCAAACCAAACTAGCCAAACAGAGAGGACTTCGGTCTCACCCCACTGGCTAACCATAAGTCATACAAGCAATTCCCTTGGACACTCCAGTTTCCAAGTATCACCACCAGTGCCACGCATTATGGGGGCAGATGGTTATGAAAACCTATACCCCAGTAAAAGAAAATAAGTTCTCCCAATCCCAAAGGCCAAGCCCCAGACACAGATCAATATACAAATCAGGTCTTACCCACAAATCACGCTGTTGCCAATCCTTTAGAATCTAAAATCTAAAGGTTTATTCATAAAAGGAAGAAGATATAGATGAGAGCTAAAATTGGTTAAATGGAATCAATTACACACAGTAATGGCAAA
Source organism: Terrapene triunguis (assembly GCF_002925995.2). NCBI lineage: Eukaryota > Metazoa > Chordata > Testudines > Emydidae > Terrapene > Terrapene triunguis. The sequence goes on from NW_020664377.1 coordinate 4,767,448, forward strand.
GTTCTTGGTTCAGGCTTGTAGAATCATAGATTATTAGGGTTGGAAGGGACCTCAGGAGATCATCTAGTCCAACCCCCCGCTCAAAGTAGGATCAATCCCCAACTAAATCCCCAAATGGCCCCCTCAAGGATTGAGCTCACAACCCTGGGTTTAGCAGGCCAATGCTCAAACCACTGAGCTATCCCTTGTAGCATTGATGGAATAAGCTGCAGGTTCAAATCAAGTCTCTGGAGTATATCCACAGCTGGGATGGGTCATTCAATCCTTTGTTCAGAGCTTCAGTTTGTAGCAAGGTTCCTCCAGAAGAAGCAGGATTGAAGACAAAATGGCGGAGTTTTCAGGGCCCTTTATATCCTCTGCCTCTGTGGATCTCTGTGGAAGATCACAGCAGCAAGATGGAGTTTGGAGTCACATGGGCAAGTCACATGTCCATGCATGACTCAGTTCTTTACAGGCCGACGCCATTGTTTACATGCTAGTTTGAACGTTCCCAGGAAAGCTCAGATGTGGATTGGTGTCTCCCAAAGTCCATTGTCAGTTAAGTGTTTCTTGATTGGGCACTTATTGAGAATAGTCCTTTCTCAAGAAGCTGACCAAATGCTTCACTGAGGCTTCTTAGAATCAAAACACATTGAGGTACAAGTACATAGCCAATATTCACAACTTTAACTACAAAAATGATACACACATACAGATAGCATAATCACAACCAGCAAATCATAACCTTTCCATAGACACTTTACTGGACCTCCTTTGTATAAGATTTGGTGCAACTATAAGACCTTGGTTGCAACAATGATCTATACGGTCACAGTTTACATCACAGAACTCCATTGGTATTTAATAATATAATAATAATAATAATATATAATATATGGAGATATACCTAATCTCATAGAACTGGAAGGGACCCCGAAAGGTCATCTTAAGCTATGGCTACACTACAGAGTTTACAGCAGCACATGTATTTAATCTGCCTGTAAGGTAGGTAAGTGCTACTACCCCCATTTTACAGCTGGAAAACTGAGGCACACTGAGATATTTAGGCTCCTAACGTCCATTGATTTCAAATTAGGAGCCTAAATACCTTTGTGGATCTGGGCCAGAGAGACTACATGAGTTGCCCAATGTCACAAAGGAAGTCTGTGGTAGAGCAGAGAGTTAAACCCAGGTCTCCAAAGTCAAAAGCTAGTGCCCTAACCACTGGCCCATCCTTCCGCTCCATCTAGATCAGCAAGTCTTCTATTTCCAGTGTTTTCTTCACTCACCAGAAACCACAAGTCAACACAGGATTGCCAAGCTAGCCAATATTTTTTTTTAAAAACATGCGTTTTGTTATAGGCTGCCAACAGAACTATGCTTCCATCTTTGCGTTGTACTAAACATTGTTTGGTAAAAGAAGATTCAGACAGTGGTTTAACTGTAGTGCACGTTTGTTCTCAATCTTAAAGTCATATTCAGAGTTTAAGGCCAGCAAGGACCATGAGATCATCCAGGCTGACCTCCTGTATATCAACACTTCATGCCATTATCTAGTTACCTCTGTACTGAGCCCAGTCACTTTGTTTGGCTAAAGCATACCTTCCAGAAAGGCATCTAGTCTGGACCTGAAGACATCCAAACACGGAGAATCCACCATTTCCCTTGATAAGTTTGTTCCAACTGTTGAACACCGTTACACTTAAGAATTTGCGCTTAATTTCTCATTTTAAATTTTTCTGGCTTCAGCTTCCAGACATCGGTTCTTGTTCTGCCTTTGTCTGCTAGATTAAAGAGTCCGTGAGAACTCAGTATTCTCACCCCATGAAGGCACTTGTACACTGTAATCAAGTTCTTCTTGATCTTTTGGATAAGACAAACAAATTAAGCTCTTTATGTCCCTTACTAAAAGGCTTTGTCTCCAGCCCTCAAATCATTTTTGTGACTGTCCAATTTTTCTGCTATCTTTTTAAAATGTAGACACCAGAACTGTATACAATATTTCAGTATTGGCGTCACCAGCGCCATATACAGAGATAAAATCACTTCCCTCCTCGTACTCACAACTCCTCTGTTTATACACCCAAGGATCATATTTGCTTTTTTGCCACAACACTGGGAGCTCATGTTCAGTTGGTTGTCTGCTATGACCCCAAACCCTTTTCAGTCACTGTTTTCCAGGTTGCAGTCCCCCTATTCTATGGGTATGACCTGAATTCCTTGTTCCCAGATGTATAACTTTGCATTTGGTTGTGTTATACGTCATTTTGTTTGACTGGGCCCAGCTTACCAAACAATCTGGATTGCTCCGTATGACTGTCTGTCAACATCATTTACCACTCCGCCAATCTTTGTCATCTACAAATTTTATCAGAAGTGATTTTTCAGTTACTTCCAGATCATTGATGAAAATTCTTCACTGTGTTGGGCCTAGTACCAATCCCCGCAGAACCCTCCATTCAGTGATGACTACCCATTGACAACTATTTTTTGGTATCTGTCAATTAGCTAATTCTTAACCCATTTAATGTATGTTTCACTGATATTGTATAGTGTCAATTCTTTCACTGGAATGTTGTGGAGTAGTAAATCAAATAACCTTACAAAAGTCTAAGCATATTATATCTATGCAGTTATTTTTATCAACCAAACTTGTAATTTCACCAAAGAATGAAATCAGCTTTGCGTGACAAGACCTACTTTCATAAAATCCTGTTGACTGGCATTAGTTATATTCCTATCCTTTATTAAATTAATTCTTTATCAATTGAATCCTCTATCAGCATTTTCATTATTTTGGAACCCTGGTTCCAAAACATGTCAAAATATGCCACTTTTTAAAATTATAGTGAAAAAAAGGAAGACATCAGGCCAGGAGATCCCAGTGTAAATATCTGTACTGTTCCAAAATCTTTACAATAACTACAAAATGTCAGACCAACCACAAGGCAGCTGGAACCTTCTTATCAGAAATCTCATTGTAAACTGGCTTCTCAGACTGGTTTGATAAAATGCCAGTGAATTTTAGGTCATTCGGTGGTGAAAGTACACACGACATGTCTTTTAAAATAACTTATTTTGTGTTTTTTATTTTTAATGTCTGCAGTAGACAGGAGTTTCCCTATAACTTGTAATAATCATGGCAAATCACTGAAGATGGCAATATGTGCCAGTGTGCCCCCATAGTTTTTCCCTCACAACTTCAATTTTGGTTATTGCTGCTAAACCACCAAACACAGCTGGGCAGAAAACAGAATTTCTTTCCTGTGAAAAACTGAGGGGTTTTTTTGCGGGGGGGGGGGAGGAGGAGGAGAAGTATCCTGATTTGGTATGAAAACTCTAAAACTCTCCCCCCCACCACCATTTTTTTTTTTTTTTTTTTAAAGAAAGTAAATCCAGAGAAATTCCATGTCAGGAGAACCGAAACTTTCCTTCTCCTGCCTGGTGTGCAGGTGGGCTGCCTGGTTCCCTGACCTGGCAGGCAGGCGAAGAACCAGTTAAACAGAGGAGCTGGCCAGCCCAGGGAAATAGCTAGTCGGGGATCCAGAGATACCGGGAACCCTGAGAGCCCACGAGTAATCCATCTGGCAAGTGAGCTGGCCACCAACCAGTTAATGTTGAAAGTGGAATCAATGACATCAGTGTGTTCCCACGGAATGTTTTGGTTCTGTTGAATCAGCATTTTCAGATGGAAAAACTTCTGTCAGAACGAACAGGAGTACTTGTGGCACCTTAGAGACTAACAAATTTATTAGAGCATAAGCTTTCGTGGGCTACAACACACTTCTTCGGATGCATATAGAGTGAAACATATATTGAGGAGATATATATACACACATACAGAGAGCATGAACAGGTGGGAGTTGTCTTACCAACTCTGAGACGCCAATTAAGTAAGAGAAAAAAACTTTTGAAGTGATAATCAAGATAGCTCAGTACAGACAGTTTGATAAGAAGTGTGAGAATACTTACAAGGGGAAATAGATTCAATGTTTGTAATGGCTCAGCCATTCCCAGTCCTTATTCAATCCTGAGTTGATTGTGTCTAGTTTGCATATCAATTCCAGCTCAGCAGTCTCTCGTTGGAGTCTGTTTTTGAAGTTTTTCTGTTGTAAGATAGCCACCCGCAGGTCTGTCATTGAATAGCCAGACAGGTTAAAGTGTTCTCCCACTGGTTTTTGAGTATTATGATTCCTGATGTCAGATTTGTGTCCATTAATTCTTTTGCGTAGAGACTGTCCGGTTTGGCCAATGTACATGGCAGAGGGGCATTGCTGGCACATGATGGCATATATCACATTGGTAGATGTGCAGGTGAACGAGCCCCTGATGGTATGGCTGATGTGATTAGGCCCTATGATGATGTCACTTGAATAGATATGTGGACAGAGTTGGCATCTGTCAGAACATTTTTGACCAGCTTCACACGGCTGGCAAACAAACTTCCCAACTGTATCAACATTTCTTTATTCACCAATCTATAGCTACGTTTGCACTCTTTGTTATTAAGGTCATGAACCAAGTAAGAGCACTGATGCAGATTTAACCCTTATTTTTCTGCCGAGTCATCTTCAATGCTCTTTCAACCGACCGTACCAGCTCAGATTGAGCAAAGAATTACAGCTGGAGGAGTAACGACACTTAAAGTTGTATGAGCATTTCCATTAGAAACCCCCTATCTATTTTTAATCCTTCTTAACATTCAAAAACTTTCACCTTTCAGGATGAAATTCTGCATGCTTAACTTTTCCCTGAGGACAATATTTGTTTGTAAAGTTTGGGATTAGCAGCCAAGAATAATGGACATGGGGAGAATAAAAACAAACACTTTTCCCCATCGTGAAAAAGAGGGCTTGCAGAGTTTGTTCTGAACAGCTCTAGCACTGTGTCAGTGTAGCACTCTATTGCTGGGAGTTTGAAAGTGAATTTGGCATGAAAAAAAGCCCTTAGGGAAGAAGAGTACTTTTTTATTTCCCAGTGAATGTCTGTCTTGAATTGGCTGGAGTTACCCGTCTTTGAACAGCAAACCTTATTTACGTACAGTAGGACGTGGTGTACACTGCTAGCAATTTTTACAATTGTTGACAAATTGTACTTAGGCCTCAATGAGACAAGCCCACCCTACAAGTTCCACTTCATGAAAATTGCTCCAAAGCATGTCTGAACTGATTGCTAAATTTTCTCAGAAACTCAAGAAAAGACAAAAGGTATTGTTGTATTCTCAACAATTCCACAGAATACAAAATTCACAGAATTCAAATCCAGTCTAGGGCATAAGGTCAGAAAGTCCTGAGTTCCAGACTCATCTCTTCCACTGACTGGTCTTCAATCTGGTGTTTTTCTTAGACCTCCAGTTCCTCAAATCCTGGGATCGGGTAGGACTCTCAGTTTTTATTTTAAACATTTCGAGTCCGTTTCTGCTTGAATGGCAAAACTGCCAGTGACTTTTATGCAAACAATCCTTCCTATTTCATTTACAGACAGAGTTTCTATTTTTCTGAGAAAAACATTTTGTTTGGGTCCCTCCCCCACCATAAAGAACTGGACACATCAACAGAATAGTTTGTAGTTTACTCTCAAGAAAATGCATATTTGCCCTTTTCTTCTGAGATGCCAAGTGTATGCATGTGGGTGGAATACCGGAAACATACAACAATGCAGCTGGAGACAGTATTTGGGGTCTGAACTTTTACAGAAGCAAGATTGTGTTTTCTTATGTAAGTAAACTGAAATTGGTCCTTTGGCGTTTTCCAAGCTCAGTTTCTAGTTTCACAGTGTTGGCCCTGCTTTTCACTTAGGTGAAGTCCACGCACCCCTTACAAATAAAGCATTGTCTTGAATGAGTGCCACCAACTTTTGTAGAATCTAAACTTTCATTTATGGTTGCTAACAAACCCAGATAGAAACTGAGTTTAAACAAGTGCAGAGATGTCCTCCTTGGGCTACACAGACAAAGCTTCAGTGCCTATGCTGATGCTCTGAGCTTTGCCAAGCTATCGCACAGTGAAGGAGTTTGGTCTGCTCTCACTGCTTCAAAGACATGTACCAGAGCTCGTTACTGAAGAGGAAAGGATTAAAAAAATGCAAACAGGGGGGTGGGTGGAGGGGGGAGGATAGAGTAGTAGAGACCTCAATCACAGCAGCCAGGAGGCTGAGGGAGGGATGCAGTACTGAGATCCCCAACACCCATCCTCAGACCAGCCAGGCGTCTTTGGAGTAGGAAGAACACAGCGAGACAATGTGACTTCCCCATCCAGAGTCAGAGAAGGTTCTGAGTGGAGGTGTCACAGAGTCACCAGGCGAGGCTCTGGAACTACTCCATACGAAACCAGTAAGGACTCTGGGGGAACATTCCTCCTCTCTGTGAGCATACTGTCTCCAGGGCAAGAAGCTTACACAGCTTTGACCTTCCTGGGCCTGACCTCGGAGCATTCAGCGTCCCTTTTTCACCCTGTGCGCTTCCCACAGCAAGTCTGCACAGGTGGGGTTCCTGGGGAAGCCAGAGGGCCCTGCACCCCAACTCCACAGTCAGATGTGACTCTCAGCCAGCCAGTAAAACAAAAGGTTTATTAGACGACAGGAACACGGTCTAAAACAGAGCTTGAAGGTACAGAGAACAGGAGCCCTCAGTCAGGTCCATCGTGGGGGGGTTAGGGAGCCCAGAACCCAGTTCTGGGCCTCCCTCCGTTTCCCCAGCCAGCTCTAAACTGAAACTACCTCCTGCCCCTCCTCTGGCCTTTGTCTATTTTCCAGGCTAGGAGGCCACCTGATCTCTTTGTTCTCCAACACCTTCAGTTGGCACCTTGCAGAGGAGAAGGGGCCCAGGCAGGGCTGGATTACCCAATAGGCAGACTAAGCACATGCTTAGGGCACCAGCAAAGCAGGGGGCACCAAAAAAAATGAGATTTTTTTTTTTAAAAAAAATTGATATAATTGATACACTTGAAGCTCATATGAAGAGGAGAGGTGAAGTGTATAAAGTATCAAGTAGATTTTCTTTTCTAAATGATATGGACTTATCTGACGAACAATATTCATAACGTTCCCAAAAGCTAGTTGACTCATACCCTGTTGACTTGAACATGAATCTCCGTGGAGAAGTATGGCAGTTCCACTGTTATATGCGCGCAAAGTTTAATGAAACAGGAAAAATGAAATTCAGTCACATTGATCTTCATGACACAATATTGAAAGATGGAATACAATGTGTATTTCCAAATGTAGAGATCGCACTACGTATTTTTCTAACATTGATGATTACTAACTGCTCCGCAGAACGCTCTTTTTCTCAGCTGAAAAGAATAAAAAACCCTCAGAGAACAACAATGTGTCAGGACAGACTTGATTCACTTTCCCTAATGTGTATGGAAGCGGACATGCTTCGTTGAGTCAGCTTCGATGAACTTGTCCAGAATTTTGCAATCAGAAAATCTAGAAAGAAGCTATTTTAATTTCAGCATACATGTAAGTTTTGTGTCATTTTGAAAAATAAAATTTTATTTTACGGTATAGTATTGTTTTTATTTTGAATTACATATGGGGGGGGGCACCATAATCTTTTCAGTGCTGAGAGCCTCTAAAGGTCTTAATCTGGCCCTGGGCCCAGGCCATCAGTTGCTAGGAGACAGGGTGTCGGCCATTCTCTGTGCAGAGGGCATCACGCCTGCCCTCTAGGGCTCTGCAACAATCACGCACCCTTATCCCACCACCTCAATACTTAAGAAAGGCATAGGGGAAACTGGGGCACCCACACAGTATTTAGAGAAAACATTAAGAACATTCCCACTTCATCATGGGGGAAAACAGAGGAGCAAATCCTCAGCTGGTGTAAATTGTCATAATTCCATCCGAGTCTATGGAGCTGTGGCTATTTGCTGCTGAGTCTCTGCCTCAGTATCCAGAAACAGCACCCTGTTAAGAGTACCACCTCTGTCCCAAGAGCTAGGGAGGCCAGTGTTCACTTCCCATTTATGAGAAGGGGCAGGTGAGGGAGTGTAGGGAAGGGGTGTGTGTGTGGATGTATGAGGGGACTCAGACAGGAGGGATCGCAAGAGGGATTGCTGAGAGACTTTAGAAAAAAGAAGTACCGTGCTGCGTAATACTGGGGATATAAATGAAAGGAGTGAAAGAAAGCATAGAAGACACACATATAGAGGGAGAGGAAGGCAGAAGGGGTGAAAGAAGAGAGGAAACAGACACTGAAGACACAAACAGGAAGAGATGCACAATGATCTCTATTCAAGAGAAAAGAGAAGGGGTAAATGAAAGCAAAGCCAGGAATGGTGAAAAGATCTAACACAAACAAGGGAGAAACAACATGAGTAATACATTTTTTTTTTTAAAAAGCATTGGCCATAAAGTTGCTTGCGTACTGCACTAAATTATAAAATATTGACAAATGATACGTAGCTGCTCCATTCCTTTCAATTGCAATAGTGTAGTTCGCAGAGGCCATGGCAGCACAGCCAGGTACAATTTCTTTAAGCCCTGGCCTAGGATTTTTTATCAGTCTGTACTGAAGCCTGTACACCAGCAAGGGGGTACTTGGCTGGGAACTACACACTATGCCTTTATAAAAGCAAGACTTTCCTCTCCGCCCTTCTCTGAGCATCCCTGGCAGCATCGCACTCTGTACAGTCAGGCCCATGTTTTCAAAAGTGGTCTCTGATTTTGCATATCCAATTTAAGACATTTGAGGTCCTCATTTATGGGTTACTGGGCACTCACAGGTCCCATCAACTTCCCAGTCGGGCCTGCTCAGCATCTCTGAACACCAGGCCTCTTGGTGTCGAAAGCTGGGCAGCTGAAAGCTGAAGCATCCCAAATTAGGTCCCTTTTGAAAGTTTGGGCCTTATGGAGCTAGAATGATCCCTGCTTGTTTTGCCAATTTCTTTCCCATGTATTAGCTGAAATACTACTCTGGAGTTTTTGCTGCTATTTTCCCTTACATCGTTAGGTCATTAGGCCTTAGCCATGTGGATGGGGGTTCCCTGCCAATCAACTCCCATTGCCAATTTTTAGCAGTAATTTTCTATTGAGGAAAATGTTGCTGTTGACCATTGCCTTCCTATTGTGTTGTGTGAAGAAGCTTGCCCTGACTGCCTATACCTTGACCTGCATAACAATGGACTTTGTTAGTATACAGGTGTGTGGTGGTTGCCATCTTCTTGTTGTTTTACATGCTCTGAACCTTTCCCCCTCCTTATTCTTCTTCTAGCTCAATGGAAAGTGCAACTTGTGCCATCACGGAAGTGGAAGTGAAAGGGGTGAATTGCACTTGGTCATAGTCCCAATATGCTAGAGTTACCTAAGATTGCGGTGAAAGCTGGGTTCTGATGCAGACAAGTTGGCAGCTATATTAAACAGAGAAGCGCTCATAGTGGTCAACATGCTGAGATAAATAACCTTTCTATCCTTATCCAGACTGAGGCATAACTAGCTTTACCAAAAGCAAACCATTTCAGAGAAGTTAAGTATGGCAAGCCAAGTGGTAGACCTATAGATTTGGTAAGGCCATTCCTTCACACAGCCTTATGAAGTAGGATTGTTTCTTTCCCCATATAAAGAACCTGATTGTTTTGGTTCACCTATCTGTAAGTCTTAAAAGGGAGGGGTAGAAAGAGGTGCAATCTATAATAATTCCATGTTCTTTTTGGCAATTTTCACCCTACTCAGCAGTCACAAAGGTACAGTCATATTTCTAGATCTTTATTGGTCATAGTGTGTAATCAAAATTCTAATGAGTCCATCTGGAAAGCTCTGCCCACACGTTTGATAGAGTGGTTTCCCAACATATATGAAAAGCAAAACACTGATTCTGAGGTCACTCTGGTCTTTGCACTATATCCTTTAAGGACTGGATCTTCTACCATCCTGTCACTCCCACTAACTCCAAAGGAAGTGTGAGGTGGGAAAGGGGTGCAAAATTCACCCCAGTGCAGAAGGTCCTCACAGATCTAAGCACCACTTCAACCCCACTTACATCCTCAGAATTTAATGAGCTTAGGCTTGTGCTGACCCTCTGGCTGGGGAAGAATTTCACCTAGAATGCAGGATCTGGCCTCACACGTGATTCACTTTGATGCAGGATCCTGCTGCAATGTCAAAGGGACCCATTATGTCCAGCACAGAACTGATTTTGATGGATTAGGGAGGAGGAGGAGAATACCAGCTGCAGCTAAAGTGCTCTTAAATTCTATCTGCCTGATAGAAGAGATGTGTCCTTGGTTAGATAATGTCTCGGCATCATTGCCGGGATTCCATGAATAGGGCACAGGGGGAGGAGAAAGGGCACAATCTTGACGTGTTCCCCTTTCTAGTTAGAAAGTCAGACATGTGACTATCGGATATCACTGCTGAAAGTGGGGAATCATACTGGATTTCTATCCACCCTAAGGGTATGTCTTTACACTGGAGCTGACAGCTGTAAATTCCAGCTCAAGGAGACATACCTATGCTAGCTCTGATAGCACTAGTGCGCTAAAAATAGAAGCGTAGCCACAGTGCCATGAGGGGCTGCACCAATTTCAACCCCATACCTATGTACTTGGGGAAGCTAGTTCCTCCCGCCACTCATGCTGCTGCAGCGACACTTCTGGTTTTTAGCACACTAGCTCGTGCAGGTATGTCTCCTTGAGCTGGAATTTACACCTTCCAGCTCCAGTGTAGACAAACCCTTTGAAGCAATATTCAGTCACATCCATTTTTTTAAAATACATTGTTGTAATAATAGGGCAACTTGATTATCCAGATCATCTTCCCACCCTCCCCTGGCCAAACAGAGGCTTGTGTTATCTTTAGAAAATAGTAAGCTTCCATTATTTGGAGTAGCTTTGTGTGGGTCTCCAAGAGTTTTTTAATTTCTGGAATCAAGGCATTTAAGAAACAGCTGGAGAGATCCTAATTTATATTCTTCCAACTTCAGTGTAAACTGGGAAAGAGGCCAATATGAACTTGTAAAGCATATTGAAACTGTAGAAGAAGTAATAAGCAGAAGGATTTAAAAGATGTAAACAATTTTGGGGGAACCAAGCCAAGCCTTTGGAGTTCTAACTAAAGAAAGCAGCAAAATTATAGCAGAGCCCCTTTCTGGGCAGCCTTGCGTGACTTCTCCAAGAAAGAGTAACCAGTCTGCATGGCCATTTGCAGGAGGATGTAGGCAACTCACTGAATGTTAGGACTCAGTTTCCTAAATACCTTCTATAATGATGTAAGTATCATTTCTTTAAAAGTGTGGCAGGAAGCCAAGCAGAAGGGAGATGAGGGAGATTTTGAGGCAGAAGTCTACAGTGAAGCTCAGAGACAGAGAAAATTGTAGGGATAATTCTGTTTTATTTAGTCGAATAAGCTTTCTTGTACAGATTTAGAAAAAAACCTACTCTGATTCTTTACCCTTGTCACGTGCCATTCCCCTCCAAAAGGAGGATCTCCATCCTCACAGGTTACCTTGATATACAGATGAGCTGGCACTGGCCAGGCAATCTGACTACCAAAGAGGATAGAACATTGGTAGGAGACTAAGTGCCTGATGGTGGGAGAAGCATAGTTGCAGACCTATGCTGCAGCTGTGATGGACACTAAATTCTCTTTCCCTGTACTACAAAATCTACACAAATCTAGATGAGTGAAGGTGTTCAGAGTGGTGGGCAACCTGCTGAGTATGGGCTGCTTGCTCAGAAACCAAGGTGACAGTTTCTCACTGAACAGGATGAGCTGCCTCGGGGGTTCTCAGCTTGGAGGTCACAAACAGATGTCAAGGGCAAGAGGTCACAACAGCACTGCCCTTTCCATATTAATAAGTGTGAGGTGGGGGGGGGAGGGGGAAGAGGCAGGGTCTTGGCTAGATCTCATCTAGATGGGAGGGGAGTCCCAGCGGGGACCCAGTGTGGAAAAGGGGCTCGTGATTGAAGCTGGTCAGAAAAAAAGGTATTATTCTCCACATGGAAAATTTCTACCTTTTGTAAAAACATGCGCATGCACACACACTCCCCGACCTACCCTGAAGTGGTCAGCCAAAAGCCAACTTTTTTTTTTTTTGGATTTTTCAACAAAAAGTCAATATTTTTCACTGACCTTCCCCTGCCCTATTTTCCAAGATGCTCTAATTCTGAGCTCTGAAATGGTATTGGTTAGTGTGAGCCTGCATTTGCAATACTCATCTGTCAACCCAAGAATTTACTCATGGATAGGCTGGATACGAAGGAAGTGTTTCTGAGTTTTATGGAGAAGTTGAAATGGATGAAAATGGATTGTCTTTAGTGCTGCTTGTTGTCTACAAGAGCCATGCTTTTTTTAATCGTGTTTTTATTGCATAAATATGCTGAGGCTTACGCTATTTCTAAACAAATAATATACAAATACATAGAATAATAAATAATGGATAAATTCACAGCTATAGTTTGTTGTGCAAGAGAAGGGGGGATCAAAGAGAGCAAGGTTAATTTAGGTGAGCTGGGAACGGGTAGCCAGGAAATGAGAGTCTGGGGAAGATTATGGGTAGGGCTTGGGACACAGCATCAACTAGGGTCATTCCGCATATAGAGTGAGAGAAGGGCAAATGCTGATCTAATAGATTGAGACACTGAGTGTCCCAGTGTCAAGTAGATGTCAAGAATGCCTGCTACCACTAATGTAAGTGTGCTGGAGGGTATTGGTGGCTCATAGGAAGCATGCCATTGATCTGTGGGCAATCACAGACCTCACTGAAGCTGATAGGCATGCTAGTCGCTTTTAAATCAGACTAAATGGAAGGAGCAATTAAAGTCCTTTTTAGTATAAGATAGCTGGAGACAATGGAAGCCACCACCCAAGGCACTGAGCCACATGGGAAGGCCTAAGAAAGCTCAAACTCAGGGATAATAAAAGGTTTTTCCCTGGGAATGACTGAAAATGTAGGGGCTGGGGCATTGATTGGTAGAGCTGTGTGTGTCAGAAGCAGAAAGGAACCAGAAAGCGAGCAGACAATGAGAGAGAGAGAGTGTGTATGAATGTGGCTTTGAGTGGAAGCCAAGAGAGTTTCTTTTGTTGGACAGAGTACTGGCCAGAAAGGCAGGCTTGGAAATTATGATAAGGAAATTGCCTCTTATATGTTTTTAATTAAACAAGACATCGTACATGCTATGTAAATAAACAGAACTGCCCCAGAGAAATACTTTCAGCATCAATTTCTCCTCCGAACAGATACCACAGACAAGATGCCGTATATTAGCTCAAGTAAAGTAATTCTTTCAGAAATGTTAAAAGTAGTTCATAAATGTTTTCATGCAGTGTTTTCATGGGGAAAAGTGCTTCCTATCAGTCAGATGGTAGATTTAACAAAAAGGAGTCTGATTTTATTGTAAGAGAGCATGGGTACAGTAGAACCTCAGAGTTATGAACACCAGAGTTACGAACTGACTGGTCAACCACACACCTCATTTGGAACCAGAAGTACACAATCGGGCAGCAGCAAAGACCAAAAATAAAAGGCAAACACAGTACAGTACTGTGTTAAACAAACTACTAAAAATATAAAGGGAACGCTTAAAAAAAAAAGATAAAAAGATTTGACCAGGCAAGGAAATTGTTTCTGTGCTTGTTAAATTAAGATGGTTAAAAGCAGCATTTTTCTCTGCATAGTAAAGTTGCAAAGCTGTATTAAGCCAATGTTAAGTTGTAAACCTTTGAAAGAACAGCTGTAATGTTTTGTTCAGAGTTACGAACAACCTACATTCCCGAGGTGTTCGTAACTCTGAGGTTCTACTGTATCCTAATTCTGAAAAGGACTATGATACCTGAACATTACATGGCAATTGACAGCTTATAATAAGAAAGTCATTGAGACACATTATTAAATACCCCCAGTAATAGCGTGTCTCAGTCTTATCCTCATCCATTCGCTTTGTTCCACTTCCTCACTCCAACTCCCATATTTAAAAGATAATATGCTAAAAGATCAAGAAAGGCCAGTGCAATAACTAGCCTTTGCAGTTTATAGCTAACCCATGTTTTAAAAATCCTCTAAATATATTCACAAAAATCACTGTAAGATTTTGGATCAATACATAATGCTCTGTGACATTTACAGCATAATGTTTGGCCAAACAGGGAGGTGATAAAGATGGAAGATCAAATGTTGCTGATCATTTATTAGATGGTACTTCACCACTAACTTCAGTGAAGCAAGCTGTAGTTAGTGTGATTATTCCTTTCATTCCACCGGTAGTCAAGACCCACTATGCTACATATGTGAGTCATTCCCTCAAACATCCTGCCTTGTATCAGCACTTCCTCATTTAATGCAGGGAGTTGGTTCCAGTACTGCATTCGATTTTCAGCCCGCTTAAGCAAAGTATCAAGAAAATCCAGACACGTAAGTTGGTTCTTTTCAATATATGGGGGAGGGGGGAACTATCGGTGCCGCATCTGAGAAATGAGCTTATATTGATCTTTTTACACCAGCTTCAGGAGTGGTGTGTGTCTAGAAAACAGGGAGTGAGACGTGAAAGTTTCTGCTGTACGTGGCAATGTGCTGGGGGAGATTAAAAAGCAACAACATGCCAATCTCCAATTTCTCGTAAATGCCATTTGCTTTAGTTTTGATTTGGGGGCTAGGGGGAGTGTGAAAAGTGACTGCTTAAAAACTAATCGTAGAAGAGAAAAACAAATCAAGCCACTAAAAGCATACCCGTGAGAACAAAGGTAGCTCTCACTTGAAGCTAAATGTTATCTACACAATTTGCTCAATTAAGGAAATGGCATGCACTTTGTACTCACTTTCCTTGTTCATTGTATTGAATGGGATTTTGGCATCAACTTTGCTGCAAATGTGAAGCTTAGATTAGTTTGCAGAAAGTGAATGCTGAACTCAAACATAAATACTGTACTTACACTCAACACTTGATGCTGAAAGTTATTTAGCCAGTCTGGGAAGAGAAACTGTAACAAACCGATCTCTTAGTCACATCACTAAACACACTTTAAAGTTTCAGATGCAGAGTGCTCCTAATGATCTGTTTGTGACCAATTCACAGAGCAAGAGTCAACTGTTGAAATTATCCAGCAAATATTGAAAACCACATAAATTCAAGAAAATCTCAAGCTGCTGACAGACAACTGACTTACTGAATTATTATTTATTATTGCTATTGCAGTAGCATTTAAGGACCCCAATGAGAGGTTAGGGTCCCATTATACTAAGCAAGTAACAAGGATGGCCTGTGCTCAAAATAGCTCAGGTGCAGTTGCATAAACTGTGTAAGTCACAGAGATCAAAGTAGTCACAGGTGTTTGTCATCTTAGCTAGTGGGAGTGATTCGTACACATCCAAAGATAGGCTTTAGGAGGTATGTAAGATGATAAGTTGTTGGCATTGAGAATTTTCATGGGAGTTTGTACAGTAACTCCTCACTTAACGTTGTAGTTATGTTCCTGAAAAATGCAACTTTAAGTGAAACGATGTTAAATGAATCCAATTTTCCCATAAGATTTAATGTAAATGCGGGGGGTTAGGTTCCAAGGAAATTTTTTTGGGCAGACAAAAGGCATTATATACTGTACAGTACTGTACTGTACTGTGGTTGGGAAGTGCCCCTGGCTTACCCCATACAGGCACAGCCCACTGCAGGCAAGGACACTAGGAAGCACCTTCGCAGCAGCAGTGGCAGCTTCCCTGGAGAAGAACAGGCGCCGACTTTGCCCAGGATGCTCCAGGCCCACCTCGCTCCATTCCAGGCCCACCTCTTCCTACCCCCACTCCACCTCCTCTCCGGAGCACACCGCATCCCCTCTCCTTCCTCCCCCTCCCTCCCAAAGTCCTAAGCTTAAGACTTTCTGGGAGGGCGGGGGAGGAGCGGAGACACAACGCTTCTCTGCACTTCCCCCTCCCTCCCAGAAAGTCCTAAGTGCTGCCAAACAGCTGTTTGGCAGTGGGGGGAGCACTGGGCGGGAGGGGGAGGAGGCGGAGAAGAGGAACTTGTGCAATGCTCCCTTGTAAAGTCGCTGCTCTCCCACAGAATCTTACAAGCAGTGGACAGAGCAGGCAGCCAAACGACGTTATAAGGGGGCATTCCACAACTTTAAATGAGCATGTTCCCTAATTGAGCAGCGACGTAACTTTGAAACAACGTTAAGCGGGAGGATGTTAAGTGAGGAGTTACTGTATTCAATACGGTACTTGCTACAAATTGCTCACTTAGTGCTACTCACAGAGGTGGTATATACCAATTATAGGTAATGGAGAAACCTGAAGCACACGTATAAGTGAACTGGCATGACATTAAGAGAGCAGAATGTTTTAAAAATGTAAATATAAATAGTTACTGATCATGTCCAAAACTGTAAATAATGAACCGCCTAATTTTGGCTAAACTGCCCCCACTATTCCTCAGAGGTGAGCTTAAATCATGATCATAATCAGACCAAAGCTAGAGGAAGCTTTTCCACCAAAAAGTTCATTATCCAAAAGCTGGGAGGTTCCTAAGTCCCATTTTCAAATGTGATTGAGGCTCCCAAGTCTCACTGAAAGTCTATAGGACTTAGGCTTCTAAGTCACTTATGAGCTTTTGAAATATTGACTTGAGATAACTTGAGATAACTTAAATTATGGAGGACTTGAGTTCCTCCATCATTTAAAAACAGTTGTCAATTCTGAAAATACAGTGAAACCACATTTAGGTCTGGTCTACACTTGGGGCGGGGGGAATCGATCTAAGTTACGCAACTTCAGCTACATGAATAACGTAGCTGAAGTCGATGTATTTAGATCTACTTACTGCGGTATCTTCACTGCGGTAAGTGGATGACTGATGCTCCACCGTCGACTCCGCCTGCGCCTCTCACCCTGGTGGAGTACCAGAGTCGATGGGAGAGCACTCAGCAGTCGATTTATTGCATCTAGACTAGATGCGATAAATCAACCCCCGCTGGATTGATCGCTACCTGTCGATCCAGCCGGTAATATAGAAAAGCTCTAACATATATCGCAATCAGTCTGAAACCCAAAGGTCTGCTGCAATTTGCAATCTGCCTCTTAGCCCCAGTCTACACTACAAATTTATGTTGGTATAACTATGTCGCTCTGGGGTGCTGGAAAATCCACACCTCTCAGCTATGGGGTTAGACTGACTGAATTCCCTGGGTAGACAGTGCTATGTTGATGGGAAGGCTTCTCCCACTGACACAGCTACTGCATCTTGGGAAGGTAGAGTACCTACATTGATGAGAGAAGCTCTCCCGTTGGCGTAGGTAGTGTCTTCACTATGTGCTACAGATGGTGCACCTGCACCACTGCAGCGCAGTAAGTGTAGACAAGCTTTTACTAATACAGTGTATGCAACACAAAAATGCAGGGACTGTTGCAGCTGATCCTCCTCAGGAAGCCAAAGAATATTTTCAAGAAGTAACAGTTGCCTTTTTCACCTAAATTAGGTCATCGAAACATTTTCAAAATTCCATCAGTCGCTTGCAAAGATTCTCCCATTGGTTAGTGATGTTCTAATAGAACATTTCTCAAGTGGATAGTCCTCATGCAAAGTGCTCCTTCAGTCCTGCGAAAAGTCAAATGCCTACTGCTGAGCTTTCCTCTGATGGCACGAGTGTGCCCATCTTCAAGAGAAGCCAGCTTGAGAAAACTAAGTACAGGCAAGTCTCATCTTACGCGGGGGTTCCATTCCGTGGTTAGTGCGTAAAGTGAAAACGCGTATAGTGAAACACTCATTGAGTTCAACGGCGGGCAGAATCGCCCGCACTACAGATGCAGTTTTTATATTGTTTTTTTTTTCTTTTTTCCCGTTTTTGCCGACCGCGCAAAGCTGAATTCGTGCATGTTAAATGCGCCTAAGATGCGACTTGCCTGTAACATTCTATTCTTTAAGAGTAGGCCAGCTGGCTCCCGCTCTCACTGTGCTATGTTCACTTTGTTTATAGTTGATTTTATAGTTGCTTGTTTTTTTCCTCCTTAAAGATTTGCTTCCCTCTTTTGCTCCATCACCATCTGCCCCCTCCCTATTTGATTCCCAGCCCCACATCTGCTTTTGTCACTAAGGCCTTGGCTACGCTTCCAAGTTAGAGCGCATTAAATCAGCCCTGGGCGCCCTAACTCCTGAGGTGTCCACATTGGCAAGGAACGTAGAGCACCTGGACTATGCAGCTGGAGCGCTCCTAGTAATTCACTTCCACAAGAAGCATAGAGCTTGCTGCGCCCTGGCTGAAATGCCCAGGTGTCAGTGTGGACAACATGTTGCATTACAGCGCTGTGATTGGCCTCCGGAAACATCCCATAATCCCCTCAAGTCAAGTCACCATTCTTGGCATTGTTTTGAACTTGGCTGCAGGCATGTGGATATCCCCTTTCAAAGCTCTGTTTCTGACAGCCGGCATGCTTATCTGCTCTGGGACGAAGTAACCATTACTGTGGAATGCTGCTGCTGAGAGTGTGTGTGAGAGAGAGAGGTGGGGGGAAGGGAGGCTCTGCTGCTGTCTGAACTTACAAGACAGCATGCTGACACGCTCTTTGCCCCCCAAAACACACTGTCTCTCCCCCCACAGACACACAACACACTCCCTGTCACATAGGGTTACCATACATCCGGATTTTCCCAGACATGTCCGGCTTTTTGGTCCTCAAATCCCCGTCCTGGAGGAATTTCCAAAAAGCCAAACATGTCCAGGAAAATAGGGAGGCATGGAAAGGGGACTGCCTCCTCCCCGGGCTCCAACTTTCCCGGCTCCCGCCGCTCTCCACTGCATGCCAGGGCCGAAGCAACTTCCCTAGCGCAGCAGCAGCCGGAGCCCGGGGAGGAGGTGGCTGTGCGCTTGGATGCCACCCGCCGCCTCTGTGCCTCCGCAGATCAGGGGAGTTGTTAGTTTTGCTGCAGCCACTCGCACTCGGGCAAAAGACACTCGGGGGACCCCGAGTGCGAGTGGAGTGGCTGCAGCAAAACTAACAACTCTCCCAATCTGCAGGGGCACAGAGGTGGCGGGCGGCATCCGAGCACGCAGCCGCCTCCTCCCCAGGATCCAACTTTCCCGGCTCCCGCCGCTCTCCACCACGGCGGGGGCCGAAGCCACTTCCCCAGCGCAGCAGCAGCCGGGGGGGGGGGAGGGAGGAGGGGGAATGCGGGGGGCCCAGGGGGGGGGGGGGGGGTGGGGGCGGGGACTTTGGTGAAGGGGCGGAGTTGGGGCGGGGCCGAGGCCCCGTGGAGTGTCCTCTTTTTGCAGTATTGAAATATGGTAACCCTACTGTCACACTCCACCTCCCCCACCCCCATTTGAAAAGCACGCTGCAGCCACTTGCACACTGGGCTAGCAACCACAATGCACTGCTCTTTGTGGCGTTGCAAGAGCTGCTAATGTGGCCACGCCAGTGCACTTGCAACTGACAGTGTAAACACACGGCAGCACTTTCCCTGCTGCGGTCTCCGAAGGCTGGTTTAACTCCCAGCGCTCTACATCTGCAAGTGTAGCCAAGCCCTAAGAACCAGAATCTAATACCCTTACTCATGCTAAGTATCAACTTATTGCATGAGTAGTCACAGTTAGGTCTATGGGTCTATTTTTGCTTCCCAGGGTGAGTTCAGGTATGAGAATCTGGGCCTCAGGGTTTCATTAGGACTTTAGAAAGAAGCTCTGAAAACATTTTGTTCCTGGTATATAAGATTATTTGGGGGGGGGGAAATTAACTGGTTTCTCTCCCCCTCTTTTTTTGCTGAACTTATTTCATGACATTAGCTCCCTGTAAATAGGAAATGCCTTCCCTTCCAGTCCAGTGACAGCAATCCGTGTAGGCAGCTTTCACTGTCATTCATGGGAGGTAAAGAATCATCTTCCTACAAAAGCATGGGAAATTAGATCAGACAGTTTATGACTAACATACAGATGGCAATGGAGCTATTTTGTGTGGTTTGGCAAGTTTTGGAGGACAATAAAATTGCATAAAAGTACTTAGCACTTGATTAGACATTTCATGGACATAGTGCAAGTTCAATGGTAAAGGAGCATAGTGAATTCTGATGTGTATTATTGAATTACGTGGGAGCGAAGGTCAGCCAGTTATCAGTACATCACTCCCTCCAGATTATTTCAAGGCAGATCAAAATCCCTAGAAGCCAATTACTGGTCAGGTTTTTACACAGCACCTATTAATAATGATGACAGTGCCCCTGCCTGCTTGTCCTTTACTCAATTCTGTTTATTAGTGTGTGTAATAGTCACATAAATGTATATGTACACACACACACTATGCATTTATAATATAGACACACACAGTCCTGCTAACATTTACATACAAGTAATTTTACTCATATAGATAATCCCACTGCTGCAATTAATCACATCTTTGCACGTTCTTAATTTAATTAGGCTAAATTCAAACTACAGGATTCTCATTTCTTTGTGTACATACATGTTTGCAGGATCAGGCCCCAGGAAGAGTAAGGAAAAGGAGCTAATGTGATTTATAGATTACCTACATACAGTGAAACAAATGTAAAGTAATTTAAGTCTGACACTTCCAATTTTGGGTTTGATTTTTTTTAAATCATTGTAACCACTGAACACATGACAGCCTGAGAAACAGAGATATCGTCTAGCTAGCTATTTCAATAAAGGAAGGGCAGAGGCAACTTCACTGCATATATTCTAAAAGAAACTATTCACTAGACAAAACAGTGGGCCAAATTGTTCTCTGGTACATCCATGCAGGACCATTAACTTCAGTGGCCTGGAGCAGAATTTAGTCCACAGCCAGTATGAAGGGTAAAAATGAAAAAAACACTTTTCTAATTGCAAACTCTAAACACAGAGAGAGAAGTTTTCAAGAGAATCCTAAGTAAAGGTTAAACCAGGAATTGCTCCCACTAGCACATCTTCACTCCCTCAAGCCCTTGATATAGCATCTCTGTTGCACTGAGGCAGTGAACTGGGACACACACACACACACACACACACAGCCCTCCAGCCAAAGCCTATGTTGTCATCGATGTTAATGGCAGGTTTGCACAATGATGAAGAGCAAAATACGGCTTGAACATCACGACTAACGGGTGGGATGTTCAGAAGTGCTCAGCACTGACCCAACCCCGTTTTACCATTTTGTTTGGAGGGTGAATTAGGAACCAAGGCCACACATTTTTGAAAATTCCACCCTAAACTAGTTGTATGCAATTTTCAAAACTGCCTCAGGGCCAGATTTTTACAGGCAGTTAGATACCCAACGATGCAGCTAGGAGCTAAGTGGGATTTTTAGATGCAGTGTCTAACTCCCATTGATTTTATCTTTAGGTGCGTAAATACCTTTAAAAATCTGGCCATGGGTGATTTAAGCTCCTATGTCGTTTTGGTGCACTGGAAAATGTTATCCATTATCACCATTTATAATTTGTTCAATTCAGCATCATTTAGTAGAAACATACTTCTCTTTAGGACCACAGCTAATTCTACTCATTGTTTCTCTTGCTTCCCCATCATTTCATTGAGTCTCCCCTCTGTACTTCCTTTTGCATTTCTTTCTCTGCAGCATCTTCAAAATCCCACCACCATATAGATGGCATTCCCCCTCCACCCCCGCAGTAAGATTAATAGGAGGAAGGAAGTTCACACGTCTGAGTCATTCGTTCAGGCTGCCTGCTGATGCAAGATAAAAACACTGCATCAGTTACACTCATTCATATTTGGAACATTATTTTGCGCAACCATGAGGGCTAGAAACTTCCTATTTTTTAATTAAATCTTAGGTACTACAACCTTATAATATGCCTAGCACACTCCAAATATCATCAAGATGCATAGGCCTTTGACACACCCGCTCTATAGATTATTATGCCTGGGAGTGTTTTGACTTCCTCTAGCCCCAAAAGTTTAAAGGCATACTGGCTAGAAGAGGCAGAGTCATCTACAAACAGCTCCAGACATGAATGATCTGCTTCTGGTTTCATGTCTATTTAACTATGCAAATGCTTATAAGGAATGTGAAGATTAGTCATAGATTTTCTAAGAGACTTCTAGCTCAAAATAATTTTAGGTTTCAGAGTAGCAGCCGTGTTAGTCTGTATCCGCAAAAAGAACAGGAGTACTTGTGGCACCTTAGAGACTAACAAATTTATTAGAGCATAAGCTTTCGTGGGCTACAGCCCACTTCTTCGGATGCATATAGAATGGAACATATATTGAGGAGATATATATACACACATACAGAGAGCATGAACAGGTGGGAGTTGTCTTACCAACTCTGAGACGCCAATTAAGTAAGAGAAAAAAAACTTTTGAAGTGATAATCAAGCTAGCCCAGTACAGACAGTTTGATAAGAAGTGTGAGAATACTTACAAGGGGAGATAGATTCAATGTTTGTAATGGCTCAGCCATTCCTTATTCAATCCTAAATTGATTGTATCTAGTTTGCATATCAATTCCAGCTCAGCAGTCTCTCGTTGGAGTCTGTTTTTGAAGTTTTTCTGTTGTAAAATAGCCACCCGCAGGTCTGTCATTGAATGACCAGACAGGTTAAAGTGTTCTCCCACTGGTTTTTGAGTATTATGATTCCTGATGTCAGATTTGTGTCCATTAATTCTTTTGCGTAGAGACTGTCCGGTTTGGCCAATGTACATGGCAGAGGGGCATTGCTGGCATATGATGGCATATATCACATTGGTAGATGTGCAGGTGAACCAGCCCCTGATGGTATGGCTGATGTGATTAGGTCCTATGATGATGTCACTTGAATAGATATGTGGACAGAGTTGGCCTTGGGCTTTGTTACAAGGATAGGTTCCTGGGTCAGTGTTTTTGTTCAGTGATGTGTGGTTGCTGGTGAGTATTTGCTTTAGGTTGGGGGGTTGTTTGTAAGCGAGGACAGGGATGTCTCCCAAGATCTGTGAGACTGACGGATCATCTTTCAGGATAGGTTGTAGATCTTTGATGATGCGCTGGAGAGGTTTTAGTTGGGGGCTGAAGGTGACAGCTAGTGGTGTTCTGTTATTTTCTTTGTTGGGCCTGTCTTGTAGGAGGTGACTTCTGGGTACTCGTCTGGCTCTATCAATCTGTTTTTTCACTTCAGCAGGTGGGTATTGTAGTTTTAAGAATGCTTGATAGAGATCTTGTAGGTGCTTGTCTCTGTCTGAGGGATTGGAGCAAATGCGGTTATATCTTAGAGCTTGGCTGTAGACAATGGAACGTGTGGTGTGTCCTGGATGGAAGCTGGAGGCATGTAGGTAAGTGTAGCAGTCAGTAGGTTTCCGGTATAGGGTGGTATTTATGTGACCATCGCTTATTAGCACAGTAGTGTCCAGGAAATGGACTGCTTGTGTGGATTGATCTAGGCTGAGGTTGATGGTGGGATGGAAATTATTGAAATCATGGCGGAATTCCTCAAGGGCTTCTTTTCCATGGGTCCAGATGATGAAGATGTCATCAATGTAGCGCAAGTAGAGTAGGGGCGTTAGGGGACGAGAGCTAAGGAAGCGTTGTTCTAAGTCAGTAGCCCACGAAAGCTTATGCTCTAATAGATTTGTTAGTCTCTAAGGTGCCACAAGTACTCCTGTTCTTTTTGAAAATAATTTTAAACTCCCCCCCCACACAAAAAAAAATCTTTTACAGTACAGACTCTGTACACATCACAATTTTTAACTGAGTTTGTAACAAATTAGTGGCATAGTTGGTGCTAAACATAATTTGTGTCCTCACAACAAGGCTATAACTTGGTTAGTAACCATAGCAGCTAATAGTGCATCCCTCTTGCCACAGCCGTAGGTTGGCACATAAGGTATGTCTACACTGCACGCTCCTTTTGGCAACATGTAGAGCACATACACTACACACCTCCCTAGCACGGGTACAAATAGCAATGTAAATGGTGAGGCATGGCTTGGGTGAGTAGTGTACACACTCCAGGACCTGGTATGTACCCTACATGGTTCTCTAGATGCCCAGGCAGTGCATCCCCCATCAACACTATTATTTTTAGCAGCGTAGTGTCCTGACTCCAGCAGAGGAAGACTCCAGTAGCTCCCCGCTTCCGCTCCTTTGCCCGCTGCCAGAGTTTTTCATTGACAAGTGTAGCTACACACCGCAGTGTGGACACAGCCTGCTTTTCACTGTGGCGTCTAGCTATACACCCTACATTCTGCCACAAGTGGTATGCAGTGTAGACGTAGCCTCTAGAGTGGTCTTACTGTCACTGGTTCAGCATGCTGTTGGTTAAGTATACTGTTGGTAGAGGAGGATTTGCCATGCCTCTAAC
Organism: Terrapene triunguis; assembly: GCF_002925995.2. Taxonomy (NCBI): domain Eukaryota; kingdom Metazoa; phylum Chordata; order Testudines; family Emydidae; genus Terrapene; species Terrapene triunguis. The sequence continues at coordinate 4,791,639 of NW_020664377.1, forward strand.
CAATTTGGCTATGTAGTCCTCTGCTTTCCCAGATCTCTGTGCAGCTGGAAATCCCAGAGTGCTTCACCCCACACGCTGCTGGTGTCATTCTACATCTGTGTCCTCTGGACATGCTGCCCCCTGCTGAAGCGCTATGGGCAAGCTGCCCATGTGTCATATTCATGTACTGTGGGAACTGCATTTTGGCAGCATAGTAGATTTGCACACAAGCTTGTGACAGCAGAAAAGCTGCTATTTGGACACAAACTGAACCATGTTACGTGTAGTTGGTTAAGGTGATCATGCCTCCAATGAGTTACAAAAATTGTAGTTGCACTTTCAATGTGGACTTATACTGATCCAAAGCAGACATCCGCACCACTCAAGAATATGAAACTATGTGCCACCGAGCTGTGTGGAACTCAGTGGTTTCACTTTGCAGGGGTTCACTTGGGCATTTTATTCAGTTTCAGTCCATGCAATTTCACACACACAGTTTCACTTTGGATTGAAACTCACAAGTCATAAGCGTAACTCAATTGAAGCCACAAACCTATGTCTTTAAACAAGTTCAAAACTAAACTGTAATTTGACCTCCTTTGGTTTGAAACCGTTTGTTTGACTGAAAGGCTCATGAATCTTAGCTAATCTTGTAATAAGTCTCATGTTCTTATTCAGGTTTGTAATGAAACCCGAGACAAGGTAAGTTGCATAAGCATGTATGTACAGGTCTTTATACCAGCATTGTTAAGTTTGGCTTACTGGGGCCGAAGATCCTCTGTATTGTTTTATTTTCTCTTACAATTCCTCATGACCGGCAGCTGGCAAGCTTCTGGATAATGGGCTGGAAGAGGAAGGGGGAGGGGGTCTCAATGCACAAACATAGAAAAAGCAAGAAGTTGTTTATCTATGGAGTCCAGATCCATTTCCCAGCTAAACATTTCTCAAAGAGGGATTATAATCTTTTGACGTACCCTGTGTGTTCAGGCTGTGGATTCTGCAAATTCACAAGGTTTCTGCATTTCCCTCTCACTCCACTGCACCATATGATGGGACTTCTGAACCAACGTACTGCTTCTATAAAAATGAACTTGGTCTCTGGGCACAGTTACTGACTGGATGGAGAAATTCGTTTCTGCTGTTTCTGGGATATTTTTGAGCTGAGGAGCTCCTTGCTAGCATGTCTGACAACACGGAGTCGTTTGTCTGCTATTTTGCTTTAGGAGTAGCAGCCAGTTCTCCCACTCCACCCTGATCAACTCTTTCTGGAACCTTTCTTTTTTAGGGGTAGATTTTAGAGATTTGTTTTGTTTTACCCCCCTAGGCTAAAGATGTTCATGCATACTCTCAAATTCAGTATAGAGCTGGCAGTTGGACTATTTTTTCATTGTAAGAGTTCCACAGGAAAAAAGACAACATAACATTGGTATGCTCCCAAACCACAGATGCTAAACTGAAAATTGTTCTGCTTATGTTGTTCCAGTTGTGCTGAACTTCATCACCCCAAACAGTGTTGCTCCTCCCCAATGTACACCGTCTGAGGTGGGCCACATCCATTCGTAGCTAGGAGGGTGGGCACAGTTCAGCCCTCATCAGAGTAAGAATTAGTTTTGTGATTTTTTGTTTTTTGTTTTCTAAGAATCAAGGCAGCAGAAGGGCCTTCACTGCACTGCTGTGTAAATTCCTCAGCTTGAACAACAGTTGGAACTGCTCTCAGGATGTCATTCTAGAATATTCTTTTGCGAGCAGGTATCTGCCACTTAGTGACTTCCAAAGAGTAAAACTAGGATGCAGCATGGTGTGGTGGAGAGGGAGGCAAACCGGGTGGGTTCTATTCCCCCCTCTGCTGCCACTGAGCTGATATGGGATCTAGGGCAAGTCACATTACCTCTCTGTGCTTCCGTTTTGGTCTTGTTTATTTAAAATGTATGCTCTTTGGGACACAGACTATCTCCACCTAGTTGTTTGGGGCAGTCTTGGGCTGGACCACTGTATAGTCTCAGCTAGGGACTCTACCATACTACAAACACAGAACAAGGAAACATTAATTCTTCAGAAGGGTCTTCATGAGCCATGGAGTCATTCCTAGCAGAAACGCCCTGAGCAGTATCCAGAGTAGGGGGTGATGATGGGATTGTTGTGCTAGAAGCTATGATACCTACCGCTCCAGGTGAAACACTGCTGTGCTTGGTCTCCAATACGTTCCCACATGCCTGTTGTATAAATTTTGAAAGAATATATGTGCCAAAAGTGCTAACATAACCCAGTTGTCAGTGTCTAACATTAAACAGTGTTGAACAACGTTTGGCACACAGGGACCTCAGCCTGCTTAGCACTATGACAAACACACTATTAATTTTTTCAGCCCTTTATTAAAGATACAGAAAAGAAGGAAAGACAGTTAAAGCATTTGAAATGTAAAAAGTGCTAGATAAAGCTTCCATTTTAACAACACCCCTGCCTGATCCCCTTCCCTTTAGCTGGAGAGCGGCTTTAGAAAGAACCCTCCCCCATTTGTTTGTCAGTCTTTCAGATGGTACAAAAGATGGTAATAACTGTCCTCTTTGGGAAAAAGAGAAGAAGTTAGCCCGAGGCCAGTCCATCTAACTATCATTGTTGCTATCCGATTCCATTGTTGTAAAATATGCAGTCTTGGGCAGCTAAGCTAGACTCGTATTAGAGAGATAGGAAAGAGATATGGTGGGAAAGGATCACATGCCAAATGATGTTCAGTATTTAACTGAAGCTGGTGGAGGTGGTAATGTCATTGGGTCCCTCTCTCTAGCCTGGTCTGGTCAGGACAGCTCTCAGGATCAGGGTCGCAGAAGACAGTTGGTGTGGCAGCCATGATAGCGAAGCTCACTCTAGTAGCCTATTTTTCACCCCAAAATCTCTTTAATGACACAAAAAAGGAGCAATAGTGGAAAGTCCATCCCAACATTATTTTGTCCACCGATCAGACCAATTTCTGACACACCATTTTTGGTTCACTGATAGGGCCCTACCAAATTCATGGTCTATTTTGGTCAATTTCATGCTCATAGGATTTTAAAAATCATAAATGTCATGATTTCAGCTATTTAAATGAGAAATTTAATTTGTTGTAATTGTAGAGGTCCTGACCCAAAAAGGAGGTGTGTGTGTGTGTGTGTGTGTGTGTCTAGGGGGGAGGGGGTCGCAAGGTTATTGTAGTGGGGTGGTTGTGGTACTACTACCCTTACTTCTGAACTGGTGGCAGCGCTGCCTTCAGAGCTGGAGAACAGCAGCTAGTGGCCAGGAGCCCAACTCTGAAGACAGAGCCACCGCCAGCAGCAGTGCAGAAGTAGGGATGGCACGGCATGGCATGGCATAGTATATTGCCACCCTTACTTCTGCGCTGCTGGCTGCAGAGCTGGGCCCTCAGTCAGTAGCCGCCACTCTCCAGCCGTTCAGCTCTGAAGGCAGCACAGAAGTAAGGTTGGCAAGACAGTGAACCCCCCCCCCCACCCCTAGAATAACCTTGCAACCACTCCTGCAACTCCCTTTTGGGTCAGGACCCCCAGTTTGAGAAACACTGGTCTCCCCTGTGAAATCTGTATAGTATAGGGTAAAAGCACATAAGACCAGATTTCATGGTTCATGATGCATTTTTTATGGCTATGAATTTGGTAGGGCCCTATTCATGGATTTCCACTCCCCTTGTTTACCAGTCATAATTTTAACAGTCCTTGAAGCAGATCAATAGGCCTTTTTGTTTTAGCTAATTCAGTCCATTTCCCTTTTGCAACTTTTCCCATCAACATTTATTATGATAAGATATCACAATCTATGAACTGACACTCACTTTTTACAGTTGAGCTCACAATTAGAGTACTTTTGTAGACCCCGTTATCACAACACGCCTCTGCTCATTTTAAGAAAAAATGAATAGCTCACATGAAGAAGAGGGTTTCTGTGGAAAAGCCATTTACAAAATGCTTTGAGAATTTCTTGTGGCAGGATAAAGCAAGCCCAAAGGTCGGAACCAGCAAACCAACCAAGGCAAGGGATTTTGTCCATACTGTACTTCTGACATGAAACTAAAACATTAGGATTACTAACATATGATATTTCTACTAATCCTAACAGAAGAAAATCCAGAACAAATAAGAGGTAACATTTACATTCATTACAGAAGAGATTTTTCATCCTCTCAGGAATTATACACTGGAGTCCAAATTCAGCAAAACATTTAAGACCATCTCTATTCATCAAAGCTTTTAAACCCTTGTTTAACTTTAAACACAAGCTTGAGTCACATTAACATCAAGGGGACAACATACACTTAAAGCTAAGTGCAGGCTAAAGTGCTTTGTGAATGGGCACAGACTGCTGCATCAGGGCTTGAATGAGGCTTCCATATTATAAAACAAAAAAGTAAAAACAAAGGCGTGTTTTAATAAACACATCTATCAGAAAACGACTGCTAGCAAATTGCAGTTGCTTGAAAGATGTGGATTTAGATCCTCTTTAGTTCAGCCACTTGGCTCCCATTTGTTTCATGTTACCCTGTGGTTAGTTTAAAGTCTTTGTGGGTCTTGTGGTGATGACGGCTATGTAAGGGAAAGGAGGTGCTGTTATTCTGCATCCTGCTCCTTTAAACAGAGTCTTTCTGACTCATGAAGGGCAGCTGCCTTTTTCTGTGTTTCACTTCAGATGTGGAATGTTACAGAGAGAATCCGTGTTCCCTCACTCGCTCGCATACGCACGGAGGGCCAGACCATCAGCCAATATAAATCAGTGTAGTTCTCTCCATTGGAAGAGGTCAATGAAGTGTAACCAATGGACACGAGATGAGGACCTGACTTGGATACATTAGATTGTTCTCTCTTTGTCTTAATCTGAAACAGAAGTAATCTAGATTTGGGGGGGAGGGGAGGGGAGGGAGAACAACAAACAACAACAACATTATTTGTTCCAATTATTCCTGCTTCATGCCTTTTTGGTAACTCACAGCAGGAATAAAGCCAGCTTAACCTGCTACCCAGGAATTCCCCCTGTGGAGGGGCAATCCCTGACTGGTATAAAACCACTGTATCAGCTCCATCCCTCATTTTGTAGCCTGGGATAAAGGAAGCATGTTGGGGAGTGGCTGGCTGAAAAAGGGGGCATGCCTGGAACGTCGTGGAACGCCAACTATTCTTGGCTTTTAGCAGCCAGGTACAGGTTAGAGCAACCTCGGGGCTGCTCTAGTTTATACCAGTGATCAGTCCAATCCCTGGCTGGCCCCAGAATCTAGGAGCCCTCAGAGATGATACAGAAACATTTGCACCCCTCCCGGAGACCTCTCCAATCACTAACAAGACTTCACTGAAGAGATCTGCCAACTTCGTGGCCTGGGATGGCATGGTCACATTGATCAATCATCCCTTCTGGTTACAGTGATGCTATTGTCCTGCCAGAAGACCTCTATCCCTAAAAACATAGGGCAAGACCAAAAAAACTGCTTTCCTGGTACACAGCTGCTGTAGGCACGACTGGATATCACATCTTTTAGTGCTGTAAGAAGTTACACACAACATTTCAGCAGAGGATGCAGAAATACTTCCAGATGTTGCAATAAATTAAATACCTGTCAATCCACCTCTCAAAGCATCCACAGGGTCTAACCTGAGAGGCGCTGAACACCGTCTGCAAGATTCTTGCCACCTTCTACTCCCAGTGCTCAGCATCTTGCAGAAGGCAATCGGCACTTCACGGGATTTGGCCCTCTGTTCCCAATTGAAAGCAAGAGAAAGAGCAAGAAAGGAAGTTAATCTTTACGCAAAGCAGTACAGTGGATGTAAAAAGTCAGCAGCAGCAGGTACTGAGCCAGGAGGTACTTCAGAGGCAGCCAGTCAAGGAGAGGAAGGAGTTGGGGAGATACAGCCAGAATGGGGATCCCACATAAGGGCTGCTCAGAGTGGGAGGAACGGTGCTGGGGTTGCCACCACAGTCAGTGTCCCATTGACTTCAATGGAACCCTGCGCATTCTTAACGTTACAACACTTACGTAAGCACTTGCACTGGTTATGAAGACCTCAAACCTGCCTCACCTTGCAGCCCTATAAATCCCTGTAAAACTATGGAGGTTTTCCCTTTAGACCAGTTCAGCTATTTGAAGACTTCACTGCAGTTACCATTCACCTAGTCCAGGGGGAGAGAGAGAGAGAAAATCAAACCAGAACCCCAGCATAAGGCCACAAAGCTAGCACCAATTAATGATCTTTTCATACAAGATTAGGACCAGAGAGCTGGGGGAGGGATAGCTCAGTGGTTTGAGCATTGGCCTGCTAAACCCAGGGTTGTGAGCTCAATCCTTGAGGGGGCCACTCAGAGGGATCTGGGGCAAATTCAGTACTTGGTCCTGCTAGTGAAGGCAGGAGCCTGGACTTGGTCCCTTCCAGCTCTATGAGATAGGCATAGCTCACCAAATGCTTCCTATTCAAAGTGATGCTACACATGGTGTCAGTTGCCAATCTTCTCTGGAATTATTGTTTAATTCCGGGATATTTCACTTGCCTAACCCTTAGAGTTTGTGCTGGTTGGAAATACAATACAAAACTAGTGTGAAAAGGAAAATTAAATTAGATTTGTATCTACTTTCAGGGGGGTTTCCTAGAACATACACCTAGGCCAACTTGACATTTCTGTGGTTTCACTTATATTATACCATCAAACAATATCAGGCACTTTTGTGCTTCTCCTATTTCTCTGAGAGAGTCACTGCTCTTCGTCACAATAGATACTGTGGTTTTAAAATTCAATTTAATTTCTTTGTAATGCTATTTTTAATAAAACTGTCATCCTGATGTGGTCCAGGCATCCCCTGAATACGTCTACTAATGCAAGTTGAGCCTAGTATTATAATGGTGTCTGGGCTTCTCTCAAATAAAGGCTACTAACAGTGCTAAATACTGTAATGATTCTTTGAGATTAATCCTCGGTGAAACAAATTTGGTAAAGCCATTCTTGAAGTCCCTACCATATACCACCCCTTAGTTTATTGCCTGTTAGTTCACAATGGAGTGAAATCATTAAGTTAGATGCTACTATAGTAGAAGAGTGGCAAAACAAGCAAACAGGGATAATTTTCATTGACTCAATACAACCTGACCATTTGCAACTATCAGTTATCCAGCTTGATTATTTTAGTATGTACACTTACTTTCAGATGACAAATGCTATGTATCCCAAATTGCTTTACAAGATTAAACTAATACACTGTGCAAACTACAGGGTAGTACTGAAATGCAGGTTATGAATGATATACGGGTACTTACTATGAAACCTTCCATATAAAAGGGCAGATAGGGTTTTGCCCAAAGAACTTCATAAAAACTGGTTACAGCAATTGCACCTGGACAGTTGTTTCTATGGGGTTTTATGGGTCTTTTGCCTGGATAGACACTTTCAGAGAAGCGAACTCTGGAGGACATTGGTTATGGTTGAACCTCTTAGACAAGGTGGATTTAAAAAAAAAAAGTGATTTTTAACATAATCAGATTTTAAAAATTTAAATCAGATTTTTTTTATTTAAAATTAAACAATCTATGTTAAGGTCTAAATTTATTATAATCTATTAAGATCATTACATTAGAAAAATAATTTAAAACATTACATGTTTGCTGCCAAAGTTTTAAACAAAGTCAAACCATTAAACTGGTGGAAGTCACTTGCTAAGCTCCTGGAACCAGAGTTTGTTAAAGTGCTAAATCAGCTTTTGACAGTAGTGCCCTCTTCTGCAGATATAGAGAGATTATTTCCTTCATTTCAGTTCAATGACTAGTTAATTCAAAGTTTAAAACTAAATTGGGAGTTGAAAAAGCAGGAGAGAGTTTGCTTTTGACTTCCAATCTCTGAATAAAAGGAAAATCAGTTGCATACATACAAAATGGGAAATGACTGCCTAGGAAGGAGTACTGCAGAAAGGGATCTGGGGGTCATAGTGGATCACAAGCTAAATGTGAGTCAACAGTGTAACACTGTTGCAAAAAAAAAAAAAAAAAAAAAGCAGACATCTGTCTGGGATGCATTAGCAGGAGTGTTGTAAGCAAGACATGAGAAGTAATTCTTCCTCTTTATCCTTCACTAATTAGGCCTCAACTGGAATATTGTGTCCAGTTCTGGGCGCCACATTTCAGGAAAGATGTGGACAAATTGGAGACAGTCCAGAGAAGAGCGACACAAATGTTTAAAGGTCTAGAAAACATGACCTATGAGGGAAGATTGAAAAAATTAGGTTTGTTTAGTCTGGAAAAGAGAAGACTGAAAGGGCACATGATAACAGTTTTCAAGTACATAAAAGGTTGCTACAAGGAGGAGGGTGAAAAATTGTTCTCTTAACCTCTGAGGATAGGACAAGAAGCAACGGCAGTTTAGATTGGACATTAGGAAAAACTTCCTAATTGTCAGAGTGGTTAAGCACTGGAATAAATTGCCTAGGGAGGTTGTGGAATCTCCATCATTGGAGATTCTTAAGAGCAGGTTGGACAAACACCTGTCAGGGATGGTCTAGATCAGTGGCTCTCAAAGCTGGTCTGCCGGTTGTTCAGGGAAAGCCCCTGGTGGGCCGGGCCGATTTGTTTACCTGCCGGGCCCACAGGTTCGGCTGATCGTGGCTCCCACTGGCTGCGGTTTGCCGCTCCAGGCCAATGGGGGATGCGGGAAGCGGTGCGGGCCGAGGGATGTGCTGGCCGCCCTTCCACTGGTGCTGCCCACCTGTAGGCAAAGCAATGGGTCAGAAAGGAAGTGGTTTTCTTGCTAGAGGGCTGAATATAGCAGGGTCTTACTAGAGTTTCTCCAAGTTGAATTGCATGTGTACAATTTGGCTATTATTCATTTTCTGTGTCCAGGGTAATAGGACTTTGTGTACATTCTGTAACTAAAATTAGACTAGGAGAAAAGACATGGGGAATTTGTGTGACTAATTGCTCCTCAAAAAAGAAGCTAGCCCACTGCAAAGTCCCCAAATTGGCTACCCACTTGGCAAAAGGAGCAACAATAATTGGTCACTGCTTTGTTTTTGCGGAAGGAAGCCCAGTATTGGAACTTGGTTGCAGTTCAAGGGAGTGAAAATCTCCAGAGGAGCATGGCACACTTCCTCCCAGCCATTATCCATTCAGTTTCATACAAAAAAAAAGCTAACAAAATATTCCATGGCCTAGACTTTGGTCAGCTTGAAAGCAGTCTGTCATTAGTTTCATAAATAAAGTTTCCCTTCCACTTCCTGGGAAATTCCCAGAGAATTTCCCTTTGACCATGTTTTTTTTAAAAAAAGAGAGTAAGATATGGATTTCAGAGTACAAGGTTGGGGGTTTTTTCCCCCCTCTTTTTGTGTCTGGACTGGTGACATTTGTTGAGGGGATTTTGTAGTCCAGCAGCTAATTTTAGCATCAAGCCTGACTGAAAACTTATATTTGAATGAATTAAATAAACATTATTTAAATTAACAGAAAATTTAAAGAGCCAGTCTTCAATCACGGCACCTCAAGAAATCTGCAAGCTAATTACAATAATTAGAAGCTGACAATTTGACATTTTTAAAAAGCTGAAGTTGAGTAGAAATGCTCACAATTGGGATTAATTGGTTATACAGGTATTGTGTTTAGAGGCAGCTGTTGCACTTGCTTGGGGGTTGATTCTGCTCTGTCACACTCATGTAACTCTGGAGTAATTCCATTGACTTCAGTGCAGCTACTCCAGACTTACACTGCTGTGATTGTAGATATTTATTCCTAAGTGAATAAAAGGTTTAAAAGGAACACGATATGGGCACAAAATTTAACTCCTCCACTTGATTTCTCTACAAGATTTTGCAGTATCCGTGTAATTAATTCCCTTTGCAGGATGTGGTTACTTCACCAGAACACCCCCACCCCTCCAAATAGTTCGTTTTTCTTCAGTTAATTTCTCTACGCAACACACACTAATATTAGTGTCAATATAGCTCAACTTTACAATAGCAAATCATTGTGCACACGAGATAAAGATACACGAGTGAGGAAAATAGTCTAATTCATAAAGTTTTAAGAAGCTGTCATCAAATGTGAGCAAAAGAGAATTTAAAAAAATCAGCTGTGTGCTTGTCACCTTCAGACGTACAAAGTACAGCTCTTATTATGTAAGCACTTAAGCAGGTGTGTAACTGGACTCATGCAAGTAGTTCTATTCACTTCAATGGGGATATTCACGTCAGTAAAGTATAAGGTATGTGCTGAAATGTTTATAGAATCTGGGCCTTCAATAATTTAGTGGTACAGCACTTAACTAAACCCAAGATCAAAACACTCATGAGCTCGGAGTTCCAGCGCTAAAACTGACAGCTGGCCTCTTGTTATAGGGAGCTGAGCCAACATATAAGCTTTTTGGAGACCCGACCCTTACTCTCATGCGCCTCCCCCACCTTACATGTGCGACTGAATTAAATTATTGCACACAGGAGCAGCCAACCTGGGTGACAGAAATATCACTAGGACAAACTATAGTTACTGGAAAAAACTGAGCGTCTCAGGAGACATTCAAGATTACAGCTAAGCATGTGACAACAGACAAGGATAGAGCTAAGAACCTCCAGTTCAGGCATCCTGATTCAGTTTTCATCTGTGCCAACTTGAAGAGCCAGCTACTGTTAGTCACGTCACTTGTCACACGTTTTAGACAATTAAAAATGGAGCGAAATCTATGAGAGGCGTTTTTGAAATGCCTTTGGACGACCAATCTCTATATGTCTAACACAGAAATGCTAGTGGCAGGTACTGGCGAATGAAAAAGATATCAAATGGATTTGAAGCTGAGCTGGTAACTCCCTCCCTGCTCCCATATGGCCTACTGTGGTTACCCCTTCCTTACAGCAGGGAAACTCATGACAGAGAAAAGAAATGCTGCAAGCACATACACACTTTAAAAGGGGAAGGCCACGCTTTTCAAATATGCCTAATTTTAGGCATCCAAAAAGATGCCTGATTTTCAGAGGTGTTCGGCTCTCAGTTCCCATTGGCATTGATCAGAATTGTGACAGCCCAGCACCTCTTAGAAATCAACCCAATTGTTAACTTTAGTCACCCAAATTTGAAAATCTTGGCCTAAGGGTTAAATCTCTAAGGCCTTGATCCCACAAATATATATGTATGTGCTTACATATATAAAATTAAGTATTCCTATTGAACTCCATGGGGCTCCCAACATCCATTAAGTTAAGTACATGGATAAGTCCATATTATGTAACTGATATATTTTTAAAAGAAATTCCATACTGATTTAGACAGTGTCTTCCTAAAACAAAAACAACCTATCCAGAACATGAGCTAGCCCTTAATTCCACACGAATGCCCCCTACACTGGTTACTACATCTTGCTGCTAACTCCTAGAGACCAGCAGCTCATTGCATTGTTTTAGAAAACTTGTTAGAACCCAGTAAATAAATTTGAAGCTGCAGCTGCTTTTGAAACCAGTCAGTCACACCGATACCAGCAATCAGCATTTGTCCCTGCTCAGATTAATACAACTCGCAGTCTAGTCCTTAGAGATTTCCGGTTCAGTTTTTTAAGCCATGAGCTTTTGAGATAAAAAAATCAAAACCCTTTCAACGATCTTCCCTGCTATTCATTTCATTCCTCCAGCGCACAAAGGAGTTTGGAAATGACAGAGCAGGGGCCGCAGAAACTTTCAGGGGAAGAAAAGGGAATCAGAAGAAAAAACAAGTTCCTTTCTGGCTGTCAGAGAGAGACCACAATAAGGAACAAAATCTTCTTCTGACTTCCTTTAAAGTTTCACAAAAGGGCAGGAGACCATCACATGTCACTAGCCTCTGGAAATAAGTCTAGTCCTACAGGCACAAAGCAACACATGGACAAAACATGCTTCTTGGGATTCTGTTTGTAGGATGGATTTTCAGGACTCTCCATGGGATATTAAGGACTCTGGACTTTCAGAAACCCAGAATAATTGACATCAGGAGAAATACACCAATCGTTGTGTTTAATGACACACTAACCTGTCACACAAAGGCGGTCACCAAGTCACAAGCAGTTTCTCCCTGCAGGTCTGAAGAGAAGGTGGCCCCTTCTTGTCTTCTTTCTGCAACAGATTGGAGAAGCAGGGAGTTATTTACTAAATTGTAACTGCTATCTCTGGTGCAGATGTGCTATAAACAGATCCCATTTTTAAAATATGGGATGTAAACATTCTGTAGAATGGAGGGCTTGTGAGAGGCATAGGATTGATTGTCCTGGAGTCTGAAGTCCAGAAGAGGTTCACCACAGGCAGCCACAGTGCAAGCTTCTTCATGTACTCTCATACCAGCGTGCCTCAAACCTTCCCTAGAGGGACCTTCACAGGAGAAGAAAGTAGTTCAGTCTCCATTCCCATTCATGCATTTGTCTCTGACCTGAGATCAGCCACACTGGTGGCGCTTGAAGTGGATTTCATGGCCCACTGAAAACTGAACTCAGACCAACCATTTCATAAAGACCACTAACCAGCCATAAGATTGTAACAGCTTTTGGTCACTACAAATGAGGGCTGGCTTCAAACCATTTGCGTAGTAGTGAGAAGTAGCATCCTTATTAGTTCCCTAAGCCACCTAGACCCTCTCCATTTTTCAAACCTGGCCAGAGACAATTAATAGGATGAAACCTTATTCAGAAATCAAAGAGCAAGGCCAGGAGAGTCCCTGTGAATTTGTTTCCTCCTCTCCTTTGTCTGGTGCTCCCAGACTGTGTTACTTTGAGGGCAAACTGCAAGGTTTATCTATTTTACCTAGCTTTTTAGGAGCTGTGTGTGGAGAGGTGGAATACAGGTTGTGGGGAGGGGGAAAATTTAATCTGATTGGGGAGGCTTTTTTTTTTTTTTTTTTTTGAGGGGGGCAAATGTGAGTTCTGCACAATCCTATCAAAGTCACTCATGTGTGTAGAACAAAGCAGCTAAGGGCTTTGGAACTTCTGCAGAGTTTAACTTATGGCTAGAATTTGTGATTTCACATCATTCCTATATCCTTTTAAAGTGATCCCTTTGTCAGTTTCAAACAGCACACTGATGTCTGAAATATTCTTCCTTATAGTGACCTTTCAGAGCCAGATTGCAGTCTGTGCTAAGAGGATTTAAAGCTGCTCTAAATGGGCAACTGGGGATTCCTACAGCATGGAGAAATCTCAGCAAGCATAGAGCCAACACCACCAACCCCCTTCCTTCCCAGTATAGGGGCACATTAGGGGTGTACTGAGGAAAGGAGCAAGCATGCCCAGAGTATGCTATATTCTGGGGATACCCAGCTGGCATGACAACCCTCTACAAGGCTATCACAAACCACAGCAATTCTGAACAGCCCTGAGATTGTTGTAGATTATGTCAGAGGCCAAACAGCCTCCAGGATTGAGGGGAGGGCAGAAAGGTGGCATACATCACCTTTATTCCTCCATCCCACAGAGGGCCCAAGCTCTGCTACAGTGTATCTGAAGACTGAGCGCACAGTCAGTGGCTGGCCTTTCACTTTGGGTGACCTAGTCACATTTGACAGCATGAGAAATAGCAGTGCTTCACTTTGGAAGCATCAAAGAAAATACAGCAGATAATCCTACAAGGCTCTCATTTGCTGAGAAGCTGAACTATGCAGTAGATAAAATTAATAAGCAACAGCTGCCAAAGCCCTGTCCAAAGCCTGGAAGTTCCCAGAAATTTACCTTCAGATTAGAGTTAACTTCATATGCTTCTGTGACTTTAAAAAAAAAAAACAATCCAAAACCAAAAACCAACAAAGTGATTTAAGATCAGAAAGAGTTATACCTTTATGGATTTTGGCCAGTGTCTTTGTCGACTTGAGACACATCTGTGAAAAATCTCATTGAATGAGCCGCAGTGAATGACCTTTCATTCGATTTACAGGTTTCCCATGCTTAAGAGCAGGCTGGAAATATTGCCAAGTTTCAGTATGGACTGCTGAATCATCAGAGCTCTCTCAGAGAAGCCAGATCTGGAGTTCTATTTGCACGTTCACCAGTGAGTGCCCTTAAAGCCAGATACTAAGGTAAGAGGATTGTGTTGGTTAAGACAGGTGTAACCCACCTTCTGGGTGTGGTGTTCTGCCCCATCTAGTGACACCGAGACCACTTAGAGAGAAACATTAACGAGTCTACGCTGCAGTCTTAACTAACAGTCAGTTGGCTTTAGCTCATGCAGTAGAGGCTCATGCACTAAGCTCCAGAGATTACAGGTTCAATATCGCTCACCTAGGTCTGTCGGCGTTACCCAGGCAAAGGGTGTTTGCCATGAAAAACCATAATTTTTGCAGCTTCTTTTAATGGGATTGTAGAAGTTTGACATGTCTCTCCTAACTTTAGTGTCATGGTTTACAGGAGCAGGTCACTAAGCAAAAGAGTTTTTTTAAAAAGTTTGAGCAACAATGATCAGACAACTCTACTTTCTCTTAAAAGCCAAACAACTCAAGAAAATCCTGAAGGGACTAATTAATAACCCACAAATAATTGCACTAAATGATGCCCGGCAATTCCCTTCTTGGTTCTCTTAGTCCAACTACTAGGGTTTCTGGTTAACCCTTTTGAAAGTGTCAGTGTCTTATAGAGTAGAAGTTCGTTCAGTTTCACCACCACACTGCGTTGAAGAATCTCACTGTAAACCAGCATTGCTTGGCGGCGTGGCAGACTGCCAACTCTTCCTCTCAGCTTCCCCAAAGATATCAGCCCTCTTAAGGGCGGTGTGTGCCCACTGTACATTACTGGAGTTCAGTTTACTTTAGAGGTTCTATTAGAGCCACAGCTGACTGTAGATCAGGACTTTGTAACCAGGGAGGCACAACACAAAGATGGCTCATGATAGGGCCACCCTTCCCAGGTCCACCCCACCCCAGCACCCTACCAGCCTCACCAACTGAACCCACCCAGTATCCCCAAGCCAACTCTCATTTCTCACCCAGACCCTAACCCCCCACCCCACCCCCAATCATCTGCAGCCAAAGCATTTGGGTGTATTGCTGCAAAAAGCCACAGCTAGATTTTGGGTTCTGGGTGAAAAACCACTGTTTTAGATGATAAGGTATCAAAATGTGACCAAAACTGATACATCACAGTAGGAGCACACTATACCAGCTCTCTATGATCTGCTGACCCACCATCCAATGGCTGCTTATTGATTCCTGGGTCAAACATGGCCTGGAACATATCTACCTAAAGAATTATTTTTCTTCCTGTTACTCTGACAGTTCTAATCAGCAAAAGTTCTCAGGGGAGTTCCCCTGGGTTAACTGAAGGGAAGGTTGCTGACGGGCTGTTCTTGTATCTATGTCAGATTAGGAAAATAGATTGTATGTTTTAAAAGAAATTATTTTCCTATTGTCAACATGGGGCATGAAGAGCCCATATAGCTTTGGAATTTACACCTCCCCCCCCCGCCACACACAGTATGAAATAATCTGAATCTATCGATCTCCAGGCCAGGATACAAGGCCCACGTGTTTTTTCAGGCATTTGGGAAAGCTGTGGGTAATTGTCAAGCTGTCTGACTCAGTTTTATTGCTGGGTTAGGCTAATTTAATTAGCTTCTAGAATTGCAATTTTTATATGGTGCAATATTTTAATTGCTGTAAAAGTTGCCTAGGGCTGCTGAAAAGTACTTTTCCATGTTTTAAATTAAAATAAACAGTTTCCCTTCAGAAGGTTAGGGTTAGTAACAAGACCTGACTGGCCTTTACAATTGTTTTGGGAATTACTCTTCACTGAAAACCCCACCACATTTTGGTAGTTTTTCAAATGCAGGTTAAGAAAACAAAACAACACTTTATAAGACTGAAATGAAGGAAGTGTTGCTCCATCTTGCACTGTTAAAAAACATCTATCAAAAAGAAGAGAAGGAGTAAGGGGCTTAATACCATAAGCTAGTTAGTGTCATCTTACGTGGCATTTTAGAACCCTTAGATGTGACAGCGTAACTGGAAATCATTCATTGTAAATCCTGCTTTATTACATATATCCATAGCGCCTAGGAACCCGGGTCATGGACCAGGGCCGCATTGTGCTAGGCATTGTACAAAGAGAGCAAAAAGACAGTCCCTGCCCCTAGAGGTTTACACTCTAACAAGTTCCCTACCTGAAATGCCCTCTTAGGCCTGATTTAAACAAGAACATCGCACTGGTTTAACGAACGGTATTATTTTAAACCAATTTAGTGAAGCAGTTGCAAACCCCTGTGTGGACATTTATGTTGGTTTAAGAATGTTTACACTGTTTTAACTAGATCAGCTTAAAAATCAGTCCTACAGTTAAACCAGTGAAACTTTCTCATGTAGACAAGGCGGTCAAGACCTTGCTTCTCTTTACACAAAGCTTGAGCGTCAGAAGAAAACTAACGGGAATACAGTGAAATTAGGCTAGATATTCAAGTGATGGATGATTTACACATGCTTAAGATAGAGATGGCTTGCATTACCAGGCTCCTTGTTTTCTAGCTTTTTATAGTCATATCTATGAGAAAGAAGTCCTATGGGGCTTTTAAGTGGAAGCAAATCAACTAGAGCTGCAACAACTCAGAAGAATGAGCAGGCTTGGTTTAAGTAAAAGCCTCCCCATTTATTGGGTTCTTTAGCCTGCACCTATGTTACTCAAGGAAATGACATTTGAAAGGTCACTAAGGGTCTGTTCCAAAACCCACTGAAGTCAGTGGGGAGGTTTCCATTGACTTCAGCGAGTTTTGGGGAAAATCAGGCCCTAAGCAAGACGTTGCATTGAAAAAAGAGCCAGGCCTCAGAACTGTTGCAAGCAGGTGCGGACTGATTGACTTCAGTAGAGTTACATGCCCTTCCAGCAGTTTGAATTTGCCCCAAAGGGCCTATTCTCCTTGCTGCTACAGCCCCTGTGCACAGAGGTGGAACACCCAGCCAACAGCAAGTCCCTCCTGTGCAAGTGGAATATTTAGGCATGGGGGACGGGACACTGCAGCAGTCCCTGTGACAGCATCCTTCTTCCTCTGGTATGAGTAGAGAAAAAAGGGGCATGGCCACGGTATCTGTACATGGGGCTACAGGCAGTCAGGTCTCACTGGGGCTGAACTGGCCCCTGCATGAGGGAGTAGCAAAGGTGGCATAAAAGGCACCTTCCCTCTTGGGGTCCTGTGCTAAGCACAGCTCAGCCAGACTTGGGTCACAAGAGTTTAACGTTCACAGTTTTTAACCTAGTGCTACCAATGGTCTATATAACCATGTGTCAGACGGAGGGCATCTACTGTAGGGTCTTAGAGGCAACTCACATAGCTCAGAGGCACACTACTTGTGACCAATAGACGGCAGCACTGCTGGACTGCAGAGAGCAGGCTGGTCAGCTGGAACTGGCTTCCAGTTGCTAAGATTCATTTATTGAGAGGAGGAGAAAAAAAAAAACAGCCAAGTTTTCGTAATATTTCGTCACACAAGGAAGTGCTGTAGCAATCACTAATGGGAGGGGAGGCAGCCACAAAGACAACCTCATTATTAACATGTGGTGCATACTACTAAGAAGTCTGAGTCTGAGACAAGCCCTGTGCCAAGTAGATAGCTAAAACAACAGGACAGGTGCAGGGAAGGAATTAATTCAGAAAACTGTCAGCCACACCCACGATCCACTTATCCTCCCCATAAGGCAACAAAGAGAAAACACACCATCATCATCTGACAGTGGACAAGATGAATTTTTTTTTTTTTAAGGCTGAGCTAACCTTCTTTGAAAAGAAGCGAGACAAAACTGCCCCACCCTGTAGATGTTTTCTGAGATCTCCAGCATGAAGGAAGGGCCCTCAGGTGAGTCTAATCAGGCCATCATCACCCAGCTTTAACCCTTAATACACTGGTTCCTCTTGAGATGTTCTGCAGCAAAGAATGGTCAGTCCCCTGTCATTCAGGATGGTCTGCAGGAGATGCTATGCTAGGAAGCAGGTACAATCTAGGACTAGAATAGAAGCAGCTGAGTCAAGGCTCTGGGATGGAGCAAGTCCAACCCTACGGCCTCCAGGCTGAAAATCCTTTCTTCCCCTGCCTCACCCTGCTGCTGACTCCTGCCTTAATCAGCTCACTCTGAGAAACAACAGGAGGCTCAGGCTAGGAGCACAGCAGAATTAGCACAAAGGTCAGGGCACCTCTATGCTTAAACTGCCTGCCAGCTGAAGAAAGGTGAGCAGAGACTAGCAACCCCCTCTTTCAGCCTTTGACATACAGTCCTGGTCCTCAACCAGGGGCACACATACCCCAGGGGTACATCAACTCATCTAGATAAGTGTTTCTCAACCTGGGGGTTGTGACCCCTGGGAGGGTCACAGGACAAGTTTGGGAGTGGGTCACAAGTGCAGGGCTGGCATTAGCGGGTGGCAAGCAGAGCAATTGCCTGGGGCCCCATGCAGCTATGGGTATGTCTACACTACAGGATTAATCCGAATTTAGATAATTCGAATTTGGGAAACAGGTTGTATAAATTCGATTGTGCGCGGCCACACTAAGCACATTGATTCGGTTTTTAACCACATTAATTCGGTGGTGTGCGGCCACACTAACCCTAATTCGAATTAACAAAATCGATTTAGGCGCTACTCCGCTCGTCGAGGTGGAGTACAGAAATCGATTTTAAGTGCCCTTTAATTCGAATTAACTGGCTCTGTAGTGTGGACGGGTGAAGGGTTAATTCGGATTAACACAGCTAAATCCGAATTAAAGTCGTAGTGTAGACCAGGCCTAAGTTACATGCTTCAACCCCGCCAGCTGGGGCTCTGACTTCAGACAAGGCTCACAAGTGAAAAACAGGCACAAATACTGCACTGAAATATAAGTACAATATTTATATTCCAATCGATGTATTTTATAAGGATATGGTAAAAAGAAGAAAGTAAGCAATTTGTCAGTACTAGTGTGCTGTGACACTTCTGTATTTTTATGTCTGATTTTGTAAGCAAGTAGTTTTTAAATGAGGTGAAACGTGGGGGTACAGAAAACAAATCAGCCTCCTGAAAGGGGTACAGTAGTCTGGAAAGGTTGAGAGCCACTGGTATGGAGGACAGGGGAAGCAGGAAGGGTAACTTTAAAGAAATGAACTGTAGGTGTGGGTGGGACAGAGGAGAAGTAAAATAAGTCTACTCCTACAACTCAACATTGAGGTGTAAGTATAAGACCACTAATCCTCCCCCCCCTCCCCCCATGCTAGTTCTTGAGGGGTTTACTTTAAGGCTTTGTCTAAACTGGTGCGTCAGGGGGGAGAGACAATTCACCAGGTGATAGAGGGTAGATAGTAAAAACTCCTGAGTCCTATCATATCACTGACATGGTAGTAAAAGATTCAGAGCCCTGTCTACACTACCATTTCCACCATTCCTGCCACCAGTGGAGTTGCATTAGTGAAGAACCACGCGTCTCATTTTTGCCACCACAGATATTCATAAGGGCGTAAGGAGGAAGAGAGAGTATTGTTTCCTTTGTTGGGGTTGCGATAATGTTAAGCAAAAGGAACATGTCTAAACTAACCCCTTCCACAAAGGCCCAGTAAAAAAGGCTCCTATTCTGGTTTAAGCCCTTATTTGTCTGATTGGAACGAGGTGGTTTCTGTGGCTGTGCAGCTAGCTTAGTGCTTGGGAAGACCTGTGGAGCAGTTTTAGGAGCACATGAAATGTACAGCAGCAGCAAAGACTCACAGGTGTCACCTTGATCTCTGACCCTAGGTGGGCATCTGCAAGTGGTTCCACTCACCACTGTAGCATCTCTTGGCATTAGGTCATGGTATTGCAGGGATCTACATGGCTAGCACCTCGGGGTGATCACTTCTTAGGCCACACAGTGGCCTCGCTCTCTATCTTCAGGAGCCTAGTCCTGCAGCCAGGTCACATTTAAGTTCAGTCCTCTTCCCACATAAGGAGAGGCCGACTAACAAACTTGAACAAACAGCAAAACAAATGACCCTCCTGCCCCTCAGGCCATGCTGAAGTTCCCTGCTCCCAGGCACTGCAGCATTCCACCTTTGCTCTTTTGGCTGAGCCCTGCATCCCAGGGCTTTTCCCCAGGGGCCCTTCTTAGCAGCTTCATTATCTTCCCTCCTTAGGCACTGACAGCTTCTGCCAAGGATCTCCCGGCTTCATACAGCTTTCACCTCAGGGTCACCCCCAGGAGCCTCACCTGCTCTCTGCAGTTCTCTCCAACCTGACTTCACCAGGCCCTATTTCCTCCCCCTGGAGTGCTCCTATCTGCTGAGTCATCTTCTCCTGAACGAGCTCTCCTCTCTCTGTAGTGCACCCTGACCCTTTCACAGCCTAGGGCACTAATGTTAATTAAGCCACCCACTGCAGGATCAGCTGGGGACTAACTGCTAGCTCACAGGCAAGGCTGAGCGTGACTGCCCTTAAAGGGCCAGCAAGCCGGTGATAGTGTCTATAATACTTGCCTCACTTGGGACACTAAAAAATCCAAATAGGGTTGCCAGGCATCCAGTTTTCGATCGGAATGCCCGGTCGAAAAGGGACCCTGGCGGCTCCAGTCAGCACCGCTGACCGGGTTGTTAAAAGTCCGGTCGACAGCACAGCAGGGCTAAGGCAGGCTCCCTGCCTGCCTGGCTTTGTGCAGCTCCCCAGAAGTGGCCGCCAGGTCCAGCCCCTGGGCGCAGGAATGATCAGGGAAGTTCCACGTGCTGCCCCGAGCACCGGCTCCGCAGCTCCATTGGCCAGGAACCGCGGCCAATGGGAGCTGCAGGGGCGGCGCCTGCAGGAGGGGAGCTGCCTGGCCGCCCCTGCACCTAGGAACCAGGCCGGACGTGCCGGCCACTTCCGGGAGCCACAGGGAGCCTGCCTTAGCCTCCTGCACCGCCACCCGAGGTAAACGCTGCCCGGCCAGAGCCCGCACCCCAACCTCCCTCCTGCACCTGAACCCCCTGCCCCAGGTCGGAACCCCCTCCGGCACTCAAACTCCCTCCCAGAGCCCGCACCCCTTCCTGCACTCCAACCCCCTGTCCCAGCCCTGAGCCTCCTCCAACACCTGGAACCCCTCATCCCCAGCCCCACCCCAGAGCCCGCAACCCCAGCTGGAGCCCTCACCTCTCCTGCACCCAACCCAATGCCCCAGCGCAGTGAAAGTGAGTGAGGGTGGGTGGGGGAGAATGAGTGACGGAGGGAGGGGGGCTGGAGTGAGTGGGGGGCAGGGCCTCAGAAGGGGCAGGGCAGTGGTGGGGCCTCAGAAGGAGCGGGGCAAGGGTGTTCGGTTTTGTGCAATTAGAAAGTTGGCAACCCTAGATCCAAGGCTGGTCCTGAAGGGAGTTGTGGAATTTCATCCACCCCACACCCTGCTGAAAATGAAATCCTTCATTTTACATATGTTTAATATTGTGAAATAATTAACAGATAGAATAGACTGAACCACAGCAATAGTGAGTGGATGGAATAGAAAACTTATTCCCTTCATCCTCCTTTGGATAAATTCCCCTGGACAACAGAAATCATTCCCCATTCCCTCTGTGTCTTTGTTCTCTGTACAGGGAAAACCACCCCAGCTAATGGAGTGCATGGTGACATTAATGGAGTGAAAGGATTCACAGTGACTGGGACACTGCAAAAATGAACAGGTAAACTTTACTGCAGTGCAGCTCATCGGGTGGTGCTACAGGAGCAGAGAGTAATGTCAACACCAGACTATGTCTATGTACACAATGGCTAACTTCCTTCGATGAACATACCCCAGAAGGGCCTGAATAGGAACACCAGATCCAGAATCACCTCAAACTGTGGGGAAGTTCAGATCTGAAGCCAAAAGTCACGGCTGACACCCATCACTAAAAGATGATTCCAACTGAGAGTCTAACCTGGGTATCAATTTGAATCTGGATAAAAACATTATGGCCAGGGATGATTTATGGGACATAACAAAAATGTAATGTTTGCTATGCTAACTAAGCAACAATCCTGGAGTATCAGAGCCAAGATTATTCCCATATCAGAATTCTACTTTTCTCTGTTTTTCTTACTATCTAGGGAATATGTCCTCTGGATACTCTCCTACTCACTGCTGTGCTTTTTCCCTGGTGGTAAGTATACTACAGTATGCATCCACTAGTCAGTGAAGAGGCTTGCATGTGTTCATCAAACTGCAGATTAGTGTAACAATCTAATAACCTATAGATAACCTAATGTACATTTCATAATATTAAAAATCATGTTTTCTCACTCTTTATAATCACTCAGTCTACACCTGTTTGCTTATTGAAATTGTTCTCCTTCATTGCACATGCCCTGCCATGTTAGTGTAGGGTTGGGTTGGGTTGCTGAGGAGTGCTTGGTATTAAGCTGTTTAGAAAGCCGGCATTACACATGCAAGGGGTATGACACCAAAGAGGTTACCCTAGGAAAACTATGTATTATGATCAAGGTAAAATAATGAGTCCTGGGAGTTTTCTGTTAAAGACCTTGAGTCCCAAATCTTTGCCCACTTGGGGTCAGGCCTTCTAGAAGTTTGCTCCATTATTTTCAAAGGCACTGTAACAGAAGAGCAGGATAAGACTACAACGTATGGCTAAATCTTTGGCTCCATTGCAAAAAGCACTATTCTCATTATATTTAGTGGAATTTACATATATGACTCTCCATGTAGCAAGAAGAAAATATGATTCCTGCCATCTAAATTGGTACGAGTTCAATGGAAGAATGTGTTGTCAAACTTGTCAACCTTTAAGACACTTCCCTGGTTAATGAAATCTTTGGCTCACCTTTCTTTTTAAAATGGGGAAGTACACATTCAATCCTTCTGAATGAGCCACTGGGACAGCTCTGCCACACATCCTCTTTGGTATTTAAGATTAACACGTGTTTGTAGGGAAGTATGAGGTTATTAAGCCACAGCATCACAGTTTTCAGCTTAATCTTTATAAGTGCCCAGATTGATAAGGGAAGAACTTCATTATTGCACTATTTCTAATAGAGGAGTGGATTTCTGCTTAGTCCTTTGCTGCAGGCATATTTGTTTAACAATACCAAGGGTTAGTTATAGACATATACCACCTCAGAACCTATTGAACCAGAAACGGATAGTCATTTGCTTCACTGTTCTGGAACCTTCTCCCAAGGTGCCTACTACAACATCTCTGCCTGTCTCCTACTCGATTTTTTTTCCAAAATGTTGATAAAACCCATATTTTGAGCCTAAATTCCCTGACAGTCTCTCTTTAAAAGCATTGAGATTTGTTTAAGTCTTATTTCTAAAACTTCATTACTTTTTATAAGCTACATTGTAGTATGTTTTCCACTATATTATGAAGTAGTTAAACAAATTAGTAGAAAGTTTGTCAAAATAAATAAAGTACATTTTGGGACAAGTTCTTTGATTATTTTTTAAATGTTTGTTTGCTTACTCACTAATTTACAAAATTTGTTAATACAGCATGGGTCTCCTAGTTGTTAGAGAGTTAGCAAGGTTCTGCTCAAAGAGGAAATGATATGGGAAATATAGTTAGTCACAAATTACTCCAGTTTACAATGCTGAGAGACATTTTGACAAGTTCTATATAAGTCACAAACACAAAATATACCCAGAGATCAACTTTTGCTATGATTTAGGCACTAGTTTGGGACTTGGGATACCTAGGCCCAACTTACTGCTCCGCCACATATTCCCTATCTGACCTTGAGCAAGTGAGTTGGACCCAGATCTACAACAGTATGTAGGCTCCTAAATTTCCATTGATTTAAATGGAAGTTAGGAGCCTAAATGTCTTTGTGGATCTGGGCCTTAGTCTCTCGATGCCTGACTTTCCATCTAGGAAATGGGTATAACATTTTCCTAACTCACAGGGGTGTTGTGAGGATAAATGCATTAAAGATTGAGGCTCTCAGATACTGTTGGTAATGTGGATCATATAAGTGTCATCGATTAATAGCTTTACAGGAGATCCACCAATGCTCACGGCTATTAATAGCTGCTGTTTTCAAGATATCAGTAAGGTATAGGTGTTGGTACATTTGTCTCTCCATTACAGTTATTGACAAATTTAGAGCCAAATTCTGAGAGGTGCTGACCAATGGGCGTTGCGGGTGCTCAGCACAATTTATCCCTTGACAATATCAATTTATCTTTTCACACTCAGCATTTTTTTATTTTACAGCTATTCCCCACACAACCTTGTGCCACGCAGTCAGCGGAGACACCGTTATTTTGCCCTGTGCCATTAAGACTTCTGAAAAGCTGAACATTTCCAATTATTCTATATACTGGCAGATAAATACATCAGTGGTAGTGCATTTGTTTTACTATGGGGAGGACTTGTTCAAATACCAGTCCGGAAGATACCACAACAGAACCAGACTCTTTTTGGATCAGCTGGAGCGTGGTAACTTTTCTCTAATGCTCTCTGGAGTTCAGCCTGCTGATGAAGATGTGTATACCTGCATCTCTAGAAACAAAGTGACCAAAACTATGGACACGTATAAAGTTAAACTCAACGTCTCACGTAAGACCTTTAGAAGTTGATTTCAAAGGGAGGGAGTGCAGGTGGGAGATCCTCCACTGAGCTTATTGTACCTGGTGGAGACTCACATTGCTGACACTAGGCATGATAAATTTAAAAAATGGTAAAGTTCCACTGATTTTCACCACTCCACTTCCTCGTTTAAGTATAACAAGGAGATGGGCAAAGGGGAGGAATGAGAATCTTTGGGAAGCTTCAAGACTCGAATATCAGCAGCGGATCCAAGACCCGAGAAGCCAAACCCCTCTGACATTCCCCTCTTTAAATGAAACATATCTTAGGGCGAGTGCCTCACAAGTTTTTAAGCATTTGGTCATTTATGTTTACATATTCTGCTGGGTGCATCCTTTCCCTACACCTACACTAACAGAAGGTGTGGGAGACTCCAGTCTATTACCCCATACATCAATAGCTTAACCCATACGAGTTCATTCCAAAGCCCAAGGAAGTCAAAGGAAAGACTTTCAGTCATTTTAATAGGCTCTGGAGCAGGCTCTATAACCTTTCAGAGCAAAGACACAAAATTAACTACCTTTGCACCTGTGACTTGTCCTTGAGTGCTGAGATGCAAAGAGAAAATCTGTTGTACAAAGAGCTGAGTGAGGTCCGACTTACCTTGTAACTCATGGGATGCAGAGACTAGAATATGCAATAAAAGTCTCTTTTTTCCCTCCTATGTGAAAATAAGTGATACCATAACAAATGACTGAATAATGGTGACTGCTTAGTCTGCACAAGGTCTTTAACTATCCAATAGTACATGTTTTTTTTTTCTTTTTAAATATAAATGAATAATTTTTGTATTTTGTTTTTGTTTTTTCCAACTCCAGATAATCCATTAATTGAAAGAAATGTTTCCCCTTTTGGTAAGTGAACAATCTGGAACTTGCCTTGAATTAGGCTAGATCATTAGCAGGGCTAGTTTGTTTTATTCTCTAATTGGTATGACTCGTTATAGCACTGGAAAATAGAAGAAAGTCCTATAGATTTTTGGCTTTTGCTGTCCCTGCAAACTACAGAAGAAAGGAGTATGTACCTCAGTGTCAGAAAGGACTCCCACTTAAATCCTTGATAGGACTGTTTTAGTGGTAGATTTGTTCTTATCTCACAGTAAAAAGAGCTACAATGCCAGCAGTCTTTGGCCCTTAATAGTGGTCAATGTTTTACCAATATTGGCACCCTGCAAAAAATCATTCAACTTGGAAGCCATAAGTAAGGCTAAGATTTTGTCATGGTTATTTTTAGTAAAAATCAGGGACCGGTCACGGGCAATAAACAAAAATTCATGGAAGCCTGTGACCGGTCCCTGACTTTTACTAAAAATAACTTACAAAATGGGGAGTGGGGGGGTCCAGCACCCACTGTTGTTGCAGCTCCAGAGTCCATCCCCCCAGTGGCTGGGAGCTGCGGGGGTCCCCACCCCTGTGGGGCTGAGAGCTCAGAGCCAGCAGCTGGGAGCTGTGGGAGAGGGCTGCCGCCTGCAGCAGCTGAGAACTGCAAGGTCCCCCATGCCCATGGTGGCTGGGAGCTGCAGGGAGCCCCACCACAGCTCGGAGCACCAGGGCTGGGAGTGGCAGGGGACCCCACCATCTGTGGCAGCTGAGAGCTTTGGGGCCCTTGCTGGTTGACAGCTCCAGCCCTGCAGCCCCATTGCTGAAGCAGAAAATGTCAAGGAGGTCTCTGGAAGTCACAGATTCCATGACATAATTGTAGCATTAGCCATAAGGCTCTTACGATTAACAAGAGTTTCTTCTGTAAGTTCTCTTGGTATAGATGAATAGTCAGATCAAAAGATCTGAGAAGGCACTTGGATAACACAGTAATAGGTGACCTAGAAATACATAAGGTAGATGGGTTTGCATAAACCCTTACAAAGAAGATTCAAATGGCTCTTGCCCCAGTACAGTTCTGCAAGTAAAATGCAGCTGTTGAATTCTAAACATATTCACATCATATAATTAACCCCACCGAGGTCACTTGTAGAGACTTCTGGGCTCAGTGAATTATGAGCAATGAATGTGAGCTATGCAGAGAAATTGTTATTACAAGAGGATAACCCTTTGACCCCTGTGTGTGTCTCTCTCTCCAAGGACCACTTCCTAAAACCTCAAAGCTAAGGAAGGGTCTCAGGCTCTGGAGTTAGGGAGAGGTTGTGGGGTAAATAATATAGTATAATAAATTATTTGGATTCAGATGTGTGACTATTACCTAAATGTCATACCAATCTGATTGATTATTTGCCCCTCATTGGTTAATTCTCTATTTCCAGTCCTGATGATTGCCTAAATTAGCTTTCCAGAGCTCTAATTTGCATTATCAAAGCCCTTACACTTTGTGTATGCTGTAAAACATTCTTAATGACTCATTTTACATACTTTAGATCAAAGACACGGTTGATTCCAGAATAATAAACCCTGAACAAATTAACCCCCCCACAACATGACTTTTCTGTAGGGTCTGAAAAAGAGGCAGCACTAAACTCTCTCAAACAACCACGCGGAAAGAAAAATATTTTGTGAATTTAAGTTATGGAGTTTGCAGTAGATGTTTTTTCTTTTTAGCAGTAGACATTCTCAGCATTGTACATTAGTTGTAAGAAAGAGCTTTAGAATTACAGGAAATCTTCCCCACCTACTTTTAAAAGTTCCAAATGGCGCAAAATGCAGCAGCCTGCCTCCTCAGCAACTCCAGCCCGACACACAGGCCTTTCAAAGAACACTGGATTAGTTTCAAAACAGTAGTTTTCATCTTTAAGGTCATTTATGACAATGGACTAAGTCATCCCCAAAAAAGACCTAAGGCAGCCAAGACTTCTCTTGCCAGTTACATTCCAAAGGAATGATCAAATGATCAGGCATCAACCCTGAGAAAACTGGGGGGCAGAGTTTTCATGGCAACAGTAAGGCCTTGTCTACACTACAGACTTTTGTCAACACAAGTTATGCCGACATACAGCCCCACTTTAATTAAAACCGCTGTTGCATGTCCACACTAGATTCTTGGGTCGACAGAGTGCATCCATACTAGCAGCTCTTGCATCAGCGCAGAGAGCAGTGCACTGTGGGTACCTATCCCACTGTTCAACTGGCCGCAGGGTGCTTTGGGAAGGGTTTGCAATGCCTCATGGGGCAGGTACAGCATCACATGATGCAGGTTTCTCAATCCCACCATTCAGTGTAGACACTGTGTTCTACATGGACGCTTTGTCACTCTAACTTTCCCACAAAAAGCTCTATGACTCTCGTCTAGGTGGTTTTATTTTGTTGGCAAAACAGGAGAGTTTTGCCGCCAAAAGTAGCAATACAGTGGGTACATTTCCACTGGTTTGTCAACAAAAGCTGCTTTTTGCTGACAAAACTGTATAGAGTAAGTAGACAATGCCTACGATTACAGCAAATAGGAGAAGGGAGGGAAGAGTTGGCGTTCACCCTCAGTCACCTACATTTGAAGGAGTAATATATATATTACTCAAATTTTCTGACAACTTTTTTTAATTAAAATGGTTTTTCAACTGAACAAATTTTGATTAAAAAATTCAAATTTTGTAAAAATTGTGTAGGTTTTCATAAAATACTCACCTTTTGGTTGCAACGAACCTGAAATTTCAAAGAAAAAATAGACAAATGAAAAATATTTGCTTTTGTAAAAATTGTTCATGGGGAAACGATTTCCTCAATGGCTCTGATAGTTATATCTCCAGCAACCACCCAAGGAAGAGGGAGGAACAGTCAATTTGTTGGACATTATCTTCTATTGGGTCTCTTTCTGGAATGCACTCAGATAAGAGCTGAGAGATCGAGCACAAGCTCAGTTAAATGTCTACCTTTTGGTTTAGCTATTAAACCATTTCAGCAGCTATTTGCTGTTTCATATATAAACAAATACTTTTTTCACTTTTTCTTTTTTAAAACCTCAGAGACTCTCTATATCCTGGGGGTGGTTGTACTAGCATATTGGGGCTCAAAGGGAGAACTCTTCTGGGCCAACAGCAGTAAACCTCAAGCTGGTCCCGGGACAGAAAACTCTTATATCTTCTTCTACCTCAAGGATTTATTGAGGACCACCAGAGGTTAAACAGTTGTTTACCTGATAGAACACAATTCTCCTTCTGGGGAGAGGATGAGAGAAAGAACAAACCACATGGTGACATCTGTTAGTCATGTTGCTTAATACACTGCTGGAAAGCACCCAGCTATTACAGTGATCAGGGCAGTAGAACCTACACCAAGTACAATAAAATAGAACCTGGTCTTCGCAGAGGAGGGATCTGGCCCAAATAGTGGTTGGGGAAATGTCTCCATAGGCTGAAGTGTTTAATAATTACTGCAGTTTAAGGAGTGTAAATAGAAGATCCTGGCCTGGGACCCTAGGAGGTCTCTGGTGTATATTCTTTTGTTATTGTGGTTTTGCCAAGGGTCTAAACAATATCATCACCACAGCAGTAGAGAGTCTCTCATTATTTGTTGTTTGGTGTCCAGTGTGTCTCTTGTGAAGGGAAATACTTCAGATCTGTTACAATCCCCTACACTATCTCTTTACTGGGGTTAACTCAGAAACATGAAAGAAATGTTTCAAATAATTCAAAATGAAGAAGAAAAGAGTGTAAGTGATTTAAAAAGAAATCCTATAATACATTGATATCAAACATAGTTGTACAACTCAATGGAAATTTGAAGTTCATTCACTGCCACGGTTCAACAAAGGTGTTATTAACATTTGTTTACATTTTAGGGGAGAAGCTACCCTTCATTTTCAAAAATGTCTTGCTCTGTCTAGAATGACTGAAGCCATAACTAGTAGACTGCCAGAAGCTGGGTAGGAATAGGAAAGTGTAGTTGACTTCAGTTCATTTCTGAGGTGATACAGAAATATGAGATACAGAAAACGGAAGGGAAAAAATAGGAAATACCTGTAATGGGCAACATGGGGAAAGTGATGTAGGTAGGTGATTGCTAATTGTTTACAGATGTTTTCTTCTCTTTCAGGTCAAACTCAGGGTGTAACAAATTGTCCTGGGGATGCAAACACCCTGGATATTCTTATACTCTGTTCTCACTTCCTGATGGTGTTGGTGGTTTGGATCTTGTAACTGTGAAATCAGGGCTTTTGTCTGCAAACTTCTCCTGGCAAGTGACTCTTGCAGCACAACACCCATCTGTAAGGGTTGCACAACTACTATTCCAGAAGCCACAAACAGCAAGGCGTCAGCACTTGAAAACTGGCCTTATATTAAGCACCTATAACCATAGTTTGGTGCTCAAACAAGCAACCTTATTTTTCAGAGGCACTGGCCATCTGCAGGTCCAAGTGGCTTCGGTCAGAGGTAATAAGCCTGATTTTTCATCCATCTTCAAGAGGCTAGCTTTAGGCCTCCACATTTGACAATTCTAGACCTACAGTTTTTTTGTGTGTTTTTTGACGACAATTTTGAATCCAACTAGGGTGACCAGATGTCCCGATTTTATAGGGACAGTCCCGATTTTGGGGTCTTTTTTTTTAATATAGGTTCCTATTACCCTCCACCCCCGTCCCGATTTTTCACTTTTGCTGTCTGGTCACCCTAAATCCAACTAAGGTTCACAATGTTATTATAATTGTCCTTAATGTGATTTCACATAAGATTGCATGTGCTTTACAAAAAGGGGAAGTAAAAGAAGGAGAAAGCGTAGCCGTATTATACGTCAGAGAAAAACTGGAAGTTGTGGTGGTGGCTGCCTTTGCGAAAATCAAGGGTGGAAACATTGTGACAGGAAACTGGAGGCTGTGAACTATGGCTGTGCCTCTTTTCACTCTGATGCATCCATTACATCATCAGTACAAAGAAATCCATTCAATCAGCCAAAGGAGAAGTTGTTGTCAGAGGATGTTAAAAAAAGCAAACAATTCCAGAGGAAGAGTGCTGCATACTACGAATAAGCCAAAGACTTTGTTAGTTTCAGTCTTACACTCTTCCCCAAAGAAAGTTAGATGCAGCCAACTGAAAGGTACAGAACTGCTGTGCTACTTGGGTTAGGGTATGAGCGATTCTGCAACCTGTGATGCGGAGTCATTAATTTATATAGGTTGTGTTTATCACTCTGCATTCCATTTTTTGTTTAAAATGTCCATGGTTTAAGGAACTAAAACTATCATCTGTGTCTATCGGGATTGCATTGCCTTACTCCTTAAAATGCAAAATGCAGATATAACTGAAGCTATCTTGCCATTGTTAAAGTTGAAAGTAGCTTCCGGCTGATAATATAAAGAAAGGACAGTATTTCTTTGGCAGCCCAGTGCCATTGCAACTGCACTATTGTGTAGCTGTGAACAGACAAAGGAATCTCTCACCCAGGTTGGAAGGGAGAGTGTGAAAGTGCCATTCAGGATATGTCTACACAGCAATGTAAGCGTTGGCTCCTGGCTCAAGCCTAACCCCCATTGTGTCCACATACTAATGGTGTTAACCCAGTGCTCAAACCTAGGGTCCCAGAAGTCTGCAGGGCTGGAGGGTCTGAGCCCGTGTTAAGCAGGGACCTAAGGTCCGAGCCCTATTGGTTTCCTGTGTGTACGTGACCCCAGCTTGACTTGGGTCCTGGAAGTCCTCTGGATGTATCCCAGAGTTTCTTGGGGCAACTTCCTTAGTCATCTCTATGCCAACAATATGAGGTGCAGTCTATTTCAAACAGATGTCATGCTTCCCTTTGCAAAGGGCAGCAGGTCAGATCAGCGTTAACCTATCATCATCTGAACACTGGTCTTCAAACACACTATCAGAGAACCTGCAACATAGGCACTGACTATGGGAGTGCAGTGGGGCTCAAGCACACAAACACACACCCCAATACGGGGTACCCAGCACCCGCACAGACGGATTAATCTTTTGTGGGCTCTGACTCCTGAACCAAGGCTCTGCCCTGAGGCCCCCTCCCCTCAGCCTCTTCCCTTTAAGGTCCCGCCCACACTCCACCCCAAAGCCCCAGCGAGGGCAGGCGGGGGGTTCGGGAGCAAAGGCCAGAGAGCGGAGCAGGCACTAAGCAGCTGTCCTGCATGGAGGGCGAGCGGCAGAGCTCCCAGCTCAGCATGGCCCAGGGAGGGATGACCCCTAACACTCTGGCAGCTCCCCCTCCCTGCCGCGCAGCTGTTTAGTCCCTGCTCCGCTCTGTGGTTCCCATTGCCCGGACAGCGTGCACTGTCAGGGGGGTGAGTGGAAGCCAGCCCCAAAACCTCCATGCAGAGTCCTGCAGCGGTGGCTTCAGCTCTTCCTCAATGTTGCATAGAGCTTGCCCAGAGCGGGAGCAAAGCTGAGAGGCAGGAGTTGGCACCCAGCTGCCAGGATGTTGGGGGGTCATCCCTCCCCTGGCCGTGTTGAGCCGGGAGCTCTGGTGCTTCCCCACCCTGCAGGGCAGCCCCATGGTCCCAGGCCCCTCCTGCCCTCCTTGGAGCTGTGCACTGAGTGGTGAGTGGGAGCCAGCCTCAAAACCTCCCCACAGGCTCCTGGGCATTTCTTATCCCTGCCACCAAGGGTGCAGCAGGAGCAGGGATAAGGTATCCTCGGGGCCGATGCTAGAGCACACTGCACCGCAAGCCCTGGGGATGCTTGTCATTGCTCAGCTGCCAGGCTGGGGGTGTGAGAGTGTTTTTCTTCTGAAACCTACATTTTATGTCAAAATTCAAATACACTCTCACTGAACATGCCAATCTAAAAAATTAAGAATTGCAAAGTTTCATTTCAATAGTTTGACAGCCCTGAGGACTGATGTCCTGATTATCCTCAGAACCGGTGCACATGGGTATTTCCCTGCTATGTGACTCAGCCTAGAAGTGGAGAGCCCCGTTCTCAGATCAATGTATAAAGCCTCCTCACACTGCAGTCATTCTACTGAGACAGCCACCAGAGGAGCTACTTTTGCAGTTTCTGTACTCCTGTGCTCTTTATGGGCACCTGAGTCCCATCAATAGCACCCTCACAGTAGGAAACAGGATGGGCAGTAGAGTTTTCCACAGTGCAACACATTCATCAGGCTAGAGTGTCAACATAGGGCGGGAGAGAGGGGAGGGGTGCTAGACACTCTGGGATAGGATTACTTTCAGGGCCGGCTCCAGGCACCAGCGTAGGAAGCAGGTGCTTGGGGTAGCCAATTCAAAAGGGCGGCACTCCGTCTGGTATTGGGGCAGCACGTCTGGGTCTTCGGTGGCAGGTCCCTCATTCCCCCCCTTCCTCTTTGAGCTGCCACCGAAGAGGAAGAGAGGGAGGACCTGCCGCCGAACTCCCGCTGAAGAAGCGGCACGATTTAGCTACCGCCGAAATGCCGCCGCTCATCTTTTTTTTTTTTTTTTGCCACTTGGGGTGGCAGAAAAGCTGGAGCCAGCCCTGATTACTTTGACTCAGATCTGTGCACTGAAGTGTGGATACCAGAGCCTAGGTTTGAGCACAGGTCAGAAAATCCTTAACCTAGGGTTAAAACGGAGTGTAGATGCTCAAGCCCAGCGTTCTCTGATATGGGTCAGATGACTCAAGTCCCACTAACCCTAGGCTTACAGTGCTGTGTAGATATACAGTAACTTTTCAGCATTGCTGAAGTAGGGGGAAGTGGCTTATAAACGGCAGGATGTTTTAAGTACAACTCTACCTCAATATAACGTTGTCCTCGGGAGCCCAAAAATCTTACCGCGTTATATCGAACTTGCTTTGATCCACCGGAGTGCGCAGCCCCGCCCCCCTGGAGCACTGCTTTACTGCGTTATATCCAAATTCATGTTATATCGGTCGCATTATATCGAGGTAGCGGTGTATACACAAGTATTTTTTGCTAGAGCTGAAGTCACTCCACTCTCCTTCATAAGTAAGGCACCCAACTTGTTGTATTTGCTGGGAAGGAAATGGAATAAAATAGGAAACCTGGAGCTCAATCCCGCATCCACTGAAAGGAATGAGACCACTGACTTCAGTGAGTGAAAGGTCAGACCCCTGCTGTAGGGAAAAGCAGATGAAACTCCAGGTATTCTGAGTCACTGCTAAGGTTGGGTTGAGCCCGTATTTATACCCGACTGGTTGAAAAGCAGATAGCTATAGCTGACATATGTATTTAACAACAAAAAGTATTCATTATATAAGTGTATGTATTTTGATTGTCTGCTTCTATTCCAGTCTTTTGTTACTTGACATCTAAGATTGTAAACTCTTCAAAACAAAGCCTTGCACATTGTAGAAAAGGCTGGAATACAAATAAACCATCACTCAATCACATGCCGTACCCACACTTCTCTGCTGACCCCTGTCACCTTCTGCAGAAGTGAAGCTTTTTGAAGTTTCCGGCTGTGAACAAAAACTTCAAAAAAATGGAACTAACACAGGAATATCTTCACAAGTTTGGTTAGCTACACTAGCCATCGCTCTGAGAGGTGAGCGGCCTCCCTTCATCGCAACGGAATGTTAATTCTTAAATTCCATGACAATTAAAAGGCCAAATTTTTAAAAAAACAGTCCATATATGCAAAAAATATACATTTTCAAGTGCAAGTAGCGTGATTTTACATATACATGAGTTATTTGGGCAAGCAAAGGAGCAGACCAAAATAGCTGTTTACCTATGAAAACTAGCATGCAATCACAATAGCTTCACAAGCAAAAGCAGGCATAAACTGCAAGAGCATTTTGGATGCTTAAATGGACCCTTTTCTTTATTTAACTTTCCCCTAAATATCAACACTGTTAAATTGCTTATCTAATGGTAATATGCCATTAACAGACAGCTGTTTTGTTGGAGAAGTTTGGGAATATATATAGGTAGAAACTGAGTAGAGCACCATTCCTCCTCATCATCTGGCCCCATGGTGAGCTACTTGTACCCTCAGAACACGTGTAATGACAGTGAACAGGCCATTCTGTGCCTCAAGCCTTCCAAACCTTCGACAAGAACTAAAGAGAGAGAGAGAGAGAGAGAGCTTTTAAAACTCTAAAATGGACTGAAACAATTTATCCATTTAAAAACTCAGTATCTTAATTTTGCTTACTTGAAGTTCACCAGTGGCACGCACCCCCATCTGATACTGGGAGACCAGGCTCGGATAAATTAACCTGTCAGATTAAGTAAATCTCCAGGCAACCACTGTGAATTTCTCTTATAAGTAGTTGCACGGAGGCAGGAGTGCAGTTTTTATGCTTCCTGCTTATTAATTTTAGTTGTAGTAAGATACAAGTAAACAGAGCAGTAGTTTTATTGGAACAAATTGTTCATTTTTTCAGCTTGTGTATTATTAAAATTTAAAGACCTCCCTCTTGTAACTAACTGATTACCATGCTTTCAGAGAGTTCATATAGTCTTATCTTGGTGGCAAGTGTCACTCCTCGCATATCAGCACCAAAGGGATGCCATTATACAGCAATGTGTGAGAATTTCACCAGTATCAGAGATCCAGAGCATAGACAGTGTTCCCCCTTTTTCAGGCACCAGTCAAACCAAGCAAGTTGACAACTACTAAAAATGGACAAACAAGATTTTTATAAACAAATTCAAGAAGCAGAGCAATGTGCAGCAAGCATATTCTCTAAATCTACCCTCATTCCATTTGCTTTTGTTTGCGGGGTGTCCTAAGGCTATCTCCATTTCTTCCTACTTCACACCTCCTCCACTCACAGAGGTTCTTTTAACACACCACACCCTTCTAGAAAAAGAGGACTAAATGTAACTTCCTTAGTTCTTCAGAGAATTGACATTGACCTACAAAAGACAAGACCTTCTCCTCAGTTGCTACAAGCCCGGGAAGAGGGAAAGGGAGAGGGGCGAGGAATCAAATGAAAGACCCCTGTCCAACCTCATTAAAAACAAAACCCTACAAC
The DNA here is from genome assembly GCF_002925995.2 of Terrapene triunguis. NCBI lineage: Eukaryota > Metazoa > Chordata > Testudines > Emydidae > Terrapene > Terrapene triunguis. The sequence continues at coordinate 4,826,893 of NW_020664377.1, forward strand.
AGTGATACTCAGAGGCTCGAGTTCTGCAAGTGGCTCTTGAATGTGTCTCCGGCTGCCCTTTACAGCACATGGTACTTAAACAATGTGTGATTTAATTATTAACCAAGCTAAGTTATTAACCAATCAGGATGCTTTCAGTATGTTATTAACCAAATAAAATAATACTACTTGGTCAGTCAAAAACTAAATATTTCCCATCATACTGTTTAAATATGAATATATAGTATTATAGTAAATGAAACAATGCATTCGCACTACTGTGGCTCTTTTGGGTAATGTGGATTGCTAATTGGCTCCTCAACCACTGAGGGTCTGTGTATCACTGCCCTACAACTAGGCTGCAAATGCATTTTTTAAGGAGGAATCAGGCTTAAATTTGTTTTTTTTTTAACTAAGTGGAAAGCAATGTTTATTATTTTACCTTATTGTTTCAGTGCCCCAAATGTCAATATAGGGGAAAGCAACAGCTAGACTACAGCAGCTTTTCAGTTGAAGGAAACCTCTGTCCTGTAAGACTGTTCAGAAGGTGCCCCCTGCTGGCAGCTAACATGTTTGAAGATTCTCTTTATACTTCATAAAAACTAGCGGGAAAGCAATGAGACAAAGCCTCCGTCCTTACCCATAATTTCATTCTTCGAAATAAGCACAGGTTCCAGCTGTTGGGAATGAGAAAGGCCAAAGCTTCAAACTGCAGAGAAATTGGTATCACAAGCTCAGACCAGAGTGGATTTTTTTAACGACAGAACATGATAAGACATGTTCACATGGAACACTTTGCAACCCAGGCCTTGCATGTACCTGCATAACAGTGAATAATGTAGCACATCCTCCCCCAGCCCACTCTCCCAAAAAGTGTAACAGAAGTGTGTGGCAAGAGGATCAGTTAACCATATTCCATATCCACCAAACATATTTAGATATTTGAGCTGCTGGAGAAGCAATGCTAACATTGGACTAAACTGTTAATTTCAGTGATATAAATCAGCTCTCAAAACATTTTGGCTGCAGACTGAAAACAACATTGTCTGTGGACAAATTATTTTGTGTATAAAATGTGTGCCTGCAGGGAGAGGAGGAGGGAGACGGGGGAAGACTGAACATATGAACACACCTCTGAGTTCTGATGATAGTCACGTGCTCAATTGTACTTAGCATGCACCTTTGACCACCTCAGCTGCACTGTGCCCCCCTCTGACAGAAATAAGAAGCTTCTAGGCATCTTCAAACAGCCACCATTTCGCAGAGAGGGGAAAAAACCAATCCTGCCAGAGAGGTGTTTCCTTCTTCCTATTAATCCCCCACCCACAACACATGGACTTTCCCTCCAAACTTACACTTGGGTAAAAGCCAGGTTGGGTAATATTAAAGTCCTGCAATAGCAGCAGGTTTAAAACCTCACCTCACAACAAGAACCAGAAAGGGTTTTGTACTGTACTCATCACTGTGCAATCTGAGTGCCTCACAAGTAAATGAAAGATTCATTCTTTCGTGTTTGGTTCTTTCTCCCTTACCTCTCCTTGGTGCTGAAGGGATGTTTTAAAATGCATTTCTTGCTGAGGGCAAGCACAGTGACAAGTCTTGTCTTTGTGAAGGCAGTGAAGCTCATGTTCCTCCTGATCTCCCCAATGAATGCACTTCCACAACTGTGCGCCAGTCCTGAAAAAAGCTGTGTCCCCAGCACTCATGATTCCCTCTTTTTGTGGGTGGCTTCCTTATTCATAAGGGGCACAGCTGTCTTAAAAGGTCTTGTTGACTGACAGCTGGGTTCCCAAGTAAGAGTCCCAAGCTCATGAAAACTTAGAAAATTAGGACCGTGACCTTGATCCATTATTAAATGGGCTGCAGTACAGAAACCAGAACTCCAGGGTGATGTGTTCTCTTCCACCGCTGCTGCTTACTAGGTGCACTGTTGCATTCTATGCTAGTTGGAGTTTTAAGGGCTTGTATGTTTATTCCCAGGCATAGGGCATTGCAGCAATCCAACCTGGAGGTCACAAAGCCATAGATCACCATGGCCAGGATTGCAAATGTCCAAAGAGGGCATAGTTGAAAGAAAGTATTTCTGGAAGTCACTCTTATTTGGGTAGCTACATTCAGTGAATTAAGGACTGAAGAGCTGTGCATTGTCTTGATCTGTGGCCTAGTTCTTCAATGACTGGTAGTGATATAGGGCTAGCTATTTCTTCAAAATGTCTCCCTTTCTCAAAAAGATCACCTCTGTCTAGCCCAGAGAAAAGGAAACTTTATTCCAACAGAAAGGGAAGATTCCTGAATCTGCACTACAGCTACCTCCAATGGAACTGCACTCACTGGGAATTGCAAGTATGAAAAATCTTAACATGCAATAGCCTGTAAGATGAGAAGCTAAAGAGAAACCTTCACCCAGACCCTGGGAGATGTAGTGCCATAGAAGAGGTACACACACAGCCCTGTAGAAGATAGAACAACAGCTATCACAGACTGTAGGAGTTCTCACTAATCCTAGGAGTTCACTACCATCGACAGGCAAAGTACTGTATGTTTTGCAGTGCTGTTTATATACTATTCTTTTTTAATTCCTGCACATGTAAGGCAGGCACACATTTAAGAACGGTGCTTAAAAATTCCTTTTATACAGCCCCTTCTTCTAGAGCTTTCCCACTGACTCAACATTTAAAGATAGTTAGAACATTTCATACCCTCAATAAAGTTCAAACCCTGCCTTCTCCCCACTAAGATAACCCCATATCTGAAAAAATAAGTTGATTAATAAATAAAATTTACAAGCGAAACATATGGAAGCAGCCTTTATTTGTAGTCAGCTACATGAAAACAATGTCTTACACTTCTATTCTTGCTCCTTTGATAGCTGACAATTTCTGCACACACAAACCCAGCCTTGTAACAAATCATGAACAACATGAAGTTTACTAACCTCCACCCAAACAAACTTAATATAATTTGTATGTAGCTCTTGTTTTTAGCTTCCTGAGAATCTCCACAAGAAAGGATACTATTGAAGCTCACAGTTTTGACTATTAAGGTGATCAACGTGAAGTGCAAATGCTTGTGGTGCAATTTCAAAACCTCAGCTCAAGCTGGATATGTACTAGACAAAAATGTTTTGTATTTTTAAAAAAATGCTCTAATAGATAAAAAATCTCTTCCATAAGAGTACTTTTCTTTTCACATGAGCATTGATTAAACCATTTTTCAAACTGAACCATCTTTTTTACAAAGAAAAAGCATCTTCTTAAATCCCCACTGCTTTCCAGTCAAGGGCATAGATAGTATTTATGATACCTCAATGTGATATCACACAACCAGAGCACATCAGAATCTAAATGAAGCTCATTAGTTTAAAATTTACAAGAACCACCTTTAACTGAAACACCCACTATGATATATATATTCCCTGGAACATATCTCATACATGACATTTTTGTTAACTTTATGGACAGTGCTTTACTGTAGTATTACCACCACACACACAAAATTTCTGTAGCCACATCAAAACTAGTTTAGTTTTCTTAACAGCGACAGCAGGCCTAAAGCCTGGATAATAAAAGCACCAATAAGCAGAACAATGTATATTCATATCATTACATCACAGAGTAAACAAATTAGCAGACTATGTGCTGGCAAAAACACCCTCAAAATCCATGTTGTAACCTTTTAAGATCATCATCATAATAGGAACAAAAGAATTGGGACTCTTGAAAAACAACTTCATGTACATGTCTTAAAATTCCTGTTGATTAAAAAACACAGGGCAAAGGTATTTGGAACATGGTACTTGTATGTGAAAAGCTGGTGCCCACGGGGCACAAAGCTCTGTTATGTCGACATTATTTTTCTGTGAATAGAGAGAAAGACAGACAACTTGGAGCTGAAAGAGAATACAAGGAACAGAATGCTATGCTGGCCTATAAAGAAAAAAAGTTAATGAGGCAGGAAAAGAAATAAAAATAAGCGAATAGACAACATTTAGGAAAGAGATGGAAATGCTGAAGGTTGTTGGACTCTATGAATCACTAAAGGCTCCTTCAAATGCAAATATTCTATGATTAAAAGAGAGATGCAGGGAAAAGGGAAAAGAAAATAAGTGGACAACATTTAATTAATTTATACCTCATTCTTCTTACATTTGATTGTATTTCTACGGAAGGAGCGCTGTTAGTCTGGAAAGGGGAAGGTGGTAATAGCACTGGAGTCAGCCTGCTGCCCATTGCTAGGCAAATAACTACGTTCATGTGGAAGATATCTTTAAAATGTACAAGGCACTGTCGCTGATACTTTTTCCTTGTTTCAAGCCCTCTTTTAGATATAAAAGGCTTATTGTGCAGTTAAATTAGGAGAGATTCTTCAAAATGCTAGGGCATTTACAATAAGGTGTGTCCTGCTGCTGACACACAGATTTATTCATATTTGGAAAAAGCACACCTTTTAAAACAAAAAAAAAAAAGCCATGAAAAGAATATGGAAAGGAGGGCCATGCAACACAATGTTTTAATTAATGTTGAGTTAACCATGGGGCATAGAAATGACTGTTTCCATTGGCTACATCAAAGCTGATCCTGACTTTTACCTCAGGGACATAAGAAATGACTGCATATGCAGCAAACTATTGCAGCCTTGCTTGAAACACAAGTGTGTCCCTATGGTTCAGTCCTCTTAAATTTCTCTGTCCCCAGATCCCAGCAATCTCTCAATGCCAAAGTTCAGACTGACCCACCCAGAGAACTAAATACAATAGCTGTTTCAATGGAAGGCAGCTAGACTAGCCGGGGATGCATTTTAACATAGCTTTCCTCAGAAAGAACAGCAGTAACTTCACTCCCCACCTCTGAATGGCAGTCAATCCTACAGCAGCTGTATCTACTCCTTGCAACAGCAATTTAACTGGTGCATTTCAACCACACTATGCAGCCTCTGAAACAGAACTGTGAAATCTACAAAGCAATCCAGCCCTATGCTCAGTCCACTGCACCAGGCTGCTGCTCCAGATATTCTGATTCCACAGTATTCATGTCATTCTGTTTTCATGTGTGTCCCTAGTATTACTCGAAGGAATGGAGGGGTTTTTTGTTGTTGGAATAGTATGCTG
>NW_020664377.1:4832378-4877488 GCF_002925995.2 Terrapene triunguis
GGCTCTGTTTAAGAGCCGAGTTGCCCAAGCGCTACCGGCTTCGGGCAGCCCCCGTGCCTCCGGACCCTGCGCCACCGGAGCCCGGGCAGGGAAGTGCCCGCCCAGCGGCTGGGGTCCGGAGGCAAGGGGGCTGCCTGAAGCCCATAGCGCTCGGGCAGCTCGGCTCTTAAACAGAGCCGAAGAGTCAGGGGAGGAGCAGAGCCGCCATTTTCCCGGACATGTTCGGCTTTTTGGCAATTCCCCCCGGACGGGGGTTTGAGTGCCGAAAGCCGGACATGTCCGGGAAAAAGAGGACGTATGGTAACCCTAAACTGTGCTGACTTATACATTAAGAATAGCAGTGTCCCTCAACACGTGGTCACTGATTATTAATTGGAAAGGATATAGTTACTTCTTTTACACAATGTTTTCCTCCCAGTGCTTTAATGGCTCCTGCAGTTCCGGCATACGGCCATTTCCCACCTTCCTCTTCTTCATGTCCCACAGTAACTTCAGCACCAGAGAGTACTTTTGCTGCCAACACTGGTGAAATGCAGCACAGGCTGCAAGAAAAATAGAAAAGGTTACTCCAATGAGACTACTACTTAAAAGGATTAATTATAATTATGAAGATTCAAATGCATACATGTATTTAAAGATCATAATGTCAAACATGAAAAGGTAATTTCTTTCATCATCAGGCTTTTCCTGGGAAGCAAGGTAAACATTTTCTTAGCTGGACTTCTCTTTCTTCCTACCATCTTGAAAAAAGATTATTTTTTTTAATTAACCAGTAATAAATGCAAGGCTGAATACATTTTTTCTAGCTCAAAGACTAACATCCACCAACTTATCTAGAATTTGCTTTATCTCTGCTCTGATATAAATTATCAACTACACAACAGTACTTTTAATTGCTCCTCTAAATATACCATACCCAATGCACCTAGAATGTACATACCCAATGGGTTTCCCAGCTTTGTGGAACTCCTTCAGGACACGTTCAACCTCTCCATTCACTTTGCAATCCTTCCCATCCACAGCAAAGGTGGAACTGCCACAACAAGACGCTTTCATTAACACCTCAATATAATGCTATGACTTTATACGTGCACGCTCAGAGCAGCTCTCAATGGACGTCAAAAATGGAAAGTGGATACGAACTCTTCACCGTGTCAAGTAACAAATCATAAACCACAAATGTAAGTACTAAGCGTTACCAAATCAGGCTTCTAACATTTTGCAGAAACAGTACAGCAATGCTACCAGATTTTCAGATCATTACCAGAACAGAAAAAATAATTTCTTATGACGACACATCAAGGAACATCCTAGAAGAAGCCATTTCATAGAATCACAGAACCACAGGGTTAGAAGGGACCACACAAGGGTCATCTAGTCTAACCCTCTGCCATGATGCAGGATTTGTTACGACTAAACCATCCAAGACAGATGGTTAAAAAAAAAAAAAAAAAAGGAGTTTCACTAGGCTAATCCATGAACTTTTTGAAAGGAAATTATTTAGTGATTAGTTTAATACTATCCCAACACTTTCTATATAGACTCAGGCAGAAAGAAATAAGAGCAAGATACTGGAGATGATCTAAAATTAAAAGTTTTATAATCTTCACGTCCCTCCATCATGCCCCAAAAATCACCATCACAGAGAAAGGAAAGGGTTTTTTTTAATGTGGTGTGTAAGCACGAGAACTGCTGCCTAGTTTTGGTGGGAAATTTTTCAGTGTGGAATTTGCAGATTACAAAATGCCACTCGAACAATAATAAGAATCTCGTAGGGAAACCCCCGCCCACCCATCCATGTGCAGCACTGAAAATGTTATCCCATGGGAATCCCCAAACAATTTGAAAGAAGCCTTCCTTAACTCCAAAGGCTCTCAACCTTTCCCAACTACTGTACCTCTTACAGGAGTCCGATTTGTCTTGCGTACCTTCAAGTTTCTCCTCACTTAAAAACTACTTGCTTACAAAATCAGATATAAAAATACAAAAATGTCGCAGCACACTACTACTGACAAATTGCTTACTTTCTCCTTTTTACCATATAATTATGACTAGGGCTGTCAAGTGATTAAAAAATTAATCGGGATTAATCGCACTGTTAAACAATAATAGATTACCATGTATTTAAATATTTTTGGATGTTTTCTACATTTTCAAATATATTGATTTCAATTACAACACAGAGTACAAAGTGTACAGTGCTCACTTTATATTAGTATTTTTGATTACAAATATTTGCACTGTAAAAACAAAATATAGTATTTTTCAATTCACCTAATACTAATACTGTAGTGCAATCTCTTTATCATGAAAGTTGAACTTACAAATGTAGAATTATGTACAAAAAAAACTGCATTCAAAAATAAAACAATGTAAAATTTTAGAGCCTGCAAGTCCACTCAGTCCTACTTCTCGTTCAGCCAATTGTTCAGACAAACAAGTTTGTTTACATGTGCAGAAGACAATGTTGCCGACTTCTTGTTTACAATATCACCTGAAAATGAGAACAGGCGTTCAAATGGCACTGTTGTAGCTGGCATCGCAAGATATTTATGTGCCAGATGCGTTAAAGATTCATATGTTTCTTCGTGCTTCAATCACCATTCCAGAGGACATGCGTCCATGCTGATCACGATTTCTGCTCGATAACAATCCAAAGCAGTGCGGACCGATGCATGTTCATTTTCATTATCTGAGTCAGATAGCACCAGCAGCAGGTTGATTTTCTTTTTTGGTGGTTTGGGTTCTGTAGTTTCCGCATCGGAGTGTTGCTCTTTTAAGACTTCTGAAAGCATGCTCCACACTTTGTCCCTCTCAGATCTTGGAAAGCACTTCAGATTCTTAAACCTTGGGTCAAGTGCTATAGCTATCTTTAGAAATCTCACATTGGTACCTTCTTTGCGTTTTGTAAAATCTGCATTGAAAGTGTTCTTAAAATGAACAACATGTGCTGGGTCATTATCCGAGACTGCTATAACATGAAATATATGGCAGAAGGCGGGTAAAACAGAGCAGGGGACATACAATGTTCCCCCAAGGAGTTCAGTTACAAATTTAATTAACACATTTTTTTAACGAGCTTCAGCAGCATGGAAGCATGTCCTCTGGAAAGGTGGCCAAATCATGAAGGGGTATACGAATGTTTAGCATATCTGTCACGTAAATACCTTGCAATGGCAGCTACAAAAGTGCCATGTAAACACCTGTTCTCACTTTCTGGTGACACTGTAAATAAGAAGCAGGCAGCATTGGGGGAGGGATAGCTCAGTGGTTTGAGCATTAGCCTGCTAAACCCAGGGTTGTGAGTTCAATCCTTGAGGGGGCCACTTAGGGATCTGAGGCAAAAATCAGTACTTGGTCCTGCTAGTGAAGGCAGGGGGCTGGACTCGATGACCTTTCAGGGTCCCTTCCAGTTCTAGGGGATCGGATCGGATATCTCCATATATTATCTCCTGTAAATGTAAACAAACTTGTTTGTCTTAGCGATTGGCTGAACAAGAAGTAGGACTGAGTGGACTTGTAGGCTCTGAAGTTTACATTGTTTTGTTTTTGAGTGCAGTTATATAACAAGAAAATTGACATTTCTAAATTGCACTTTCACGACAAAGAGATTGCACTACAGTACTTGTACGAGGTGAATTGAAAAATATTATTTCTCTTGTTTATCATTTTCACAGTGCAAATATCTGTAATAAAAATAATATACACTTTGATTTCATTTACAACATAGAATACAATATATATGAAAATGTACTGTGATAGACCCAGACCAGTTGGGAACAGCAGAGTAGCAGAAGGGAGATATACTGGCCACTGGATAAGTAGTTTTCTGTTCCCTAAGTGACCAGAGCAGGGGCTGCTCCAGGCTAATAGACCACCTGACTCCAATTAACCTGCTAAGAGTCAAGTGAGGCAGTTAAGCACCTGACTCTAATTAAGGCCCCTCTGATGCTATAAAAGGGCTCACTCCAGTCAAACCAGGAGGAACCAGAGGAGAGGAAGTGGGTGTGAGGAACTGGGAGCAAGAGGTGTGCAAGAAGCTGAGAGTGAGTAGGCGTACTGCTGGAGGACGGAGAAGTACAAGCGTTATCAGACATCAGGAGGAAGGTCTGGTGGTGAGGACAAAGAAGGTGTTGGGAGGAGGCCATGGGGAAGTAGCCCAGGGCGTTGTAGGTGTCGTGCAACTGTACCAGGAGGCACTCTAAACAGCTGCAGTCCACAGGGCCCTGGGCTGGAACCCGGAGTAGAGGGCAGGCCCGGGTTCCCCCCATACCTCCCAACTCCTGATCAAACACAGGAGGAATTGACCTGGACTATAGCTTCTACCAGAGGGGAAGGTCTCTGGCCTGTTTCCTGACCCACAGGGTGAATCTGTGAAGCGAGCAAATCCGCCAATAAGCGCAGGACCCACCAAGGTAGAGGAGGAACTTTGTCACAGTACATAAACATCCAAAATATTTAATAAATAGAATACCAATTGAAATTTAACAGTGTGATTAAAACTGCGATTAATCGTGATTAATTTTGTTAATTGCGATTAATTTTGAGTTAATCGCGTGAGTTATCTGCGATTAATCGACAGCACTAATTATAACATGAATCAATTGGAATATAAATATTGTACTTTCATTTCAGTGTATAGTATATAAATCAGTATAAATAAGTCATTGTCTGTATGAAATTTTAGTTTGTACCAACTTCACTAGTGCTTTTTACGTAGCCTGTTGTAAAACTAGGCAAATTTCTAGATTAGTTGATGTACCCCCTGGAAGACCTCCGCATACCCCTTGTTGAGAACCACTGGGGTATACTATGTAAACTAACACTTTGTAAAAAGGCCACTGTCTGAATTATGAATAAAGGATTTCTGTATCACTTTACTTAGCTTGGCACTCACAGGTTTTTAGCAGCTCCGAATCCACCAGGGAATATCACAGCATCATGGTCCTTTGTACTAAGTTTAGCCAGGTCTGTGATTTTACCACGAGCAATCCTTGCTGATTCCACTAAAACGTTTCTTGAAGAACAAGAAATGAAGCAATAAGAGTAATGAAGCCAGTGCATGCACAAGTGTGGTGAAACTGTGTAAGAGAAGGGTGTTATTTTTGAAGAGTCAAAAATAATGACCCTGAATAACTACAGCTAAAGCTGCTTCTGAAATAGAACTGGAATATACAGTACCCATGAGCAAGGAGTGGGATAAGGTTTTAGGTGTCAGCCACAAGACAAAGAATCTAAGTTTTTCTCACATACAAAATTATTAGTTGGCATAAAGTTAAATACTTCGGGAAAATTGCTGCTAGTAAATATTTAACATAGGGCATAACTTCTGCAGCACATCCCTGTGGCACAAGCTCAAGAAGCTGGAGTCATCTTGTGCAAATTAAATGTAGCTCTTACCTTGATTCAGCCTCAGCTGGTTGTCCTTTGCTGTGGTCAATAACATGCATCTGAGGAATATCTGGGGCATACATCTGAACTTCAGCTCCCCCACGACTCAGGTGAACCAAAATGCTACAAAATAGGTAAAAATATGATGAAAGCCTTAGAAGAGAGGGAGTCTTTAAGGAACCAATTACAGCAGGTTTTTATCTGGATCTGTGTCCTACCAGAAATATATTACGTGTTTTGGAAAACAGTACTGACAAAGTAGCATACAAAATGACCACAAAGTGTCAGTTTTTAGAGAATGTATAGGATAGTGCTCCCCAAACTATGGGGTGCGCCCCCCCAAGGGGGTGTGGAGGAACATTCAGGGGGATGCATGCAGCAGGACCTGGGCCAATGCCCACGGGGAGTGGGAGGGAGCACTATCTAGCCCAGCTCCGGCTCTAGCCACAGCTCCTCCCCCATTCCCAGTTCTGCCCCCACCTCCGCCTTCAGCACACGTGTTCCTCTGCTGAGCCAACTGTGCAGTAATGGGGGGGGGGAGGCATAGACAGAGTCCATTACTGGTAAGGGGAGGGGTGCGACAGGAAAAGCTTCAGCACCACTCTATAGGGCATTTATTATAGTCTGTCAAGGGGGGAAAGTGAGATGGAAGACTAGATGAGCTGCAGATGTTACTTAAACCCCTTTGATTGCTGTGTTATCTACTCCTGTTACAGAAACCAGTACAGTCTTCCTTCAGAACTGTAAGAAGAGTCCAAAAGTCTCACGAAAGGATATTAAGATCAATGTCCCATTATCTGGTATACAGTGCGATAGGTCAAACTCAATCTGAACATTAACAATCCTGGCACTGGAACTTGGCCCAGGGAGGTGATTAGGAAACAAGTGAAGTCTATGGTCATGCTTCCTGAGCTGGAAATGCTAGAGCAGCAGCTAGCTCTTGGGAGAGGATTGTCTACCAATAGCTCATCACACGCTAAGCCAGAGCGGTGGTGATGGAGTCTGCCCACTCCTCCTCAGCTGGAAGCATGCAATATGAGAATTTACGGAGGACCATAAAGCTGAGACAAAATGGTGGATTTTCATGGGGTATGGAAAGAACCAACCCTGGGAGAAAACCACACACCATCCAGGCTCTTCCAGGGTAGTACCGACAACCCTGGGAAACTGCAAATTAATTAAATAGAATAAAATGCTCTAATCATGTGAAGAATACAGTTCTGGACTCTGCAATAATGCAAAGCTGCTTACGCTGAGGCCTCATGGATTTCTGTACCATCATACACACCACATCCAGACAAGACCTGCAAAGAGAAAATCAACACAATATTTCAGACAAAATATGTATTTTCCAGACTGTCTTTAAGGGTCTTGCACAAGCATTTGGGGATAAAGCAATTGCAGCTGCACCCTTATCAAACAAAACAGATAGTGGCCTCAGTACTGATGGGTTACACAAGAACTGGGATGTCCTATTTATAGTAGCTTGTTCCATAGATTCATAGATTCTAGGACTGGAAGGGACCTCGAGAGGTCATCGAGTCCAGTCCCCTGCTCGCATGGCAGGACCAAATACTGTCTGGACCATCCCTGATAGACATTTATCTAACCTACTCTTAAATATCTCCAGAGATGGAGATTCCACAACCTCCCTAGGCAATTTATTCCAGTGTTTAACCACTCTGACAGTTAGGAACTTTTTCCTAATGTCCAACCTAGACCTCCCTTGCTGCAGTTTAAGCCCATTGCTTCTTGTTCTATCCTCAGAGGCTAAGGTGAACAAGTTTTCTCCCTCCTCCTTATGACACCCTTTTAGATACCTGAAAACTGCTATCATGTCCCCTCTCAGTCTTCTCTTTTCCAAACTAAACAAACCCAATTCTTTCAGCCTTCCTTCATAGGTCATGTTCTCAAGACCTTTAATCATTCTTGTTGCTCTTCTCTGGACCCTTTCCAATTTCTCCACATCTTTCTTGAAATGCGGTGCCCAGAACTGGACACAATACTCCAGCTGAGGCCTAACCAGAGCAGAGTAGAGCGGAAGAATGACTTCTCGTGTCTTGCTCACAACATACCTGTTAATACATCCCAGAATTATGTTTGCTTTTTTTGCAACAGCATCACACTGTTGACTCATATTTAGCTTGTGGTCCACTATAACGCCTAGATCCCTTTCTGCCGTACTCCTTCCTAGACAGTCTCTTCCCATTCTGTATGTGTGAAACTGATTTTTTCTTCCTAAGTGGAGCACTTTGCATTTGTCTTTGTTAAACTTCATCCTGTTTAATTCAGACCATTTCTCCAATTTGTCCAGATCATTTTGAATTATGACCCTGTCCTCCAAAGCAGTTGCAATCCCTCCCAGTTTGGAATCATCCGCAAACTTAATAATCGTACTTTCTATGCCAATATCTAAGTCGTTAGTGAAGATATTGAACAGAGCCGGTCCCAAAACAGACCCCTGCGGAACCCCACTCGTTATGCCTTTCCAGCAGGATTGGGAACCATTAATAACAACTCTCTGAGTACGGTTATCCAGCCAGTTATGCACCCACCTTATAGTAGCCCCATCTAAATTGTATTTGCCTAGTTTGTCGATAAGAATATCATGCGAGACCGTATCAAATGCCTTACTAAAGTCTAGGTATACCACATCCACAGCTTCTCCCTTATCCACAAGACTTGTTATCCTATCGAAGAAAGCTATCAGATTGGTTTGACATGATTTGTTCTTTACAAATCCATGCTGGCTGTTCCCTATCACTTTACCACTTTCCAAGTGTTTGCAGATGATTTCCTTAATTACTTGCTCCATTATCTTCCCTGGCACAGAAGTTAAACTAACTGGTCTGTAGTTTCCTGGGTTGTTTTTATTTCCCTTTTTATAGATGGGCACTATATTTGCCCTTTTCCAGTCTTCTGGAATCTCTCCCGTCTCCTATGATTTTCCAAAGATAATAGCTAGAGGCTCAGATACCTTCTCTATTAACTCCTTGAGTATTCTAGGATGCATTTCATCAGGCCCCGGTGACTTGCAGGCATCTAACTTTTCTAAGTGATTTTTAACTTGTTCTTTTTTTATTTTATCTGCTAAACCTACCCCCTTCCCATTAGCATTCACTATGTTAGGCATTCCTTCAGATTTCTCGGTGAAGACCGAAACAAAGAAGTCATTAAGCATCTCTGCCATTTCCAAGATTCCTGTTACTGTTTCTCCCTCTTCACTAAGCAGTGGGCCTACCCTGTCTTTGGTCTTCCTCTTGCTTCTAATGTATTGATAAAAAGTCGTCTTGTTTCCCTTTATTCCCGTAGCTAGTTTGAGCTCATTTTGTGCCTTTGCCTTTCTAATCTTGCCCCTGCATTCCTGTGTTGTTTGCCTATATTCATCCTTTGTAATCTGTCCTAGTTTCCATTTTTTATATGACTCCTTTTTATTTTTTAGATCATGCAAGATCTCGTGGTTAAGCCAAGGTGGTCTTTTGCCACATTTTCTATCTTTCCTAACCAGCGGAATAGCTTGCTTTTGGGCCCTTAATAGTGTCCCTTTGAAAAACTGCCAACTCTCCTCAGTTGTTTTTCCCCTCAGTCTTGATTCCCATGGGACCTTACCTATCAGCTCTCTGAGCTTACCAAAATCCGCCTTCCTGAAATCCATTGTCTCTATTTTGCTGTTCTCCCTTCTACCCTTCCTTAGAATTGCAAACTCTATGATTTCATGATCACTTTCACCCAAGCTGCCTTCTACTTTCAAATTCTCAACGAGTTCCTCCCTATTTGTTAAAATCAAGTCTAGAACAGCTTCCCCCCTAGTAGCTTTTTCAACCTTCTGAATTAAAAAGTTGTCTGCAATGCAGTCCAAGAATTTGTTGGATTCAGGCAAATGGCTCAGCAGTTACTACTGATTTGAAAAGCAAAAAGTATTTTGCATTTTTCTCAGACTTGAAAAACTGACACATTGTTTTAAAATGTGATGGCAGTCACAAAAGTGGCTAAAAATAATATTATGAGCTTTCATGCTCCTAAGATATGTAAAGAGGGTGATCTTACATATAATGGAATATATTCAGACCTTGATGCATACATAAACTTTTCATTCAAACAGAAGGGAGTTAAAAAGCGCACCTCAAAAGTCAGAATTTATGACACTCTATTTTACCTGTTACATTACTCTTATTCTTAGGATCCATATCAGAGATTAATGGCTAAGTCATTTTTTAAAATCTAAGTACACTAAATAGCTCAACTGAATTTCCCTTATTAGCCATGGGAACAGTGCTTTCAAATAACCCCAAACTGTTAGCTAAGTGTGTCCTCCCATGTCTGAATCTAGCCTGGCTATTACTGAAGAACAGTGGAACTTAAGGAGATTAGAGAAAATAATGTTCCCCAATTTCTGCAGTTTGTTTACTTTGTGCATTTGACACACTGGGCGTATAGTCAGTTTTCCTTGTTTGTGTGGTTCTTTTAGACAGCAACAAAAAAAGAGAGAGAGAGATTTTAAAAATAGGGAAATTGTGACTGTAAAGACACAAAAAATTCCCAGGGCATTTGTACTTCCTGAAACTATTTTAAATTCGTGCTTTAAACAGTGACTAGGTTTCCAATTGGCAGTGTCCCTTTAACAACTCTACTTTCTTAACCCAAGCTCTCCCCTCATTTTTAAGCAGCTTAGTGGGTGCATTATCAGTTATCCATTGCATGCATATTTTATATATATTTAAAGCTTCTTGTTATTTAAGATGCTCTGTGCAATTTACCTCTTTAGATTTTATTTTTACAACCTGTCAAGTTTCCTCTTTCCCAGTTTCTTTTGTAATTTTAATGCCCTCTGGTTCCCTTTTATGCGGGTCTGTATTTCCCCACACCAGCACACTGCTTTTGGTTGCCCACTTAGCATTTAAGGTATTATTGGAATGCATTTTGCCCATAGCTTTCCTAACTGTATCTTAAATACTTACCACTGGTGATTTTCCCATTTGGGACTGAATTCCAGCCTATTTTAATTCCCAGTTCCTTTGTACTCTGCTTTTCTGATTATTATTTCTGCTACAGACATCATTTCAACCCTGTTAATATTTAGATAGCTAGCTCCTAGATGTTCTCCAGTTTTAACCTTATTTATCATGGCTTCCTTTCAACTATTAAGTACCAAATAGCTTTTGACCTTATTCACTTCATTAGAGTCTTTACCACCTCCACTAATTTATCTTTCCTTAGGCCCTATGAAATTAGACTGCAGGAGTGAATGCACTGTACAGCTTGGTCTGAAGTGTGTGTACATAAAGTCAAACTATGTCATGGACCAGATTAAATAAAATAAAGTTTCAGCTCAGGCAGAGAGTACTGTAAAGTGACATATATATATTAACTAACTGTTGGTATCCGTTTAATAGCCCACACATCCTCTCTCAGGAGACTCTCTTCCGCTTGTCTCTAAACTGTCAAGTCAAGTGCAAAAGTATAATTAGGCAGGCCAGGAAAGAATTTGAAGAACAACTAGCTAAAGACACAAAAACGAACAGCCAAAAAATGGTTATGTACATCAGACACAGGAAGCCTGACAAAAGTCAGTGGGGCCACTGGACAATCGGGGTGCTAAAGGAGCACTCTAGGAACACAAGGCCATTGCAGAGAAGCTAAATGAATTCTCTGCATCCGTCTTCACTGCAGAAGATGTGAGGGAGATCTCCACACCCATCCATTCTTTTCAGGTGATGGATCTGAGAAGTCAATACAGGAGATTTTGGAACAAACCGATAAATTAAACAGTAATAAGTCACTGGGACCAGATGGTAGTCAACCAAGAGTTCTGTAGAAACTCAGATATGAAATTGCAGAACTACTAACTGTGGTATGTAATCTATAGCTTCAAGCTGTACAAGATGACTGGAGGGTAGCTAATGTAATGCCCATTTTTAAAAAAGGCTCCAGAGGTAATCCTGGCAATTAGAGGCTGGTAAACCTAACTTCAGTACCAGGCAAATTGCTTGAAACTACAATAAAGAACAGAATTATCAGACACATGGATAAACACAATATGTTGGGGAAGTGTCTTTTGTAAAAAGAAGTCATGCATCACCAATCTATTAGAATTTTTTGAGGGTGTCAATAAGCATATGGACAAAGGAGATCCAATCAATATGGGGAGTAAACTTTCAGAAAGCCTTTGACAAGGTCATCACCAAAGGCTCTTAAGCAAACTAAGCAGTCATGGGATAAGAGGGAAGGCCCTCTCATGGCAGTAACTGGCTAAAAGATAGAAAACAAAGTGTAGGAATAAATGGTTGGTTTTCACAATGGAGAGAGGGAACTAGAAGGGACCCCCAGAATCTGTACTGTGACCAGTGCAGTTCAATATATTCATAAATGATCTAAGAAAAGGGCAGCGAACAGTGTGGTGGCAAAATGTGGAGATGATACAAAATTAACTATCTTGGCCCAAGATTCTTGGGCAAGTTCAAAGCTGACTGCTAAGATTACAAAGGGAT
The DNA here is from genome assembly GCF_002925995.2 of Terrapene triunguis. Taxonomy (NCBI): domain Eukaryota; kingdom Metazoa; phylum Chordata; order Testudines; family Emydidae; genus Terrapene; species Terrapene triunguis. Next base: position 4,844,258 of record NW_020664377.1, read on the forward strand.
CTGACAAAACTGGGCGACCAGGCAACAAAATAGCAGATGAAATTCAGTGTCGAAAAGTGCTAAGTAACACATACTGGGAAAAATAATCACAACTATACATACAGAACAATGGGGTCTAAATTAGCTGTTACCACTCAAGAAAGAGATCTTAGACTCATCATGGCTAGTTCTCTGAAAATTTTCACTCAATGTGCAGCGGCAGTTAAATAAGTTAACAATATTAGATATCACTAGGAAAGGTGTAGACAAAAAAACAGAAAATATCATATAGCCACTATATAAATCCATGGTATGCTCACACCCTGAATACTGCATGCAATTATGGTAACACAATCTCAAAAAAGATGTATTAGAATTGGAAAAGGTGCAGAGAAGGGCAACAAAGATGACTAGGGGTATGCAACAGCTTCCATATGAGGAGAGATTAAAAAGAGTGGAACTGTTCAGCTTAGAAAAGAGATGACTAATGAGGGATATGATAGAGGTCTATAAAATGAATGGTGTGGAAAAGGTGAATAGAAAAGTATTACTTACTCCTTCACATAACACAAGAACTAGGGACCCAATTAAATTAATAGGAAGCAGTTTAAAAACAAACACAAGGAAGTTCTTTTTAACACAACAAACAGTCAACCTGTGCAAATCATTGCCCAGAATGCTGTGAAGGCTAAAAGTATAACTGAATTTAAAAAAGAATTAGATCTACTGTATTCATGGAGGATAGGTCCATCAATGGCTACTAGCCAAGATGGTCAAGGATGCAACCCCATGCTCTTGAGGCCCCTAAACTTCCAACTACCAGAAGCTGGGCCTGGATGACGGGATGGATCACTTAAAATTGCCCAGCTTTGTTCATTCCCTCTGAAGCACCTGGCCTGGGCCAGAAGACAGGCTGCTGGGTTGAATGGACCATTGGTCTGCCCCAGTATGGCCGTTATTATATTCTTAAACATTAAGCCCTGTGTTGATACAGCAGTACCTGGAGTGGGTATCCTAACAGGGGAGCGGCAGAACACTTCAGCTCCAGGACTGTGTTTGGTGGGTGGCCAGTCTCCTTCAACTAGCATTACCCTTTCCACTGGCTTAAAAACCAGATAAACTCCACTCATCTCAAAGATTCCAGCTGGGTCACCAGCTGCAGAGCAAGATCTAAGGATAAGGAGGCAACTAACCCCGCGCTCAGCACACGCCACAGCCCAGGCCAAGCAGAGGACCCAGGTACAGAAGCAGGCAGTGAGAGAGTTTCACTTTGGAGTTATAACCCGCCCGGGGGGGCTCTGCGCAGTTCTCTGGAGCTCCCCACGTGGAAAACGCCTCCCCCCAGCATGGGCTGCGGTCCCCAGCCTGGAGCCCAGGGCCGCCTGTTTGCAAGTGGCGCTAAGCCCTGCTACGGGGCGCAGCGCTGCCTGAGCCCCCCGGGCCGGGCTGTACTCACCACGGCCACGCGGGCCCCGCGCAGGCGGCGGGCGGAGCTGTGGAGGGAGGCTAGCCCGCTCGGGGCCGCCCGCAGCAGCCGCGCCGCCAGCATGGCCGGGCTCAGGGGAGCGGGTCGGGGAGGCGCGGGCTGGACTCGCCGCAGGGGCCCGGGCGCCTGGCTGGTGCAGCAGCGAGCCCCGGGACGCGGCAGGCCGGGCCTTGCAGCCGCACAGCGCCGGCTAGAGGCGGGAGGTCCCTGCCCGCTGCTGCGGTGTCTGCTGCTCGGCCGGCGCTGGGGCTGCCGGGCTTCGTCCTCTGCCTGCTCCGTGGTGCCTCCGCTAGGGCCCAGCCCGTAGCCTTCCTACCAACTACAGTACTGCTAGCTCAGCCCGGGTAGCAGCAAGTGCTGTATGCCCAGTGTTTGCAGGATCAGATCCCGAGATCATTGACCGTCCAGACCTGCCTTTGCAAAAAGTACTGGATGAATGTAGCGAATGTTAATAATTATTCACATTGAAACTTGCTGCTAACCACCCCTCCTTAAAAAGTGCCCACAACCAAGACAGTTTCATGGGGTTTACTATTAAGCTCAAGTTTGTGTTGCCAGGTTTCATATTTGCTGTTTTCCTTGAAGCCCCAGCTCCTGAAATCATGTACTTACAGACCCCAGCTTTTTGTTTGTTTGTTTTTTAAAACAGAGGTTTCTTGCCCTCTTGGTTGCAGAAAAAAGCTTGAAAACGTTAGCTGAATGTTCCTGCATTGTTCAAAGATTAGAAGACAAATCAAAATCCAAGGATACATTCTTTTTTAAATCTCACAATTTTTGAACACTCAGGGTTTGGTAAAATTATTAGTTCATTATTACAGCTAAAATAAACCCAGGGTATCACAAGCTCATTAGTAGGGTAAATGTGGCACAAAATGATGTGCAGCAAGAGGCAAAGATCACACAGACCAGAGATGTTGGGCCAAATATGTTCAACACCCTCCTCCTCCTCTCAGCCCCTCATGCAGAGGCTCAGGACCTCCTTCACTGCAGCTCCTCTTGTATGAAACATTCTTTTTTCCCCTCTGAAACCAGGAGAATGTCTGTACATTTTGGGGAAAGTCCCTTCAAAATATTCCATGGATATTTTGTTTCTTATGCAGAGAGAGGAAACTCCACAGAGATGCTGCCAAAACCCCCGCAGCTCTTTTTCTCAATTCCTGCTCCTTGAAGTCCAACCTACTGGCTTAAAGATAATACTACTGTACTTATATTTTCCATAACACTTCTCATCAGGAGTTTCAAAGCACTTTACATAAGAGATCAGAAGAGGAAAGTGGGAAGAAAAAACAAACTTGCACCAGTTTAACTAAAGCTATTTTAGACACGTAAATTAGTTTAAACATTTTATTTCAGTTTAAGCATATATGGGTTTAGCTTAAATCTCTTTTTTTCAGGATTAAGATAAAATATACACTCAAAATTAAATAAGCACGTCTACAAAGAAACGTGCATGGATCGAACTAAATTGGGTTAAAAATACACCTTTAAATTGATGCAAGTGTGCGTAGATAAGGTCTGACCCTGCAAAATGTAGCCAAGTGGGTAGCCACATATGCTAGTCTTCACAGGTTCAAGCCCTAAATCCTTTATAGCAGTGGTTCTCAAACTAGGGCTACCGCTTGTTCAGGGAAAGCCCCTGGCAGGCCGGGCCAGTTTGTTTACCTGTCGCGTCCACAGGTTCGGCCGATGGCAGCTCCCACTGGCTGCAGTTCACCGCTCCAGGCCAATGCGGGTTGCAGCCAGCAAGTCCCTCGGCCCGTGCTGCTTTCCGCAGCCCCAATTGGCCTGGAGCGGCGAACCGCGGCCAGTAGGAGCCGCGATCGGCCGAACCTGCGGACACGGCAGGTAAACAAACCGGCCTGGCCCGCCAGGGGCTTTCCCTGAACAAGCGGCGGCCCTAGTTTGAGAGCCACTGCTTTATAGTTGACTGCCCACATTCAAAATTACATAAACTGGGCTAAACCGGAGGAAATATTAGGCCTAATGTGGGGCTTACCAGACTCATTCTGTTCAGGTTTCAGTATCACTTTCATCACCATGCTATATGAGCACTTCACAAAATGTTACTAGACAACTTGGGCGGGACAAAAGTTTATTTTGATAGCTCTGTCTTAGCTCAATTGAGGAATAAGGGAATGGATGGCTGCACCAGCCCCTATGCAGGAGTTGTTGGTGCAGGAGCCGGCTATACGCCTGATAAAAGTACTCCCAGCCCTTCCACAGAGAAATCTGATTTCATTGTGCTGCCTGCGCTGTATAGTTGCACAAAAATACTGCATTTATAAATGTAAATGTTTCTGACATGAGTAATACAAAAGCATAGCTCTCCCTCCGCAGATGTAATCCTTTGTATTACCTTTATGGGCCAAACTTTCAAAACTAACTTCCAAGAACTGCAGGCACACAAATTTAGGGGCAAGATCAAGGCTAGCTTAATAACAATGTGGCTAATATTATATTCACACATTTATTAGATACTATTGAGATAACCGAGGTGGCCTTCCAGTGCTAAGATCCATTTCTAGTAGGTGCTGTGCAAACCCATAGTAAGACAGTTCCCGAAGAGCACACAATCTAGAGATGAGACACACACAAGAAACCATAAGCAATGGGGCAGCAATTATGGGGTAATGTCAGCCTATGTAACCATATGCCGATACTGCTACCATGTAGAACAGGGGTGGCCAACCTGAGCCTGAGAAGGAGCCAGAATTTACCTATGTACGTTGCCAAAGAGCCACAGTAATAAGTCAGCAGCCCCGCATCCGCTCACAGTGCCTCCCACCCACCAGCAGCCCCACCGACCAGTGCCTCCCTCTCCCTCCCCACACCTCCTGATCAGCTGTTTTGTGGCCTGCAGGAGGCTCAGGGGAGGGGGCGGGGAAGGAGCGAGGGCACAGTAGCTCAGGGGAGGGGGCGGGAATGGGGGCAGGGCCTGTGGCAGAGTCGGGGTTGAGCAGTGAGCACCCCCCTGCACACTGGAAAGTTGGCGCCTGTAGCTCCAGCCCCGGAGTCGGTGCCTATACAAGGAGCCACATATTAATTTCTGAAAAGCCGCATGTGGCTCCGGAGCCACAGGTTGGTCACCCTGATGTAGAACTTTATTCTCAATTATGTAAGATTTCATGATTTTAACAGTCCCTAACCACCTATAATCCTTTTGGCTCTCCTAACATTTGCTCTTTCCTCGTTTATTTGATTTCTCCCTTCTATGCAGCCTGTTCTCAACACCAGGGGAGAGGCCCGTAAAACCTGTGTTTGCACTTGATAAAATAAGAGTTTTTTTTTAAAAGAAGAAACAATCCAGAGTGCCATCACTGATGTGTGTCCCCAGCTCTTTCACTCTTTTAATACCTTTTATCTTTTTTTGACATCTTGCAACACAGGCAAGACATGGAGACTCCCAAAAAAAAAAAAAAAAAAAAAAAAAAAAAAAAAGGGGGCAATAAAAACAGCAACGGTGAAAAGATTTTTTTATGATAAACTATCATGTAGGAAGAATGTAAAACACTACCCACCATGGCCAGTGAAGTGAATAGAAATGACTTGTGTCCTGGATAACAGTGGAAGGAAGCAGTCATTCGCAAGAATAAGCATGGAAAAACAGTTTTACACTGGTATATTTATTTACTTCGATCACCAGAGCATACAGTAATATTTATTTTATACAGTTGAGTCATACAAACTGATTTTTTTTCTACATCTAAACATTTTTATGCACATTTTCTCTGTAACAGTTTTCAGTAACCTTTTTGCCAAGTGTTGCCACCAAAACAGAATTCAATAGAAGATCACTTGTGATTGATCCCCATCCGTAATCTGTGAGATATTCTTCACTAATAGAGATCTGTTAATATATTGCATAGGAGACATGCATGTTTTTTCCATACTCAGAATCTCAAAAAAGTAATTAACTGGTGCTCATGTTGACTCACATTTAAAGCAACTGAGAGACCCAAACCTGCAGAATCTGACATCCTAATGAACCCTGGTTGTACTGTTAAAAAAAAAAAAAAAAATACAACAGCTGTCATGTTAAAACGAAAAAAAGAAAAGAAACATTCAGATATTTAATGTTCTGCTGATTTGGTTACATAGTGGTATAAGTTGCATTCAACAGGCTGGAAATTTCTGGACATAAATCTTTACTGCAATACCCTTGATCATTAACCAATTAAATTCCTTGCAGATGCTGTACTACACAGAATCTTTGCTCACATATTTGTTCACACTATGGTATGACATTTATTCCAAATATTTTTCCTTTTTTGGGGTAATATTCAGCTTAAAGTTTGGATAATTTTAGAATTTATAAAATTATTATTATTTTATTAAATGCAACTAGGATAACATTTCGAAATGGAGTTGAGGTCAATATGCAACCCTCCAAATATTTAATGAAAAATGACACACACACACACAAATGATTAAAAAAAGAGTTTAATCCAGGGGCACAGAAATATTGTGACAGCAAAGACTTCAGAGAGTGACTTGCAATGCCTAAAATGCCTGTATATGTATATACATTTTATCAAAAATAAACACACCAAACAATAATTTTACTTGCGCTTTTATCTTTTTTGACAGATGAACACAAGTATCTTCTTGTTTGAGTTCAGATACAAATCTAGCTGATCAGCTTCGTCCTCGCTCCCTCAGTTACGGGAAGAGGGAGGACATAAGCCATGTTTTAGGGACTGTATGGACTACACTTTAGCTATCCTAAATCGAACCAGCTTCTGTATCTTTGCAGATACTCCAAGCCTATATCACAACATATACAAAATAAGCCACTATGAGGGCCACTTAATCTCAGTGAATACCACTGGCGCAAGTGATTGCTTCTGTAGGTCCCCAAAAAACAAAAAGAAATAGGAAAATTAAGGGAAAATAAGTTGTCCTATGAATGCGTGGTTGCCTCTTCCATAAGATAATCGCTGTTATCCTCCAACTCCTCTTCACTCACTGATGTTTCTGCAGGACGTTTCATGCCCCGTTGTTGGGAAATGGCCAAAGCATATTTAATATTATAGCGATTCCACTCACAGCTGTAAAAACAAGTCACCAGAAGAAAAAAACGTTAAATGTTAGGTTCTGCTTCATCTAAGTACATCACCCAAATTTTCCCTCCCAACATTCAATGGCCTTTTGTACAAGACTATGTTTTAAGTTTGAAAAAGATTTAAAGGACAGCAATACGTACAGTTTAGAAACATCTTCAAAGTGACGTTGGATGCTCTTCTGAAGGAACTGAATCAAGGGCAGCAGCTTCCCTGACCTATAAAGGAGAAAGCAAGCAATTAACTGTGTAGCCTGTATTTACACATGGATTTCTAGAATCCCTTTTCAACATTATTCTTCAAAATTAAAAAAAGCCTGTTATATTGTTAGCTCGTTTTTACATATCTATGTTCTAAATCTAAAATATCACTGAATAAAAGCAAGTGACCTTGTAACTTTGTGCTGTGTCCACCAATAAACCTGTGTACAATTTTAGCTCAGTACAACATATGTATGCAATTTATCACTCATGTTGCTTCAGCTGAGCTAGTCAAATGCTTCTCCCTCCCAAGCACCAATGTAAAAGTCAGCCCCAGAAACCATTCCATTCTGAGGTCAAATGGCAACTTTTCCGAGTTGATTCTCTTTGCTATCATGATAATGAAGTTGACTCAAGGTATAAATTCCAGAAAAGCAAGGCAGGAATTTGGACTTCACAAACTATCCACTGCTACTTTGTAACAAAACAAAAGAAAGAATCAGTCTTCCTTGCCATTTCGGATTCATTAAATGATGGCATGATGTGTGAATAACTACTCATTCTTCACCCCACAGCAGCAAGGAAAGGAATACATAATCGCTTCTTACTCAGGTCTACGGTGACTCCCAAATAGTAGTTGAGAAGAGCTGTCAGATTTTTAATTTGCCCAGTGTCTTCATTCCAATTGCCCAAACACTCTACAAGAAAGCTAGGCTGAATGTAAGACTCATAGCTTGTCTAATTGCCTGAAAGGAACTAGGCAGGAATGCAGAATACAGAAATCATTACACTGCTTTCCAAAAAACTAGGGCTGTCAAGTGATTAAAAAAATTAATCCCTATTAGGCACGAGATTAAAAAAATGTAACTCCATTAGTCGCAGTTTTAATCGCACAATTAAATAATAATAGAATACAATTTATTTAAATATTTTTGTAGGTTTTCTATATTTTCAAATATAGGCTAGGGCAGGGGTTCTCAAACTGGGGGTTGGGACCCCTCAGGGGGTTGTGAGGTTATTACATGGCGGGGGGGGGGATCGTGAGCTGTCAGCCTCCACCCCAAACCCCGCTTTGCCTCCAGCATTTCTAATGGTGTTAAATATATTAAAAAGTATTTTTAATTTATTAGAGGGGGTCGCACTCAGAGGCTTGCTATGTGAAAGGGGTCACCAGTACAAAAGTTTGAGAACCACTGGACTAGGGGCTCTGGGCTTCAGTCTTCAGCGCCTCTCGGGGTGCACGGTTCCATCCCGGCTCAGGGCTTCAGGCCTCCCCCGCCCCCAATGCCTCCCTCCCCACCCAGGAGTATGCGATTAATGTGATAATTTTGTTTTCAGTTAATCGCAGGCGTTAACTATGATTAATTGACAGACTACAAAAACATAAGCAAAGTCAGCATGCTTAGGTATGAAGCACTGCCCAACTCGATGTCAATTGCATCAAACGTAAATAATTGTTTAAGAACAGTGTTCCCACAAGTCTTCTTACAGCTCTTTATAGCTTTATGCATTTATTAACTAAAGCTAGAAGTTCAAACAAAGTTCTACCTACAATCTAGGAGAGCCTCCTCTGCAACTTTACTGCAGGAATCATGTTATGTCTCCCAAATACTCACATTTCAACCTATACTGGGGTCAATGGGAAGTCATAATAATCAAGTATTTGGGTTGTATGTTTCAATACAGAATCTGAAAGATAGTTGCTGGAAGCCTCTTAATTGTCTCACAAATATTTTAAACTTTAGCTTAAAATGTCCAATTTTCTGTGTTTTGATTTTCAAGTCCACTCACCTTGTTTTTAACTTCTGTCCGTGTAGCATCAGTAACCGCTGAGCCCAAGTAAGATAGAATTCCAAGTGATGAGATGTCTCCAAGGCAGAGGCTAGAAACTCCAGCACCTTTTCCACATACAGCTCTGGGAGCGATGAGCAGACAACATCAACTGTTTAAAAAAACAACAACAACCCATCAAGCTTTCAACTGGAATAACGGGGTGGGAGGAAAGGGAAGGAAAATTGAGGAGATGCCCTTTCAGAGCCTATCCCAGTTCTACTATTCCGCGTCACCTGACAGGAGGTAACCTGCCAGTATTGTGAACATCACTTGCCAGCCCTTCAGAAAGTAAGTTACTCCTCTCTGAATTTTCCAACCTCCACAGCACTTAAAAGCAAGATATTCCTATCTGCCCCTAAAACAGGGTCTGCCATAACATTTATTTTCTATTAAAACTTCAACTACCTTCACCTTTTCTCCATCATCTTTCACTCCACCCTTTCCCTCTCTCTGCACATCCAGGCTCTGGCAAAATCTTGCTGCTTCTCACTTTATAGGAACTGCCACAGCAGGTCAGACCAGTGCTTCATCTCATTCAGTGTTTCTGTTCCCAACACTGGCCAGTATAGGATGCTTCAGAGGAAGGCATTAGAATAACCTGCCCACAAAAGAAGCTTCTTCCTAACCTCTGTTTGTTAGAGATGACAATGCCCTAAAGCATGAGGATTTACAACTAAGGCTACGCTTCTGTCATGGAGGTCACGGCTTCCATGATTTTAAGAGATGTCAGAGTTCTTCGGCTTCAGCCCTGGGCAGCAAGACTCGGGCTTTGTTACTGGATTACTGTGTGTCCATTTCCGGGATTCATTGTTTATTTCCGGCGTCCTGTCCATGACTTTAATAAAAAGACCCATGCCAAAATCGTAGCCTTATTTATAACCCTTCCAAATAAAAGTCCAATCTAATGTAATTCTGAATTTTCTCATCATCCTTGTAAATGGATAATCCCTTTTTTGAATCGCCACAAGCCCTTGAACTCTCTGATACGTCACTGCAATGAGTTCCATGGCTTACGTATAACAATTCTAAAATCCTCCCATTCCTCTCCGTCCCTATTGCAGGGGTGGCCAACTTGTGGTTCCGGAGCCACATGTGGCTCTTCAGAAGTTAATATGCGGCTCCTTATATAGGCACCGACTCCGGGGCTGGAGCTACAGGCACCAACTTTCCAATGTGCAGGGGGGTGCTCACTGCTCAACCCCTCGCTCGACCACAAGCCCTTGCCCCCACTCCACCCCTTACCCCCCCTCCCCTGAGCCTGCCATTCCCTCGCTCCTTCCCCCCCCCCATCCAGAGCCTCCTGCACGCCACAAAACAGCTGATCAGGAGGTGCGGGAAGGGAGCGGGAGGTGCAGATTGGTGGGGCTGCCGGTAGGCAGGAGGCGCTGGGAACGGGGGGAGGTGGCAGCTGATGGGGGGCTGTTGACGTATTACTTTGGCTCTTTGGCAACGTACATTGGTAAATTCTGGCTCCTTCTCAGGCTCAGGTTGGCCACCCCTGCCCTATTGCCAAAACCCTGGTTCACGGCATAGCTCTCCCCAACCTAGATTGGATTCTCTCCAGCCTTCCTGACTCTCCCCTCAATCCAACATAAACCAGCTAAAATAGCCTTCCTCTTCTACCACCACCACATTCCTTCCCTACTACTTGCTTCCCTGAATTCCTTTCCTATCCCACGTATCTTTCTGCCTGAAATTCCAACTCCTCATCCTCAGCCCTCAGGCTTTGCCTCCTGCCTCCATTTCTGATCACTACCCATCCCAACCCCACACCCTGCTCACTCTTGTCGCTTCCTCCCCTTCTTGCCTTTTTCTATGCTGCTCCCCACACCCGGAACAGTATCACTTTCCTGGTGTGCCAAGCAGCCACTCTCCTACACCAACGCAAAAAATCTGCATCTTCTGACCATTGACTTCTGCACTCTTATATTCTTCCTTCCTTGCCACATAAAAATATCAGCGCATAAGATTTATTTACTTTATGACATTTTTATTTGAACACGTTCAGTCTCCTGCTCCTATGTTTGTGAAGTTACATTTTAAGCTCTTTGGTTCAGAAAAATTATGACCCCAAATAAGTGATGATTAATTAGCAGCATGTATGCACTGTAATGTATAATAGTAAAATGTGCCTTTTTTATTATATACAGTAAGAACAATGACATCTATAGCCATTTCTAGTCAAACATCTGAAAGTACTTTGTGATTCAGGAATTAAGCCACACATGAGCCCTGTGAGGTGGACATTATCCCCATTTTACAGATATAAACCTGAGGAACAGAGGGGAGGTTAAGTGACTTGTGCAAGGTCAAAAAGGAGAGTGGCAGAGAGGAAACAGAAATTAGATTTCTTGACTTTCAGCTGCAAGACTCTCTCCCCCTTCCTCTTTAGACATATCAGTACTGAGGTAGAAAGGACTAGTGTCCTGAATTAACACAACATTCCATAAACATACAGTAGGCTTGCTGTAATATAAAATGTTTGGTAATAAAAGGAAGTTTAAGGGCTACACTCTGCCCTCAGACTTCAGCTCAAAGGGGGTTACACATCTGGATCTCAAATTAGCTTAATTAAACTTTAGGGGAGCCCTGCTTACCTTCATTACACGGTACAGTCTCTATGACCTCCTGAATTAATTTCTTCTCATTCAGTCGGAAGGCCATGACGATGGCCATGGTGTACTCCTTCTGACTCAGCACTTTGCGCACACTGCTAGGTGTGATGTCAATGTCCAACTCAAATGGATCAAAGATTAGTCCGGAGTCTAGTGAGTAGATGAGAAGGCCTTCTGTGGTGGTCGCTGCCCAGCTTCGTCCTAAAAGAGAAATGGCAGTTGATATTTAAACACAACACACTTGTTTTTTTCTGGGGAGCGGTGATGAACAATGAAGACTGTTCCCCAGGCTTGCTTAAAGTGATTTGGGAAGAGGAGGTCTCTCAATACTATAGATGGTTTTATTGATCAAACACGGTCTGTGAAAGGTGCCAGCTTGACAGCACTATGAACTTAAATCTTCTGGTTATCCAGAACATAGGAACAACGCAGGCAACAATATGCCCAATACACAACACTAACATTTTCTGGAGGGATCACCGCTACGGACAAGAAATCAGCCCCTCTGCAGAGAATGCCAATAAGGGGGCCAATAAGTGACAATATCAGCAACAGTGGTTTCTGCGAGGTGTTTTCTGTGACTGGACTGAGGCCACCAACTCATTTCACATATGCCTCTGGAGAGCCACCAGAGGCATGACAGTGTCTTTATATCACCCTAAATCTGGGGTGAATTTGAATTAATGACTCAGAAATTAGAGGCTCACATCTATCAGTTCTCATCCACTGCTCAGTCCTTCTGCAGGGGGCTGTGGGGCGGCCCCCCCCGCGGGAGACTCAACATTACTGATAAACTACATTTACTGTTAAAACACCCACCAGTAGGAGAGAAACGGAGGCATGTCACTCTTATCTCTGGTTTAAAGTGCCGAGAACTCAAGTCACCTGAAACAAGAAATGAGAAGCAAGTCATCAACACATCCAACTAAATATTCACACTGTGGATATGAACCCTCACCCTGGAGTTACTGTCGCTGAATCAGCAGAAACACATCTGACACAGGAACGCTGAACCATTGTGTGACAGGTTCAGAACTGGTGGTATGGCGAGCATGATAGATATTGGTAAGGTGACAGATACCAACAGATCACTTAAAAAAATCCTGAGATATCAGATTTCCTTTCGGCTCATAGGTTACTTTGCTATTTTCCTTATCATCCTGTTATTCTGATCTCAAACATGAGCAATACCAATGTGCCATGTACTACTTTGGACACGATGTTCATCACACACTCAAATGTAATCAGTCATCTTGTAATACAATAGCCTCCAGAGGCCTCAACTGAGAACGGGGTCCTGTTGTGCTAGGCGCTCCACGGAGAGAGAGAGAGAGACAGTCCCTGCCCCGAAGAGCTTCCAGTCACAAGACAGAAAGTGTAGGAGGAGAAACAGAGGCTGGGTCTACACTACAGCGGGGGTCCGACCTAAGATACGCAACTTCAGCTACGTGAATACCGTAGCTGAAGTTGCATATTTTAGGTCGGCTTACCTGGCGGTGAGGACGCGGGAAAGTCGACCGCTGCCGCGCTGCCGCCGACTCCGCTGCCGCCTCTTGTCGAGGTGGATTTCCGGAGCCGACGGCAGAGCGATCAGGGATCGATTTTACCGCGTCTTCACTAGACGTGGTAAGTCGATCCCCGATAGACCGATTGCTACCCGCCGGATCGGCGGGTAGTGAAGACATGCCCAGAGGGAAGAAAATGACTTGCCCAAAGTCATAACGCAGGTCACTGGCAGAGCCAGGCACTGAACTCCAATCTGAGTGCCAGCCTTATGCTCTACTCACTAGGCCACAGTGTATCTGTTTCCTATTACCTCTGTGAGAAAGTATTCAACAACAGGTCACTGATTATTACATCTGCACAATGTTTTCAAACTAGCTTTAACAATTTTGGCAGGGCGGTGGACATGTCTAATAGCATCAACCCTTGTCCATCCCACACTGACCCAGAGTTGAAGGTTTTTTTATCCCATGGAGCCAAGGGCAAAAAGCAGTGTTACTACCAGTGGGATTAAGAACTGAACTTACCTCTCTTTACACCTGGAAGAGCAATGGCAACACCATCCTCATCCCCAGCCCCATCATCAATCAGCGCCATGCTGCCAAATTCAGTCATTTTCCTACGATCCAAGTACTCCTGAAAAATATTCATATTCCATTTGCTACAATACTTCTCTCCAACATAACATGTTTCCCTGTATCTGAAGAATACATGTATAGCAGAGGTCCCCAAACTGTGGGGCGTTCCCCCCAGGGAGGGCGCAGAGGAACATTCAGGGGGCACGGCTACGCCCCGCCTCGGGGGGGGGGGGGGGGGGAACCATGGGTAAGGAGGGGGAGCGCGATGTAAAAAGTTTGGGGACCTCTGATATATAGAGAGAGTTCTGAACAGGATTAAGTGAGTAATTCACAAACATTTAATGGGCTAGCCCAGTCGCCTAATGGTTATTGCTTTGTACTTTCATCCAAGAGTCTCCTCCAACTCCTGGAAGAAACTGAAGCTTGCAGTACTGTGGGGTCAATGCTCAGCCATTGGCGAGGGAGGGAATGCCCCTCAGTTTACCTTACAACAACCTCTACTTGATTTAGGAGTGTTCATTAATGGGTTTCAAAGAAAGCCCAGATCAGCCCTCCTCAGAGAGTGGCCATGACAATTCAAGGTAAGGAGAATGAGAAGTGGAGATCTAAGAGCTCCTAGCAAGAAAGGAAGAGTGATGGAAAATATTGCAATATTGTAGTTACTTTTAAATTAACTGAAAACGTTTGCATTTGACAATACTGTCAGATTACGTTTATAATTCTAACTTTTGTGGCCCCCCCCATGCTGCATCCATTCTTTGGCACAAATATGTTGTTCAGAAAGAAAATTATTCAGTACAAGATTGTCATTAATTTTAAAATCTCACTCTCTTGAAATGCAATGTAATTGCAAATTGACTTTACTATCATTCATTGTCAAGAAAACTGCACTTTCAAGACCAAGCACTTTGGCTGCTTTTGGGTTTCTTGTAGTCCAGTAGTTATGCAATTTTATTCTCTCCTTTGGTGTTTTCACCTGTGACTGTCTCCTACTCAGTACCAACAAAAAGAACTCCCACTTAAGTAATAAAATATTCCTAAAGCAAACCTCATTTATCAGACACTATACCAAAAACAAACACAGTCTTAAAAAAAACAAACAAACCAAACTGAGATAGTCACTTACCTCCATTGCATCTAAGGAAAGATTACATGAGATTTCAAATTTCTTCATAAGAATCTGTTCCTTCACATGATAAATACAGACAAACTTTGATAATCCTCCTGCCAGAATAGATTGGCCATCAGCTGAATAACACAGAGTAGTGAAAGATCTGAAAAAATATACAATGCATAATTTCACCCCTACTTCTGAGCTTTGAGCAAACATCCAACATCAATACAATGGAAAGACAATGAACCAAAATTGCTATTGAATAAAAGAAAACCTTTCCTAGTTTAATCTTCCACAGTCATTAATATGTTTAATGTACAGAATTGTTTTGCCATGACTGAATACTTCTCAAATTCTTTATTGTGAATTATCACAATGCAGATTTCAACAGATTTGTTGGTGTACTCACAGGGTGTTGTGAGGATTATTTAATGTTTGTACTACTCCACTTGTAATACAGTCATGTCACGTCAACAGCAAAACAATTCTCCAGGGCTTTTCCATCAAGCACACTTTTCTTTCCTCTCAGACATGCAATTTTGCAATCCCTCTGGGCTTGAACCTCCCATAGAGGGAAGACAAACCAGCCTCTGCTTAACACCCCATCCGTACCATACACTCCTGCAATTAGGCTTATGGGATGGATGTGCATCAACATAAGTGAGCAGTAAGCCATGTATGAGACAAATATCCACTACAAAAGATTTAGTTTCTTCCCCAAGGTCTTCATACCTGTCTTATCTGCAATTAAAATGATTCAGAAGAGCCAGAAAAAAAATTACTATTAAATGATGAGCTCTGTTTCAAGACAGCAGCTGACTGGTGTTCACAACTGAAAGTTATATATTTTTCAAAGAGTTATTGCCTCTTTTTTGGGGTGAGGGGATGAGAGGAAAGATTTCTTATCAAAGGCATTCAAATACCAGGCGTGCTCATTGTTTGTGAGATTTTTTAAAAGTTGATTGTTATTAATGCATTGAAAAAAATGTATACTGCCTGAATAATAAAACCAGCAGGATATCTCAGATTACATCTTCTGAAATGAATCACCTACATACCAGCTACTCACAAAACTATAACTGTGTATGCCTTTTACTGTCACTTCTAAATGATGCACAGCATGACATGAAAGATTTAATAGGATATAAATGAATCAAGTTTAGGAGAAAAAAACAGATGCTCAGGAGTTGATGTATGAGTGACTCTGACCTATGATGAAGGTACCAGGGGAAAAAAAGGTCTAGAATGAATGGACAGCACACTGAGTCAGAAGATATTTAAGTTATTAAAACTGAATCTCAGAATCAAGATATTCAGATGTCAGCTAAACTCTGAAACCCTCACATAAAGGTAAGAAGCAAGAGTATTGAGCACAGTCAATTTCTTGTCATTGCTACAGGAATATTTTACATACTTTGCCTTAGCAGACTGTTTGGCTGTTATTTTGTCCAACTCTTTTCTTCCCATCTGAAGGTCGTGTCTTCCTTCAATTGATCCAGTCTGCACTGCATTTTCATGATCCCAGAAAGTTATCTGTCCATCCAGGGCAGCAACCGCAAGCTCACTGCCATCAGGGCGGAAAGCAACAACAAGAACTGCAGAGAATTTGGTTGATGAATAAAAATGTACTTCAGTCTTAACACATTTTTTCTGGACTCTACTAAGCGAGATTTAGAATAAGAGGGTACACTTTCACATTTTTATAACAAAACACAATGCTAAGCTGACTAAAAACCCAGGTAGCTAGCACCAAAGGCTTTTTGAGCTATTGACTGTTTCCAAATAATGTGAAACAGCAGCAATGAAAACTACAGTCTGAGATTGGCAAATAAAATGCTTACTCCTGAGGGAATTCTGCTCCAAATTTTTTTAAAAAAAAATCTGCTCACAATATTTTAAAATGCTGAAAATTTTATTTGTCAATAAATAAATGTGGAGGCTCCAGCGTGGCAGTGGGGAGCGCAGGCCACTGGCTGCACAAAGGTGGGAGATCACCTTGCAGCCTCTCCCCTCTCCCTCCCCAGGACACAGACTCGGCGGTGAGGCTGCACCTGACCCTGACAGTGCGCAAGGGCCAGGCCTGCCCCAGAGGTCTATGTCCGGTGGGGGAGGGGTTGGGCTTCAGGGTGATCTTCCACCTTTGTGCAGCCAGTGGCCACACTGCCACGCTGGAGTCTCCACATTTATTTGACAAATAAAATTTGCAAAATTTTAAAACATTGTGAGCAGAATTTTTAATTTTTTTGGTGCAGAATTCCCTCAGGCGTAGCAGGTGAAGCAACTCACCAGGGCTAGCAACTCCGCACCAGGCACACCAGGTGTGGGCAGACAGGCTCAACCCAGCAGAATCCAAGTGTGGAGGGACTTAGTGTAGGGGGGCAATCTGGGTGCAGGGAATCCAGATGCACAGGGGCTCATTGGGGGGTACAGGGACAATGGGACTCTGCAGGGAGGTCCAGGCGAAATTGGTTGGGGCTCAGCAGGGGGTCCGGGTGCTAGGGGAAAGGAACTTTCAGTACAGCTGGTTGGGGCTTGTAAGGATGGGGGTTCAAGTGTATGGGGAAGTCTGGGTGCAGGGTGGTGGGGCTCGACTGGGGGTGGTCTGGATACAGGGGTGAGCCTCGGTGGAGGGGTCTGGGTATGGGGGTACTGATGCATGTGGGTTGGGTGGACGTGGGAGCAGATCCCCATACAGTGACCCCTCCCCACACAGCTGAGGAGCGATGGGGGCAAGAAGCAGGGGGGAGGGTGTGCAGAGCCGGAGGTTTCTCGGGGTGTCTGACCCAGCCGCTCCATGCAAGGGAAGTGTGCACCTCCCCTAGCCAGGACTAGCAGCTGAGCCCAGCTCAGGGTAGGAGCCATGGGCCAGGTACCAGGGCTCAACAGGGGACTCTGGGTGTGGGGGGTGAGGATCAGTGTGGGGGGTCTGGGCCTGGGGGTGTCCAGATGCAGGGGGATTGGACGGATGGGGGGTGGACTGACCTGGCATCCGCTGGGGTGTCCCCACCCCCTGTAGTGATTTACCTCTCTGCTGGCTGCTCCAGGCACCCAAAACAACGCACCCATGCTGCTGGGGAGGGGTGCGTGACCGATCTTGCATCTTTCCCTTTGCTTCCCCCATCAGAAAGTCATTTTTCTCCAGGGAAGCAAAGAAATCTGCACGGGACATGAATTCTGCATGCGCGCAGTGGCACAGAATTTCCCCAGGAATAAATGTTGACTGATTGACCTCACCAACTACAGATATTCTCAATATATTTTTGATGGAATAACACAGATCATACATAACTGCCTCTATGTGACAGGTTAGATAGAATGAAATGAAATTTACCATCTGAGTTCAGTGTTAGTGTCTCCTTGGTTCTCCAGCTATCAAACATATCCCAGAGTCTGACCGTTTTATCCCAAGAGGCACTAGCTAAGATACTCTTCATTGGGTTAAAACACAGACTACTGATGGGACCTTCATGACCTGATAAGACCTAATGGAGTAAGAAAAAAATAATATGGAATAATTAAATGAAACTGAGTTCAACATATAATCATGTGGCAAAAACTGTGATAATGTCCACAGGCTGTGGACACCCTTACTACATATGTTTAGGAGCATATTATTTTTTCAATACAAGAGATGTTATGCAGGTACATTCCTGTGTACAGAGATGGGAAAAGACTTCCTTTGGATCTTAAAGAACAGGAAATAGAAACTAGGTAACAGAATTCCATAGTACTCGCTATTTTGTTTCCTCTGGTAAGACGATCAACTTAGAATTCAGGAATATAATGGATTTTTTTTAAATGTATAACTAACTAGCCAGAGGAATTGATAAGTAGATCATTTCTCCAGAGATTAAGGCTGGCCTACTGCTGAAATCATTTCACAATTTGCTGTTTTCCGAATCAAAGTCCCTGTTGCAATTCTGATTAAAAGGTAAGCAATAAAAAAAAAAAAAAAAATACTCTACGAGCACATCTGTGGTTTCACATTTACATTCATTCCAATTAGGAAAGGAAATTCATTTCACTTTCTTTTTTTAAACCCCCAACTGCAGAAACAGGTGTTTGAAAAAGAGGCAATACTGGAGTACAGGACTTCCACACACTTCTCCCCCAACAAAATTCATCTGCTATCCTTACTGACCCCCTGCGCTCAGTAAGCTATTCCGCGGTCAGTCAGCCAGGTTTTTTCACCTAGTTTGCTTTTGCATTAGTGTGGATGTCTAAGGCGTGGCCATACCCTTGTCCAGTATGCAAGTGGAAGCCATGGAAGTGGTGAACATGGCCCTTCAGAGTCATGTCTTTCCTTAAGTAACAAACCTCTGAGAAAAATCCAGAATTCTTAAACCACAGTGCGGAATTTAACCCCAAACTTTTTCATGAAAACCACAAGCTCTTCACTTCTATTGCTCCCAGCCTGCCATGAGCAGAGTATTGTCCAGCTCTGCACTGTAGCAAGAACATCCTCAGGCTGTGTTCTAGTCTTGAGATTCTTCCTACAACTTCTACGTCATAATGAAGTGGACAACACAGGCTGAGTTCTTGTCCCAAGAGGTGATGGTGGGCATGGAGAGGAGAGGGTTTCTCAACTGCTAGTGTTGTGTTCAGTCTAACCCTCTGCAAGGTACCAAACTTTAATGTAGTCAGTCTATCAGCCCTCTTTCTGGCTGTATACATCTTTCCTCTTTCCCTTCAATAAGAAGTCATTTATGCACTAGCTGTGCTCACTCAGCAGCCAGAAAGGTCCAGTAGACCTTTCCTAGGTTGCTCTTAGTCAGCCACTCAAGAATGCTGAAAACTAACCCGTTCCCCACAGACACAAATGTAGCATAGTCCAGAGATACCAAATTATAGATTGCCCCGGGGGGGGGGGTGGGGGGGGGGTAAGGGGGAGGAGGCGGATAATGTGGGTTTATACATATAGCTGCATCTCCTCCACAACACAACCCTCAGACAGGGTTAACTAACCTAAAAGATACTTAACAAAACCACAGTGCTTTCTATGTTAATAGTGAGTGTTCTAGAACAATCTCAGTTCCTTACATCTAACAGTCTGCCACTCTGCATTGACCAGACAAATATGTCAAACGAGTCCTGGGAACCAGCTGAAATAATCTCACCACTGGAGTCCACTGCTAAGCAAGAGAACTGGGCTGGTCGTGGAGAAGTGAAGGTGCGGAAATTGCGATATCTGTTGTAAACAATATGCAGACATGATTTTAAAAATATATATTTGTATATGTCTAAACAATTAAAAAGCATTAAGAATAGGTTACAAAAATTAAAGTATTTCACATTTTAATATTTTATATATTTTTAAAAATAGCATTTTAAACCAAGAAGTGTAAGAATTTAAATCTGGAGTACACTTTGCAAAGCTACTACATACAGAAATTAAAATAGACATCCAAAAAAAAAAAAAAAGACATTTTTGCTCAGCCAGTGGAGTTACGTATGACTTGCTCAATAGGAAGGAGTTCAAGACTGACTCAGGGACTCCTGTCCAGCAGAAGCTGGACAATTTGTGAAGATGCTATTTTTTAATCTCCAAAAAATATTCATGTTCATCTTTGAAGATGCTTGTTCTTTTTTTAAATATACTTACGTTTATTATGTGAATGATGGAGTAGCTTGCATGTGTCCCTATACACACCCTCTGCTGAATGATCGGCAACAGCTATGCCCATATGTTTTATTAGTTTCCTTTACTGAGTGAGCTAGTGGAGATGTTCCTTTAGACACATGCCTTTATCAGTTAACTGACTTATGAAGCCAGAGATCATGGCTTCTCTTACTGAACTGTCAGCCTCTAGGTAACAATTGTGGTGGCCAAATCACTGCACCTAGATCCAGTCTCAGACAGAGTCTCTTATGCACAGAAGGCTAATTGAGGCACAAGGATAAAGGAACAACAGCCCATAATTGTGTAGTGTTGACACAGCCTATGGAAATACTCGTTTTCTTTGTATCCAAAGATGCTTGATGATGCAAAAAATACAGACGAATCAAGCTTTAAAATAAAACACCAGAAATGATACATTCCAGATGCAGAATGAGGATCTAAAACAATTCAATATTTCATCTCTCCATCAACAACCAGGCAAGCTGGCTAGCCAATTCAGACTCCCTACCCTACTGCTTCACAATAACTGTTTTCACTTATTAGCCAAAATCTGATAAACTCACTTTAAACCTATAAAACAGCACTAAGATTTGAAGAGTGAGAAGGTTTTATGACTGCTGGGGACTGTGGTTGGCAGTATATTGTATTTAGAGACTAGGAATGAAAACACAAGATCCTGATAACCTTTGGACAAAACTGGATGATGCACTGAGGCTTAAAGAGGATTTACCTGTGAAGATCAAAGGCTCGCACTGTTCCATCCAGGGAAGCACTCAGAATGACATAACCGGTGGAGGTAAAAGCTACAGCAGAGATGCTGCTGGTATGCTCCGTAAAAGTGACAAAGCAGAAGCTGCTACTGGTGTTCCAAACTTTCACCTGCAAAAGAAGTAAGAAAAGCCCTCTAAGAACTCCTGTATCATAAACTCACATCCCAACGCTCCAGCATAGCTTCATTATTTCTTCTAATTGAAAGCACAATTCTGCATGCCTTACTCACTCAGACAGCACTCCCAATTCAGCCAGTGGGAGTTCTGTTTGGGAGTGAAGAATGCAGGATCAGGCCTTTTATTTGTAAAATCTCAGTGAAACACATGCAAGGTGAAAGTCTGATTAAAGCTGTTTGAGAATTTTCCATTGGAATGATTTTCGGACACAGAATTCATTTTACACAAAAACTAATTTTTCCACAGATTTCAATTTTGCAGGAAAATTTCAAATTTCTGTTGGAAAAATGTTCACTGCTCCATGGCTTCCCTGTTCTCCAACAGGGTGAGAGTTCCCTGGCCTAGGAGCCTCAGCTCCAGGGTAAGCCCAGGCTGCAGGAGTGTAAGAAACTTCTTGAAAAGATCAAATCAAATTGTCGTTTTGACCTTTTCTAAACAAAATTTCAGAACTCCCATTCTGTGGGAAATTTGATTTTTCGTTATGTTTCAGAATTAATTTTCTCATTTTTCAAGTTTCGTAATTTCCCATAGTACATGAATTCCCATTTCCAGTCAGCTCTAAATTTGATTGGCAGCAGTGGGGCTATTTTTCTTTCCCAGCCCCAAATTTCAGATTGGGAGAAAATGTATCTATTTCAGATATATAAACTGTTAAGTCTCCAGACCATAATTAGAAAAGACAAATGGCCCATTTCAAAATCCAAAGCCTGGCTCTCTCTCTAATCTACAGCTTCAATACAAGTCTCAACTAAGAGACACTTCCATTTTTCTTTTAAACAGAAACTATCTGCAATGGTACATTTGAGAAAATTTTGTTTAGGAATCACACCTTTTTATAAAACTCATTTTGGATTTATTCTGAGACTGGTAAACCCCGACCGTTAGAATGGCTTGGTAGGTGTTTCCGAATTTTGAATAATTGAGGGTCGTCTGTACTGGTACACCATTAATCCACCATCTATGCTTGCATGTTAATGTGGATAGGTATTAGGGACACTACTGTCAAGCCCACAATTTGGCCACCCTTTTTCTTTATGCTGCATTGTATCTGCAACTGTTCCAAATCAAATTCTTAACTGCTAGAAACTGTAAGTAATACAAGCAGCAGAGCCCACAAGAACATCCCTACAATAACAAACCAGAATGTAGAGGCAGTGGGAAAGTAAATTGCTTCCTAGCTTCCAAAACACACTTACAGGCATTGTGGCCAAAAACATGATTTTTAAAATGATGAAAAAAATGATTTGTCAGTTACAGTAACAGTGCTCTCTATAGTGTATTCAGACCTGTACCGCTCACTACACTTTTGCAAGCCAAGAGTTTTAAATAACTGACTGACTTACTTTCCCATCATCCCCGCCAGTAACTAAGTATTGCCCATCTGGAGAATATGCCAATGAGACCATACTGTTGAAATGGCCCTGCTGCTTCAGCACGTAAGACTCACTTTGCCATTCCCACACCAGCAGCTGACCCAGACCTGTAAACATAATGGAGGAGAGGATACATATGTAATTCCGATTCAGTGACGTATACAGGCTACATACAATACTTGCATACAACATCCTTCCCATTTATAAAAAATCATGTGCATACAGATAACCTGTGTTATGTATACATCCACCATAATAGAATGCAAGGTGTCTGATTATTTCAAGGTCAAGGCGACAGACTCTCTGTAAACATCAGCAGTTGTTACTTGACTTAGCATTCTTATTGCTATGCCAAGCCAATACTACTGCTGCTGTCATTGGCAGAAGACAGATGTGTCCTGATGAGCAGCCAAAAAAAGATGGAGGAAAACCATTAAAAAAAATAACTAGAAAGAGAATAAAATAAAATAAAAATAAAACACACAAGCTTGAAATTGGTCTTTCATGTGAAATATTTTTTTTAATCTTGCCTTTTTAAGTGAATCCAAACTATATCTCAACATTAATGAAACACAGGAGATCTAATGTCTACCAAAAGCAGCCGATCTAATGTTCCTATTGGTCTGGCCAAGGGGTTACTGCATGAAATATCGAATGGCTTTCACTCAATCCCATGGGCTCGAGAAGGGTTCTAAGTGAGATACATCTGTTTAGAGAGGGGAAGGGTTCAGCTTGCATGGCAGTTGGTTATGGACTAGATTTGCAGCTCAGAGTGGGAGGAGGTTAGCTGGTGCATCCATCCAGGCATAACTTATAGCGAAGGAAGAATTTATATCAGTAAAGAGAGATGCACGCAGGAAGAAAGGTAACCCAGAATGAAGGTAAACTATAACCTATGTTCAGACTCGTGCCATAGTGTACTCCCATTAGAAGGAGGATGGTCTTATCAGTCAGGAACTGGACTGGGAATCAAGAGATTTAGGTTCTATTCCAAGATCTGCCACAGACTTCATGACTTCAGGCAAACCACTTAATCTACGTACTTCAGTTTTCTCATCTGTGAAATATTATTTCAACTACATCAGAGGGATTTTATAAGGACAAAATCATGGACCTATAAAACAACAAATAAAACTTAAAAATGTGGGGGTCAGGCAGGACAAAGAACTCACACCTGCAGACTTGCAATGTATTGCCTTAGAAAGGCACCCCTTGAACTACAAACCTGAACATCCAAAAGCAATCCAGTCACCAGTGCAGTTGATAGAAATAGTGGCAATCCTCTGGTCTGAAATACTAAGTGAAAAATGCCAAGAAATACGTAAATTGAGGATACAGAATAAAGGAACAATGTAATTTGAGAAACTGTGTTTTGATTTCCTCTATTCAAAGGAAATCCTCTATGATTTTCACATTCCTATGAAATCAGAAATAAACAACACATTATATCCTCTAATAAATGTAAAGGAAACCAGCAAAAATACACTGCTTAGACAGCACTGGCATAAGTTAGGCCAGCCCAGGGTTTTGGATCAAGAACATATGGAGTCACTTTCACAGCAATGCAAAAGGTGCAATGAGAGTTTCATATTTAATTCTATGTTAAACTGAAAATGCATCACGTATTTGGATCACGAGAGCCAACGTTCCCATTAGCACAAGAGGACAAATTCCATTGTAGTCACTGGAGTTGGGTCCGCTTATACTAGTGGCAAATTTGATCCTAAGAGTCAAGGAAGCAGTAGCTAAAAGCGTTCTCTGACCCCACTCAATATACAGGACACAGCCAACTATGTCCCAATACATGCCCATCACTGTGGTAATTAAGTAGTATCAGAGAGCCATAGGTATCGTGGTCCCAGTAATACAAATCCAGGGACTGGGCTAGCAGAAACATACAGTATTTCTTCCTTCCCAATATTTGTGCACATTACGCATCTGTCAACTCTTTCCCATTTAATGTCTGCACAACATTCTCAAGATGTAAAATGCTGTACAAGTGTTAAGTATTATTTCAAGCCTAGGAGTGTAAATGTATTTTAATACAAAATGACCTGTAATTGAATCAATACACTCTCCCTAACCCCATCCAATTTTATTTTTTTAAACGACTGTGGATTTGAAGTAATTTGTACAGAAATTCTGTATGTGGTTTTTAAAATGTGTTAAATATATTTCACCACAGACAAAAAACACTGCCACGGTGCTTAAATGCAAATCAGTTTTACAAATTTCCACCATTTCAATTCAAGAAACTTCAATTAATCAAAGGATAGATAGCCCTGAGCTAGCTGTGGGAAGCTGTAATTTCTTCAGATACTTTTCAGACTTCTTATGGGATAGAAGGAACAAAAATATAGTCCAGGGTAAAGAGTATAAATTTGTATTTTAAAAAAAAGCAACTATGAACTCGAGCAAGGAGCTACTTAACGGGACAAGATTAAAATTTGCCATATTCTAGAAAGATCTACTTGGTTGTAAATGGAAATTGTGCATTCATTCTTTACACATCCCCTTTTTAAGTTTAACACACCACGCTACATAGCAACCATCAAAATATAATAATAATATTCATCTGACATATATCTTTTTTTGTCTTGAAAGCACTTTACAAACGCTATTTATTAATACCCTTGTGGGGTAAGTAATTAAGTAGTATTCTCATTTTATACAAACAGAAATTGACACAGCAGTTCAGTGACTTGCTCAAAACCATAAAGAGGGTCTGCAAGGCTGGGATTAGAACTCAGGAGTTCCTGGTTCAAATCATGCCCCTCTTTAATAAAGCAATGAAGTGGAATTAAATAGTTTTAGTTAATCTGTCTGAGATTAATGCTCCTATTCAAATCAGTGTGGCTTCAGAATTCCACCTCATGACTGAAATGCCAATTACAATACCCAGCGAACTGTTCAAGACTTTCACGCCATGACATTCATCCTTCAGTATTAGACACAATGACCCACTCTAGGGCTTGTACAATTAAACTAACCTTAAGGAATGGATAAGGTTGAACTCTGGAAGCTCATGTATGTGAAAAATTCCAGAAGCAAAACCAGTGACCAGAAGGTGTGTTTTCTTGTGATAAGCTGCAGATGTCAGGTTATTAAAATCTCCTTCTTTGTTGAAAAAGTACCTATATGCCAAAGAAAATACACCAAAAAAGCAATGTGAAGATGAATGACAGGTGTACTTTTGCAATGACAATTCAACATAAGGCAAGTATTTTGGTGGTGGTACCACAACAAACTAAAACACAGCAGTTCTCCAAGCTGCTTATGATTTACATTTTGCCTTATTCCTCTAGTTGAACCACTCCTCCTACCATGGATACTAATTTACAGCTGTTATACTAACATAATTTAACAGAAGTGGCGTACGACTATACATAATGAAAGACACTTAAGGTTAACCTAAGAGGAATTCAACTGTGAATTTTCCTTTGGTCACCTAATGCCAACATCTGTGGTTTCTATAAATTACGTGGTTAACCCTGTATTCTTTAAGATGATTCTAAATGAGTAATTGAAGCACTGGAATCATAAACCGTGTACTCTTGGTACTGAGGTTTATATTTTTGTAGCTGTAGCTCTTACGATGTTGTATTTGATGGCATTCTCAGGGTCAAATAAATGTATGTTTGAATGTTATCCAACAACTGCATATTCCATTTAAAGTTTCTTTATACTCTAGGACTATGTACTCCAGATTGTGTTTCACAAGTCTCATTTGAAAATGTGGCACTCCTTCAGAAAGGTAACCCAAACTGCTGATGTCAGCTTAAAGATACCTATCTTCTACAGAGACTAATGTCACTGAGCCAAAATTCAGTATTTTGATGTCAACCCATCTTTCCTCACAGAAATATAGCTCCACAGTAGCAGAAACTAAACGTCTATCAGTGCCACTGCAAGATGGCGTACACTGGACCTCATTACATTTCCTATATTTTTAACTTTAAACTATTAATTTTGAAGGTAATCTTTTGTGTCATCATAAAACAAGAACACAGATTTTCCTTCAAGAATTAAATCAATTTACTCACCAATTGCATAAATCACTATTCACATGCTCAGGGTATGATAGAATTGGGTTTTATTGACGGCAACTATAATAGAGTTTAATGACTGAAAGCTGGGTAGGGATGTCCACTAGCTTCAAGTAAGACAGAGTATATTAATGTAAAGTGAATAGAGCCCATTGCAATGAATCCCAGCTATGTCTGTTATATCTATCTATATATCCCTGTTATCGTTGGAAGATCACCTACTTTGCAGCACGTGAATATTTCACTTTGTCTCTCCTTTCTTTTTCATTTGTAGTGGCTTTTCCATGAATCTCCTCACCCTTGGGCTCTTCAATAAACTCTTCACCCAGGTCTTCTATTGATTCATTCTTATCTTCTGCTCTGTCTTTGGGAGGCCTGGGCTTTAGACCATCCAAGTCTGTATCACATTGCCACACACACAAGGCCCCATCCTGGCTAATTGTGTACAGCTGGAGTATAAACATACATACATCTATTATGAACATCATACAGCCCTAGGGTTCCATAATCTGCTGAATTAAACAGCATATCAACCCACCAAAAAACTGGATTAGGGAGTGGCAATACTTACTCGATAATTAAGGTTATAACCAGCTTCCACTATAAAGAATTATTTTAGTGACCCTATACATTTGTCTTAGAAAATTCATTTATCGTGAAAATTATAAGATTTACTCTGAAGACAGAGAAAAACGTTTCGGAAAAGTCTAAAGACAATTTGGCAAATCGTCTTTGAATTACAGGACATTAAATAACAGGTATTTTCCATCGGTGATTTCTATGAACACTTCATTGGAATACCAGTGCAATAGAAATTCGGTATGGTTATCTACAGATGGAAAAATGCTGGGCCAATTTTAATATGAACATTCAAATAAGCAGTGTGCTTGTTTACATACATCTAGACTATTCTCTTCAAAAAAGCAGGCTACGATTGCATCTTTATGCCCTCCCAGAGAGTAATAGATCAGGTTAACCCATCGTTCAGCTCCAAACACCCATGTTGACATATCCTTGCTACCGATTGCAAAACACCTACAAAAGAAAATAAAGGGGAAGTCAGATCAGAGCATGGGTTCACAAACTTTTCCACTGTGTGGACCCCATTTTAACAGAGAGGTACAGACATTCAACATGTGATTCATACTGGACAGATGTTCACACTACAACTGGTAGTCTTAGCAGGGATGCCAAGGACTGAATAGGCAGAGAGAGTCAACTACACTCACTCCATAAGAGTCATTCCCTCCATGGGGAGATGGAGACACATTTTAAGGGATGGTTGTACCCTATTGCTCCCAAGATGTACTATATTCTATGGATACGTACTCAGGCAGCTTTAAAAAAACAAAACACATTAGTTGTGCATAAATTTAAGAACATAGACTGAGAAATTGAGAAATTAAAGGGAGCTTTCAAAGCCAGTGAAAGACTTGAGAATTTGGAGACTGGACTACAGCACACATACACAAATGAAATTTTTATTGGAGCAAATTTTCAGGATCCAACATATACACTATCCTTAATAATAATGATGAACACCAAATTAACAATAAAGTGGGATTTGAAAGAGCATCTTGCAATAAAGAGCAATAAAGTGGGATTTGCAAGGGAGCAAGGAGCACAAGTCCCATGGACTTTTGTAACTACTTACTTGGAATCATCAGTCCAGTCAATGCATGTTGTTTCATCGTATGGACCATAGTAAGTTTTGTCCAGAACAAAGGCATTAAATTCTCGTTTCTTCCCAGGGGCATGGTACATAAGAGCAACATTGTCCTTTGTGATCACAAATTTCCTATCACACAGAAAATGGAGAGCAAAATTATACACAAAACTGCAGGAGCAACCAGTCCTTCCGTGCCAGAAACAAGAGTAATACAACAAAACAAAATAATATTAGAAAGGGATATTTCTTGTGTGATGAAAGGATATATATGTACTACTGCTACGCTGGTAGAGTAAAAACAAAGTCCTGGCATGTAAAATACATCACCTGCGTATACAGTACCCTCCACTCCAGCAAATGTGTGTATATGTATAAATACAGTTTGTGTGTTACTCCCAGAAAGAAAAGTTTTCATTAAAATCAATTAAGATTTCTCAAGAAAAACAAACTCTTAAAAGCAAGGAAATGTCCATAGTCAAGATATCCTTTTTCAACAAACCTTAACCCCCACCTTTTGACCACTTTCATGGACATATTTATAGAGAGGCAGAGTAAGTCCCATATACCTCCAACATCACTCAAGATCCTACAATGCAAAACCTTGACTTCAACCTCCGCAGCATCAACATGTGCATCTCTTAGGCACCTGTGCACCAATGAACTTGAATTTTCCAATGGGGAAGTGCATTATGAAGTCAGAGTAAAGTTTCTAAAATAGTCCCCTATCACAGGGAATGAATATCCTGGAAAAGGGTAAGGGTGGGAAACTTGACTACCTCCCTCCCTCGCTCCTCCTCCACCCCAGCCCCCACACTCCAGTCTACAGAAACTGATCCTGTTCAAATATTCATTGATTACTTCCCCCCCCTTCCAACATCATGGATTAAGAAATTGTATTCCTTGACTGGTCTGTTTTTAATCAATTCATTACCTACATTTTAAAGTTGTTGTTTTTAAAGTTCCTGTTTACCTGCCATCTGGGGAAAAGCAGACACAGTGCACTGGCTTCTGAAAATGGAACTGATGTATCACAGATTTACCAATCAAACTGACAAGCAAGGCAGCTCCCTCTGTAAGGAAGGAAGGAAGGAAAAGGATCACTGAAACAGTTTGACACTCTGAAGAAACTATAGGTATATAGATTTTTTTTTTTAAGCCAGACATCTTTTTCGGGGGTGGGGCTTTTCAATGTAACACCATTTAAAAATATTAACATAGTAAATCTGAACAAAATTAAAGAAGCCACATTCTGGTTCAACAACAACTTTGAAAATTCTGAGGAAGAAATATATGTTTTCAGAATTTAGATTTAGTCAAATGTGGCTAGTTATGGGTAAATATTATCATATTTAATAAAATGGATTGTCTTCTGCAAACTGTAGTTCTCTGACACACCTTTAGGAACAAAAATACCCCCAATACCTTCATCAACTAATATGGCAAGACTTCCATCTGGAGAGAGCCCCACACATGTGATATTGTGCCGTGTTGCCAATGGTAATGTTTCTGACTTATTACTGGAGGAAAAGAAAACCAATAAAACAACATTAACCACAGTGGTGTAAGAGTGGTCTAATGACTTTGTAATATACTAATGCTTTTCATTTTCAGAGGACTAGGGCTTGATTTCTAGTGCAGGGTCAGCATGGACTGGGAGTGGTGTGGAAACAGGGTGCATAAACCCTGAGATTACTTCATGCTGCTCAACAAATCTGCCCTGTAGATGAATAAGTAGTGGTGCTGAATGGAATGCTGCCAAGTAGCCAGCAGCATGATGGCCACAATGCAGACCTTTAAAGATAGGAAGGTTAAAAGTAGATCAGGGACACCAAGACTCCCACTTCCCACAGAGTAAAAAAAACAAAAAACCACACAACAGAACTGCACGGGGTACCATACCATATCAAATGCATACTGATACTATTGATCTTCTTTACTCATTGTTTTAAAATACTTTCATTTGTACAACTACTCTTCTCATTGATCCATGCATATGAATAGAGCCCTGCAAATATCTGCATCCGGGGACCATGTTTGCAGATGGATGTGGATCCAAATTTTACAATAGAGCCCTGCAAATCTGCAGATATCCACTTTATAGCCACAGATCATGTTTGTGGATCAGATGCAGATACAAATTTTGTATCAGTGTAGAGCTTTACACATGAAATATGCATTCTCTGATATCTCCTGCCACCCTATTATATAGGCTTCACTTTTTTTTTTTACTTTTGAAACTACTGTAAGAGAGTGGTAGTGTTTGAGAATGCTAGTCATTTTTTATTCCAGACACCTCTGTATCAGGCAGATTGTTCCCCTCTCTCTCACCTAGATACTTTTCATTTGAGAAGAGTACTATACACACTTTTATTCTGGACGCCTGCAGTGCCTGTACACTAAGCAAAATCTTCTGCCTCCTTGTCAGTGATTAACTTGCCACACACTAATTCTGTTCTATTCAGTTCTCATACTATCATCTATTGAGCTCCTTATATAGCCCTCATCTGTGTGCCTCCCAGTCTTTAATGGATTTTAAAACACCACAAGGAAATAGGGAAAACTCCTATTTTACAGAGGCACAGGTTGATTTAGTGAAGGGGTCGACAACCTTTCAGAAGTGGTGTGCTGACTCTTCATTTATTCACTCTAATTTAAAGTTTCGCGTGCCAGTCATACATTTTAACGTTTTTAGAAGGTCTCTTTCTATAAGTCTATAATATATAACTAAACTATTGTCGTATGCAAAGTAAATAAGGCTTTTAAAATGTTTAAGAAGCTTTATTTAAAATTAAATTAAAATGCAGAGCCCCCCAGACCAGTGGCCAGGACCCCAGCAGTGTGAGTGCCACTGAAAATCAGCTTGCACCATACACCTGCCATAGGTTGCCTACCCGACTTAGTGACTTGCTCAACGAAGCAGATCAGTGGTTGAGCCAAGAATTGAACCTAGGTCCCCCAAATCTTAGTACAGTATCCTACCCTGACCACTAGACTAGAACAGCTTTCCTACCATTTATCCCATTCCCATCACTATGGTCGTTTCCAAACACTTCACTATCCAGCATCTCCAGCCCCAGTTAAGTGCCAGCCCCAGTTAAGTGCCAGCCAGGAGCTAAAATGAAGATGCATAGTCCAACTGGACTATCACACCAGTTAGCAGGAAAGGCACCGGGCAAGCCCAGGTCACTTACTTTTTCAGGTCAAAGACAGTGACTCTGTTCCCGACGGGGCTGATGACGCAGTTACCATCTGGGGTGAAATGTAGGTTCCCACGCCGATAAACAGTGCCCAGCAAGTTAGAGAACTTGGGAGAGAAAGGAGAGGTGCTCTTACTGGGGGCTTAACAGGAAGGAGCATCCCAGGGAAGGGATGCTGAAGGGTCAGGGTGGGGTGGTGACAATCCCCTAGGTGGAGCTCAATGTGCTGGAGGGGCAGGCAGGGGTTCAGAGAGGTAAAGAAGGAACAGTTATTAAGTGCTCACAGCAGGGTGTGTGAGGAGCCTTGGGGCAGTCCAGGCAGAATGTATGGGGGGAGGGGGGCACAGTGTAGAGAGATCCATGCAACAAGGGACGGGTTGTTCCCGGGGACTCCAGGGGCGTCGTGTGTGTGTGTGTGCGCGGGGGACTCTGCAGGGAACACAGGGCAGGTGGTGTATGGGGGGCAATATAGGGAGAATTCATGGGGGGATACCACGGATTCAGGGTGCTTGAGGGGGCAGTCTTGTGGCTCTACAGGGAACACAGGGGGGGATGTGTATGGGGGCCAGTGAATGGGGGGATCCCAGGGACTCAGGGTGTGTGTGTCGGGGGGGGTCCTTGGGGCTCTGCAGGGGGCACAGGGCGGGGGACCCATGGGGGTTCCCAGGGACTCAGGGCAGGATGTGGGGGGAAGACTCTGGGGCAGGGTCCCAGGCGGGGGGGGGGGGGGGCGCAGGGAAGAACGCCCGGGGGAGCGGGGCGGGCTCGGGCTGTGCCAGTGGCACGCGCGCCACCCCCTTACCCTGTAAGCGAACTTCATCCCCGCGGCGGGGCTCGCGCTGGCGCCTGCTGAGCCGCGTCTCCCTGCACATGGAAAGCGCGTGCGGCCCCGTCGTCTCCTCGCGCCGCGGGCTCCCTCACTTCCGGGTCACTCACGGAGGCGGCCAGCCCCACAAGCGCCCCCTGGCGTCCGGGAGGGAAAAGGCACCAATGCTCCGGGGAGCAGCCCTACGCATGCGCTTTCGGGCGGGCGCGCAGCGGGCGGGGGGGCTGGTTTCTGCTCTTCTTAGGGACTGGGAGGCGCCTGCGCGTTTCTTGTTAAGGCGCTGACGGGGGGGGGGGGGCGCAGCACTTGCGCGTGCATGTGGGTTGCTCCGTAGGGACCAGGCGCTACTACGCACCCCCGTTACGTGGGGGGCGAGAAGAGAGGCAGGGAAGAGACAGACAAAAAGCAGGTTAAAGACGATGGAGTTAAGTTAACAACATGGAGTCCGGTGGCACCTTAAAGACTAACAGATTTATTTGGGCATAAGCTTTCGTGAGTAAAAACCTCACTTCTTCGGATGCATAGAGTGAAAGTTACAGACGCAGGCATTATATACTGATACATGGAGAGCAGGGAGTTACTTCGCAAATGGAGAACCAGTGTTGACAGGGCCAATTCAATCAGGGTGGATGTAGTCCACTCCCAATAATAGATGAGGAGGTGTCAATTCCAGGAGAGGAAAAGCTGCTTCTGTAATGAGCCAGCCACTCCCAGTCCCTATTCAAGCCCAGATTAATGGTGTTAAATTTGCAAATGAATTTTAGTTCTGCTGTTTCTCTTTGAAATCTATTTCTGAAGGGTTTTTTTTGTTCAATGATAGTGACTTTTAAATCTGTAATAGAATGACCAGGGAGATTGAAGTGTAGTTTTAAGAATGCTTGATAAAGATTGTGTAGGGCATCGAGGGTTTCTGGATCTTGGGTAGCAAGATCCCTCCCCTCGACCCGACCCAACCGTAGGAAGGAGCCAGAGGGACTGGGAGGGACCTGCCTGCTGGATGCTTCCTGGGAGCCGCTCCAGGTAAGCACTGCTGGGCTCACCTGGCTGGGCTCCCCTCAGACCCACTGCCCTCAGCCCCCACCCTGACCTGTTCCCTCAGCCTCCCCTGCAGTGCCCCCTGTGCCCCCCCACCCTCAACCCACTGCCCTCAGCCCCCCTGACCCTGTTCCCTCTGCCTCCCCCACA
>NW_020664377.1:4877498-4898307 GCF_002925995.2 Terrapene triunguis
CCACTGCCCTCAGCCCCCCTGACCCTGTTCCCTCTGCCTCCCCCACAGTCCCTCCCCCCATCATCTCACCCTGCATGGATGTGGAAATCTGTCCCGGATTCCAGGCTGTTGTTAGCCCCTGGGGCAAAAGATCAGCAGAGGTTTCCAAAGGGAAGTTTGCAGCCTTTGCTCAGACCCAACATTTTCACTTAAATAAATAAATAAATACCCAAACCCATCCTGACACCCATCTGCTCTGTCCAGATTTGCTGTTATCCCTGTTGAGGCCAAAGTGGTTTGAAAAATTAAAAATCCTTGACACCATTGTGTTGCTCCCCCCTGTGTTGGTCGTTAATCTGATGGACCTGCCGATAATGAATAAAGATGAATGCCCTGGGAGCAATGTGTCAGGCAGACAGTTTGTCAAGTAGGAATGTGAATGCTGAAGCCCTCACAAAATGCAGAGGCTTTTCTTAACCTGAGAACTGAAAAAGAACCAGATACCCTGTATGGGTTTGAAAGTGACAAGAGCCTAGCGACTGACCAGAGCAGCGCCAGGTTTGAAGTGACGAGGGTCTGTGTCATGAAGTCTGCATTTCCACTGAGGACTCTTCCATCACCAGGGTAGCGCTGGTGCAGGTCTGCTGCCAGCACAGCAATGCCGAGAGGTGCCAGTGTAGACCCGACACGCTGCCCTCAGCCCCCACCCTGACCCTGCTCCCTCAGCCTCCCCCAGTCCCCCCTGTACCTCCCACCCCGAACCCACTGCCCTCAGTCCCTGCCCCCATTCCAACAGCCTCCCCCACAGTCCCCCTGCTCCCCCCAACTCACTGCCCTCAGCCTTGCCCTACCCCAAATCTCTTCTTCAGCCTCCCCCATCATCCCACCCCCATCACTCCCCCTGTTGTCCCACCCCCTCAACTTCCCCCCATTCCAGTCCTGCTCCCCTCTGTCTCATCCCCCTCCAGACCCTGTCCCTCTCCCCAACCCCCTGACCTCCCCAGCCCAGCCCCATTGTCTCCCCTGCCCCACCCCACTCTACAAAGCTCTCTCTACCCTGTCCCAGTCATGCTCCCCTCAGCCCCTACACTACTCCCCCCATCCCAGTCCTGTCCCATCCCCCTTAGCCCCCCCCCAGTCCCAGTACTGTCCCCCTCAGTTCCTCCACCCTGCTTCCCCCGGTCCATCCCCACACACCCACTGACTCCCTCGATCTCCCTCCCCCCAATCCCACTGCCTGGACCCACTCCCGTCCCACTCAGGACATGCATGAAAAAGAAGCAATGGGCTTAAATTGTAGCAAGGGAGATTTAGGTTAGACATTAGGAAAAACTTCTTAACTGTAAAGGTAGTTAAGCACTGGACAAATTACCTAGAGAGATTATGGAATAGCAGTCATTGGAGTTTTTTAAGAGGTTAGACCAGGGGTCGGCAACCTTTCAGAATTGGTGTGCCGAGTCTTCATTTATTCACTCTTATTTTAGGATTCGCGTGCCAGTAATACATGTTAAAGTTTTTAGAAGGTCTCTTTTTATAAGTCTGTAATATATAACTAAACTATTGTTGTATGTAAAGTAAATAAGGTTTTTAAAATGTTTAAGAAGCTTCATTTAAAATTAAAATAAAATGCAGAACCCCCCGGACTGGTGGCCAGGACCTGGGCAGTGTGAGTGCCACTGAAAATCAGCTTGCGTGCCGCCTTCGGCACCTGTGCCATAGGTTGCCTACCCCTGGGCTAGACAAACACCTGTTAAGGATGGTCTAGTTGTTATTACTCAGTCCTGCCTCAGAGCAGGGGTTTGACTAGATGACCTGTTGATGTCCCTTCCAGTCCGACATTTCTGTGATTCACACTGAATTGCCTTGTGGCACTGTCTAGTAGTACTGGCACACAGTTCTCTGACATGCAGGTTTATAAAATTGTAGTTAATATACAGTTTAGAGCATAACAATTTTAAAGCTCTGCGTGTTCAGACCAACTGAGCTGAAAATTGTGATCTTGTATTCAAAACTATTAAGATGTGCGCTGAAATAAAATCAGCATGAATTGCTCAACAATATCAATGGAATCAGCATTGCGCTGCTATATATTGTAAAACATTACAGTGAAATCTTGCAAGTATTACATAGCACACCATCTTGTCCAAGTGGTAACTAAGCATAACATTTTCCTGTTTCAACATTCTTAACTTGTATCCCTCCTAGAAGTTGTTTTTTTTCCCCAAACACTGAATGCTGCTAAGTTGAGTTTTAAGTTTTTTTTCTTTTAAACCACAGCACTGAATGTTATTCTAAAATTGTTTTCCAAATATTCTTAAACTCCCAGTTTATCCCCCACTGATGTTCATTGTGAAAAGTATTGCAGGTCTAATAATAATATTTGGCACTTTTGTAATTCACTGTCCAACATGTGTTTTGTGCCCTCCTCTGGTGGATTTTTAGAGGATAACTGTATAGCTACCAGCTAAGGGAGTTATATCTTGAACTCAAGTAGTAGAAGCTCATGCTTTTAAGTCTGGATGGCTCGGGTTCAATCTTTGGTGACTAGCTATGATGGAGGTTGCTACACTTATAATCCCTTTAATCAGAAGTTCTGAATATGCTTTGTTGTAGGCAGAACTAGCCTATAGTTAAGCAAGCGAAAATTTAGAATGGGAAGTGTTGAAATGTTGGGAAGCCTTATAATTTTGCCAATCTGGAACGAACATCCCATCTGAGGGATGGGGGTGGGGAGAGAGGAGAGTGAGACAGGACCAGGAAACTGGGACAAGGAATCCAGAGCAGTAGTGGGGAGCAGTTGAATCAGATGAGGAGCTGGGGCGGGTTAGACAGCAATAGGATAGACATAGACTGGAGGGGACAGGGAAGAAGGGTCTTTGACTATTAGAGACCACTCTGTTCTCCGAACATTTGATTCGTGGGAAGCAGGGGAGGGGGAGGAGCGGGGGGGTGGAGCATTCAGGGGAGGGGGCGGAGACTTTGGGGAAGGGGTGGAGTTGGGGCAGGGAAGGGGCGGAGCCGGGGCCCCTTGAAGTGTCCTCTTTTTCCAGGACTGCAATATGGTAACCCTACCGTAGCAATTATTTTGGAGAACTCATGGGAGGAGCGGGGAGGTCTCAGGGCTGGAGAAGGGCATAGTACTTAATTTAAAAAAGGAATAAAGAGGATCTGGGCAATTAATTGACTAGCCAGCTTAACTCTGATAGCTGGAAAAATACTGCAACATATCAGTTTAACACGTAAAGGTTAACAGGGCTATGAGTAGCCAGCTCTGACAGATCAGGAACATTTTAAATCATGCCAACACATCCTAATTTCTTTTAACATGGTTACTGGGCTAGAAGATTTGTATGTGCAGTTATGCTCCATCAGTGGCACAGATCAGTCTACAGTGGGGGACACGTCAATCCCACTCTCTGTTCCCATGAGAGGGGTTTGCTCAGCATGCCGCAAGGCCATATCTATACTAGGAAAATAGGTCAACTTTAAAAGTATGACAGGTTTCAGAGTAGCAGCCGTGTTAGTCTGTATCCGCAAAAAGAACAGGAGTACTCCTGTTCTTTTTTAAAAGTATGTTAACACATTGATCATATCTAGACTAGGAAATGTCTTAAAAGACAAAACTAAGGCAGTGCTACCACCAGAGAGTTCAAATTATGCAACAGAAAAGACAATAGACGTCAAAGCACCAAGGAAAAGAGTAAGATACTTTCCCTGACAATCTACTCACTATATTCATGGTAAGGAAACCCAGTGTGGGGATTATCCCTTGACATGAATGACCTTGGCATGGAGATGATCTTGTTCTCCAAAGCCCATCTGCCCAAATCCATGACAGAACACCAGCACCTTAGTGGAAATGAAGTCCACCTCAGCCAACACACTGGGTCTCAGTACTCTTGCATCCCAGCTGAGCTTCCCAGAACCTTGTGGCACTAATGGCAAGAGACTGCATTCTCCTCCCCCACCCCCCGGTTTAAAGTGATTTGAAGTAAAAAGTTAACATGTTCAATATTATGGTAGAGACCTTCACCATACCAAAGGTGAGATCCCTTTCTGTTGACTGACCATGGTACCTCCAGGCAAAACAGAGATGGCCCTATCTCAACCATATGAAAAAACTGCTGGCTCAGATCTACCAGTATTCCTAACACAGGATTAAAGCAATATGGAGATTGCCTGATCCCTCCTACATCACTGTGCTCTCTCCTCTGAGTCTGTACCTTATCCCCCCCTTCCAGAGAGGACAGGTTACCAGGCCACTGGCCAGTTGGGGGGAGAGGCTGCATCTTTTAGTCTTCTCCCTTTCCTTAGGTGATGGTGAAGTCCCATGGAGCAGACGGCATCAGGCCTGTTCTGCAGTGACTACACATTGCAGTAAAAGAGGCTCTAACGGAGCTACTAGCAGTTGAATTACCTGAAACAGTGAGGAGCAGCAGCCAAGATTCCAGACTTGGGTTGCCTCCTTGCAAAAGCAATAACTGATTGGAGTCCAATCATGTATGGAGAAGCCTATTCTCCAGTGCTTTGTTTCTATAACAGTTAAATTTAAATGGGAGATATTTGAAGCATAACTAAGACCTCCTTAAAGGAAAAATATTAATTTACTTCAGCCCAATCAGAGGAAGGAAAGTATGCATTTTGAATAGAAATAGTAGTAAATGGATTTATAATTACTTTGCTATTTAAAGTGCAAAAGTGTGAGAAATCACAATAGAGAAGCTGGATTTCTTTTTAAAACATGTATATTTTTAGAATTATAATGCTTACATTTTCATTAAACAATCTTAATA
Source organism: Terrapene triunguis (assembly GCF_002925995.2). Classification (NCBI taxonomy): domain Eukaryota; kingdom Metazoa; phylum Chordata; order Testudines; family Emydidae; genus Terrapene; species Terrapene triunguis. The sequence goes on from NW_020664377.1 coordinate 4,882,271, forward strand.
CAATTTGTGTTTAGTCTAACAATATATATATTACAGAACAATGTGAAAAATGATTTTTAATAGTAAACCAAGAAAATGGAATTAATCATAATACCCGCAGTGTCAAAGTCACTAACTTGTCACCTTTTCCAGTCAAAGAATCCCAGCAGCCATCCATACTAAATGCTGCTTTGGGTTTTATCTGGATTAAAATCGTCTAAGTATAAATTCCACAAAGAAAGGGCATTCCTTCACAGAAAGAAGATGGAATAAAGATAAGGCTTTGTACTAGCACATCTAATTATATTTTAGCAATCTTGGTCTAAGTAAAATATTTAGATTAATACAAGATGTTTACTCATTCTCCAATTTCTTTTCCATTCCCTTTCAAAGAGGATGGTTTTATTTCTTTACTTACTTTCACATAACCTGAGTTTAAAAACAAAAGAAAAAATGAGGAAGAGTTTATCAGGAGATCCTATCCTCATAATTTCTCTTTTAGATGTTTATTTTTATTGACAAATATTTAGTATGGGATATTTTCCTGTGTACAGTGCCTTGACAATGGGACTTTATACAACTGCAGGTAGAAAGTCACAATCTCACGTTAAGTGCAACAATTTCCATATTAGCAGGAGAAAACAACAAGGAGAGTTATAATCTTTCCAGTCACACACAAAACTGTGACATTCACAAAAATTATACCTCTTTTTTTTTTACATTTGATAGTATTTACAATGTTTGACAGATAAGTATATATAGCTAAATTCTTTATCTTCAGTTACACACACTTTAACTTTGCTTCACAATTATTCTACACCTGCAAATTTTCCTAAATAGAAAACCAACCTACTTCATCCATCCTATATGCAGAAGTCTTGCCTCTAAGTAGTAATAATTAGACTAAGCCTTTGTGGTAGTTTTTGTGATGAAAGTTGATTGTTTAGATGTCACATTTATACTGAAACATTTTCCTGTTTTAAAACCAGGGCAGAGAAAATACAAACCACTTAAATGCAAATAAAGTTTTTTTATCTGGGAACTCAATTAGAAACCAAGTAGTTTACATTATCTGAATGCATTTTTGAACTCCAACAGTCACTCTTGCTTCAGTAGAGGTCAGTGCAGGATGGCAACTCACAACTTAGGTGATTTTGTAGTGTAGGAGAGATCCCAGTGTATACAGACTGTATAACCTACTATTTTCCCTCAGTGAGAAGCAAAAATTAGCACAGCTGACTGTTCACTCGGGTTGTTTTTGTTGGTCCCTCCTCTTCCATGTGTTTTTGATTCTTAAATATGCAATAGACTGTAGCTACTCAGAAAACTACAAAAGAAGTTCATGATGCTAAAGAAAGGAAAAATCAGCAGAGCAACTACCACTTTAAGGTTGTAGTTCAGGTAGCAAATTGAATGAGTTTATTAATTTTAAGTTCAGTACATTGTAGATCAAATATTTTTGGAAGATTTATGGAAAACCTTTGTTACTTACCTTTTCCTAGCTAAAAAACAAAACATAATAATAAACTGATGATTGCATCATTCAAGTCTGAGTGAATTTCAAAGCATAAGAAAAGGAGTCATGAACAAGTAAAAAAAAAACCCTGAACACTGCAAGATAAAAAAAATCAGACTGAAGATAGTTTAAATATTTGGATTTTTCTTTGTTCCATGTTCCTCTATACTTAGAAGTATTAAGAACCTACGGAAACAACTGCAGAGGATTCCTTTAAGATTCGCATTGTACAGGTTTTTCACTAAGAGGCCACATATCTGCTGGAATCATGCATCAGTTCACACTGATTTTTTTTCCTCCCAAAGACTTTACCAGTGAATTTCAGCGAAATACATATATACAAAAATACAGAGCTTTTGAGAACTGGAAAAGGTTTAAAACACTACACTTATTTACAAGCTGTGACTTTCACACCAATAAAAACACACGTTTATTTTCTCCTTGATTTTTGGTGCAACTTATACACAGACATATCAGTTAGTTTGGACTTTTTTTTTTTTAAATAATCAACCATATATACAATAAAATTTACAACTGAAAAATAATCAGTTAGTATGGTATGACTGCAGTTTGCTGGACCAGAAGAGGTTCAATTTTCTAGGACCTTAATCCTTCCCCTTAATGAGAATGGAAAGAGTAAAGTAATCTTTAAGTGACATTTACTTTCGGAAAACTAGGATTAAGGTGCAAAAATATATATAGCTCCAGAGTCCATAACAGTAAACACTAATTAGGGCCAGGGAGTCAGAAGGAACAGACTTTGGTTTTTAAAAAATGAGCTAGTATTTAATAAAAAGTTACCTATCTGATCTGATGCTACTTGCTTCTCATTAATTAAATATTTCTGGGGGAAAATGACCCCATGAACATTTATTCCTAATTTAACCACTTACATGCCATGCTATTGTTCACATCAAGGGCCATGCCTTTTAAAAGGTCTGACTTAAATGAATGTCTTGGTATGATTCAAAAGGGCTTATATGGGTAAATAATTCATGTGTCCCAAGGCACAGAAGAGGTTAAGCAAGTCTTCAGGAAAAATATATATATAATTTTTAAACCCTTCTAGATGCTGTGGGATTCAGAATCACTCACCCTATTCTTTAGAAATCTGGAAAGCTACGCTGGTCCAGGAAACCAGACAGTCGTGTGACTAGAAAGGCACACATTTGAGTCATTAACAGCCACATTGCAAGGCTTACTGTATGTCAACCTGAAACATTTGTGTGAACAGAAATCTGACTACTTTAAAAGAAAACAGCAGATCTGGAGGGTGCTCCAGTAACACAAATAACAGACCAACTGCAGCAAGCATCTTGACTTTACCAGCAGGATGTGACTGAAGGGAAAAACAGAAAATCATTTTACACAAAACATACTAAAGTAGCAATATAAACTAGTTGACACAACCTCCACTGTACATTTAAATTGATAAAATTGTCTGATGCTTCCATGGCCAGTCAGCATTGAGTTGCCATAGGTCTGGTTTAAATCAGAATGTTACAATGGAGAATAATCAGGTTATGATCTATTAAAGTGCATTCATATCAAGTCTCTAATGGTTTTTGTTTTCCTTGTTTATTTATATTTAGTTATGTGATATTGACTTCCAGAACATGGTCATCCTTGCTGGGAATGACAAGGATTTGCATGCTCGTGCTGGAGTTGAAGACCTGACCAGGTGAAAAGGATTGTAGACGGGGCATTGGCAGACCTTTATGTTCCCCACTGGCTGCCGAATGTAAACTGCCTCTACTCTTTATGCTACTGTTGTCAGCCTGATCATCCATATTCTTGTCCACAGATAGGTTATCATTTTCAATCCAACTGTCTGTTAAAAAAAAAAACCACAACACAATCATTCTATGAAATGAATTAATAAAATAGCTTTAAATTAAAACGTTGTAGTTTGACTGCACTGCAGCACTGGAATTACTACTCATTGGTGAGGACAAAAGAAAGACTTCACCATCCTAGCAACAATCATGACCATTTGCCACCCTCTCTGGCCATACAGGCTATATACATTATATTTTAAGTTTTCCACTATTGCCATCACGGGTGCAGCTTCACTATTGTGAAAAAAAATGGAAGTGCTAGATTACAGAAGGCTCCAGAAGGCCCTGGTGTTTTAACTAGAAAGTTCTACACCTGCTCAGAGCTGGTCTATATGCCAGGGACCACCAGTAACTTGTCTACTCTAATACTTTGCCCACTGGGAGAATTTTTGGAAAAAGGCTAATTCAGATAAGAGAGTGAATGTAAGTGTTTTCCATGTGCCTGTAGTCTGTTTGCAAGCAAACATCCTAGGATTTCAACATTCAAGTACTATTATAGAATCATAGGACTGGAAGGGACCTCAATAAGTCATCTAGTCCAGTCCCCTGCACTTATGGCAGGACTAAGTATTATCTAGACAGATAATACTCTGACAAGTGTTCATCTAACCTGCTCTTAAAAATCTCCAATGATTGAGATCCAACAACCTCACTAGGCAATTTATTCCAGTGCGCCCTGACAGTTAGGAAGTTTTCCTTAATGTCCAAACTAAACCGCCCTTGCTGCAATTTAAGGCCATTGCTTCTTGTCATATCCTCAGAGGTTGAGGAGAACAATTTTTCTCCCTCCTCCTTGTAACAACCTTTTATGCACTTGAAAACTTATGTCCCCTCTCAGTCTTCTCTTCTCCAGACTAAACAAACCTAATTTTCTCAATCTTCCTTCATAGGTCATGTTTTCTAGACCTTTAATCATTTTTGTTGCTCTCCTCTGGACTTTCTTCAATTTGTCCACATTTTTCCTGAAATGTGGCGCCCAGAACCGGACACAATACTCCAGTTGAGACCTAATCAACATGGAGTAGAGTGGAAAAATTACTTCTTATGCCTTGCTTACAACACTCCTGCTAATATATCCCAGAATGATATTTGCTTGTTTTGCAATAGTGTTACACTGTTGACTCATATTTAGCTTGTGATCCACTATGACCCATAGATACCTTTCTGCAGTACTACATCCTAGGGAGGCATTTACCATTTTGTATGTGTGCAACTGATTGTTCCTTCCTAGAGTGGAGTACTTTGCATTTATCCTTATTGAATTTCATCCTATTTACTTCAGACTAGGGCTGTCGATTATTCAGTTAACTTATGCGATTAACTAAAAAAAAAGAATCGTGATTTAAAAAATTAATCGCAGTTTTAATCACACTGTTAAACAATAAAATACCAATTGAAATGTATTAAATATTTTGGATGTTTTTCTACATTATTGATTATATTGATTTCAGTTACAACACAGAATACAAAGTGTACAGTGCTCACTTTTTTTTTTACAGTGCAAATATTTGTAATAAAAATAAGAAATAGTATTTTTCAGTTCACCTCATACAAGTACTGAAGTGCAACCTCTTTGTTGTGAAAGTGCAATTTACAAATGTAGATTTTTTTTGTTACATAACTGCACTCAAAAACAAAACAATGTAAAACTTTAAAGCCTATAATAACTTTTGAGACTACAAGTCCACTCAGTCCTACTTCTTGTTCAGCCACTTATTTACAATATCAACTGAAAGTGAACACAGGTATTTGCCTGGCACTTTTGTAGCTGGCACTGCAAGATATTTACATGCCAGATATGCTAAACATTCGTATGCCCCTTCGGCCACCATTTCAGAGGACATGCATCCCTGCTAACGACGCTCATTACAAAAAAAAAATGTGTTAATTAAATTTGTGACAACTCCTTGGGGGAGAATTGTATGTCTCCTGCTCTGTGGTTTTACCCGCATTTTGCCATATATTTCATGTTATAGCAGTGTCGGACAATGACCCAGCACATGTTGTTCATTTCAATAACACTTTCACCGAAGATGTGACAAAATGCAAAGAAGGTACCAATGTGAGATTTCTAAAGATAGCTACAGCACTTGACCCAAGGTTTAAGAATCTGAAATGCCTTCCAAAATCTGAGAGGGATAAGGTGTGGAGCATGCTTTCAGAAGTCTTAAAAGAGCAACACTCCGATGCGGAAACTACAGAACCCAAACCACCAAAAAATAAAATCAACCTTCTGCTGGTGGCATCTGACTTGGCTGATGAAAATGAACATGCGTTGGTCCGCACTGCTTTGGATTGTTATCAAGCAGAACTTGTCATCAGCATGGACGCACGTCCTCTGGAATGGTGGTTGAAGTATGAAGGGACATATGAATCGTTAGCGCATCTGGAACGTAAATATCTTCCGACACCGGCTAGAACAGTGCCATGAGAATACCTGTTCTCACTTTCAGGTGACGTAAACAAGAAGTGGGCAGCATTATCTCTGGTAAATGTAAACAAACTTGTTTGTCTGAGTGATTGGCTGAACAAGAAGTAGGACTGAGTGGACTTGTAGGCTCTAAAATTTTATATTGTTTTATTTTTGAATGCAGGTTTTTTTTGTACAAAATTCTATATTTGATAGTTCAACTTTCATGATAAAGAGATAAAGTACTTGTATTAGGTGAACTGAAAAAATACTATTTCGTTTTTTACAGTGCAAATATTTGTAATAAAAAATATAAAGTGAGCACTGTACACTTTGTATTCTGCGTTGTAATCTGTGTTGTAATTGAAATCATATTTGAAAAATCAGAAAACATCCAAAAATCTTTAAATAAATGGTATTCTATTATTATTTAACAGCAGGATTAATTGTGATTATTTTCTTTTAATAGCTTGACAGTCCAACTTCTGGACAAACTGGAGAAATGGTCTGATCATTTTGAATTTAATCCTATCCTTCAAAGCACTTGTAACCCCTCCTAGCTTGGTATTGTCCACAAATTTTATAAGCGTACTCTCTATTCCATTATCTAAATCATTGATGAAGATATTGAACAGAACTGGACCCAGAACTGATCCCTCCAGGCCCCACTCGATATGCCCTTCCAACTTGACTGTCAACCACTGATAACTGCTTTCTGGGAACGGTTTTCCAACTAGTTATGCACCCACCTTATAGTAGCTCCATATAGGTTGTATTTCCCTCATTTTTTTATGAGAAGGTCATGTGAGACAGTATCAAAAGCCTTACTAAAGTCAAGATATACCATGTCTACTGCTTCCCCCCCTTTCCACAAGGCTTGTTACCCTGTCAAAAAAAGCTATTAGGTTGGTTTGACACACTTTGTTCTTAACAAATCCATGCTGACTGTTACTTATCACCTTATCTTCTAGGTGTTTGCAAATTGATTGCTTAAAAGTTATTTGCTCCATTATTTTCCTGGGGATTGAAGTTAAACTGACTGGTCTGTAATTCCCGGGTTGTCCTTATTTCCCCCTTTTATAGATGGGCACTATATTTGCCCTTTTCCAGTCCTCTGCAATCTCTCCTGTCTTCCATGACTTTTCAAAGATGATTGCTAATGGCTCAGATATCTCCTCAGTCAGCTCCTTGAGTATTCTAGGATGTATTTCATCAGGTCCTGGTGACTTGAAGACATCTAACTTATCTAAGTAATTCTTAACTTATTCTTTCCCTATTTTAGGCTCTGATCATTTCACTGGCATTCACTATGTTAGACATAAGAACGGCCATACTGGGTCAGACCAAAGGTCCATTTAGCCCAATACCCTGTCTTCCAAAAGTGGCCAATGTCAGGTGCTTCAGAGGGAATGAACAGGTAAACATCAAGTGATCCATCCCATTGCCCATTCCCAGCTTCTGGGAAACAGAGGCTAGGGACGTCCAATCACTACTAACCTTTTTGGTGAAAACCGAAACAAAAAAGTCATTTAGCACTTCTGCCATTTCCACATTTTCTGTTATTCCCCCACCCTGCATTGAGTAACAGGCCTAGCCTGTCTTTTTGGTCTTCCTCTTGCTTCTAATGTTTTTGTAGAATGTTTTCTTCTTACTCTTTATGTCTCTAGCTGGTTTAATCTCATTTTGTGCGTTGGCCTTTCTAATTTTGTCCCTACATACTTGTGTTATTTGTTTATATTCATCCTTTGTAATTTGACCTTATTTCCACTTTTTGTGGGACTTTCTTTTGAATTTCAGATCATTCAAGATCTCCTGGTTAAGCCAGTGGTTTCTTGCCATACTTCCCATCTTTCCTACGCAGTGGGATAGTTTGCTCTTGTGCCCTTAATAATGTGTCTCTGAAAAACTGCCAACTTTCTTGAACTGTTTTTCTTCTTAGACTTGCTTCCCATGGGATCTTACCTACTAACTCAGAGTTTGCTAATTTGTAATGATGCATTTTAACTCCACGATTGTTCAATATTTTAGGCATTAACGATCTTAAAGGTTACATAAAATTTTTTAAAAAAAAGTCTTTTCTGGTTAGTGTTCCTTGTTACAGACTAAAGCTAGACTCAGAATTTCAAGTTTAAAATTGAGAGATTTCATTCTCATGAAAGCAGTGCCCTGTTTTGAAAATTACAAACAGCTGTCAATGAAAAGTAACAACAATGAATCTGGAACAGAATTACATCAAGAATGGATTTCATTACTTTGAGCTTTGTTTTTCTTTAAAAACAGGAAAGCCAAAGACAGAGTGCCATTTCTATAAACCAGGTTTTCTATGTGGTCACATATTCAAGACAGCCTTACCAGCATCAAGTTGCATGGAGTGAGCAGAATGATGAGGGAGGTATTTAAATAGTTTGACATCAGGAAAGGGGAGGTATCCAGCAAAAAGTGGCATCACTTCCATGTGCACTTTGTGAGTTGCTTGAGCTGCTACAGGCATAGATATTACCCCTGAGCTTTTTCCACAGACTGCCCAGTTACTACTGTTGTCAACAACTGAAAAAGAGTAGAGAAAATGCGAAGAAATGAAAAAATTTCTGAAAATAAAAAATAGCTATGCTTCTTCATACATTTAAAGTATTTTTTGTTTTGCAGCAGTGCCAAGAGACCCCATGGCCCTATTGTGCCAATGACTATACTGAGTAAGATGGTCCTGTCCCAAACAGCTTGCAATTTAAATAGACCAGACAGACACAGGTAGGGGAAAGGGATATCTTATAAAAGCAAAGTGATTATTCACCAGAGTCATATTAGTTCTATGATTTTTGCTTTTGTTTCAGGTTCTCTCCTGCCCCCCCCCCCACCTCCCCGTCCCTCCCTAAACAGGGTAGAGATTTTGCTTGGTTTACTTTATTTACATTAAATGTATTATAGATATGGATAAGATTTTGTCATGGTAAAATCAGGCAAAATTCATGGAACAGTCATGGCAAAAATGAACAAAACCATGGTATGGTCATAACAAAAATGTGTAATTTAGTAATAAAGTATTACAGTGTAACATTTACATGAGAAGCAACATTGATGCAATAGTTTTCACTTGCTTGACAAAGTAAACTATTTCGAGATTATATATGCATATTGTGAAATCATTTTTCAAACAAATAACGAAAAACTATAGAACAAAAATAACATTCTTTTTAAAGACCCTATTTCACACTGTTGCAATTTGAATATAAAAAATAACCATCTGTCTATGTATAACTTGTTATGCAGCGTCTGTTGTCCCCAAGCACATTTTTATAAGATGAGACGGCGTGTTGGGGGTCTATGCTGTTGCCCTGCGATGCTTAGCAGTACCAGTCAACTACTGACAGAGCTGGAAATCTGGCCATCGTGCTTCTCCAGAACTGGAAAACGTCCTCATTCCTCAATTCTTGAACTGCTCCACAGTAAGCCCAATATTCTCTCTGTGCTGGAATGTTGTCGTCAAACAGTGGTATATTTTCAAATATTGTGGTCTCACAAATGTCAACATGTTTTGTTTGATTTGGCTCAGATACATGGCATATACTGAAGAAAATGGCAGCAGACTGTCAAAAGTTGGAGGTTGAGTCAGTGTCCAATTATGACCTTTTGAGCTTTCCAAGAGTGCTGTTTTTGCTGTTGGTTGTCAGCAAGTTTCAGAACAGCTCTCTGCCCACATCACAAGATCACATGCGTCATTTGTGACTTGATGAGCATGAACTGTGGGCTCTTCATAGCTGTAAGCCTGTTCATGATTCAGGGTGCAAACTCTTTTACAGCCTGGAGTTCTTCAATAACGCTGTGGATAGGCAAAGATCCACAATCTCTTTAACACTTCAATGACTGCTACAACCATTCTCCCCAGTAAAAAATGAAACTTAATCCTCAGTGTGTTTCATGTGATAAACAGCTGCATTGAACCAGCTGTTCCATCTGTTTATTACCGAGGTTGGTGAGACGGAAGGACTTTTCCCTATTTCCATTAGACATATATGGAACCAGGCTTTTCTGGCAGGGCAGGCAGTGAAAGCATATTTTATAGCCACAACTAAATAATTTAGTTTCAAAAGTATCTTCCTCCATAGATCACCCACAAGGTTAAGCAAACGTGCCATACACATAAGGTGTATAGCATTTAAAAACAAAGGCTTCAAACCTCGATCCTAAGCTTTCCCCATATATGTGGCATTATCTGTTACAAACACAGTGATGCGATCAAATGGTATTGCAACATTTTCAGTTCCCCATATTGCATTGCTGATGGTTTTAAAATTGACTGCTTCCAAAACTTCACATTAAGAAAAATATATCCTGCGTCTGAAGTGCCTGCATTTTCACTGCTTGTTGGGATGGGGACAGCAAGAATGTTAAATACATACCTGTGTTCAGCATCAGTAGTTTTATCTGCTCAACGACAATTCCTTTACAGGTGTGCAACTTTTCCTTTAATTCTTCAATGTGACAGTCAAACACTTTGGGTAGGTAAAACTTTCTAAGTTGATCTGCACTTGGTTTTTAGAGAGCAAAGTAGGTGTTATGCCATCAGTTTTTGATTGTCAAGGGCATGCAGGGGGATATTTGCAGCAGAGAAGTCTTCTGTTAATTTGAACATTTCATTTCTCCCATAAAGCCGCTTCTCACTCTTGGTATTAAAAAGTAGTGTAACAGTTTTCTGTTTTTTAAAAATTTCTATCTTCATCCATTTTTAATGCCTCATTTGTGCTGACGAGTTGTACTTTCAAGATGCTTATCACAGTTACCTTCTCATAAAATCAACAGGTACATCGCATGATGTACAAAACATCTTTCCGCCATTTTCATGGAAGATTTTAGGGTTCTGCTCTGCTCAGCACTTACTCTTACTTCAAATAAAGTGGCAAAATTAAGAGAACAGCAGCAAACAAAAAAAATGAACAAAGTGCTGTAACACCTTCCTTTAGGAGGTGTGTGACTTTTGTGTCAAATTCCATGTTACTCAGGGCTCTGGTTAGACTCCCTGGGCTAAGCAGAAACTAAGGAGTGGGCCTGCAGTGAAGGCAGATGTGGCAGAGCCATCGCTAGGCAGGAAGGCCTTGAGACTCATTGACCTACATGATGGATAGAGAGCTGCAGGCCCCCCTGTGCTGGCTGAGAGCTGTCCCCATGGCCCCCCCACAGCAGCTGAGAGCTGCGGGCCCCACTCCCAGCAGTGCCTGAGAGCTGCGGGGGGGCCCCCCACTACCCCAGGGCTGAAGCTGAAGAGAATAATGTCCCAGAGGTCTCTGAAAGTCACAGAATCTGTGATCTTAGTGACAAAAATCTTATCCTTAATTACAGGTCAGGGAAGGAAGGAAAGCAAAAGTGCATGGGGACAGATGGAGTGAGACTGAAGTGAGGAGATTGCACTAGGGGAGCTTTAAATATCTATTCCCAAGGTTGTTGCCTACTGAAGGCTCAAGCAAATATCTACCCATACTGAAACAATTTTTGAAAAGTAAATTATGTTCTAACCTGCTTTTATGCTAGTCTTTATTTTTTAAGACAGAGACAAATTTTTAATATCCAACCTTGTCTACAAGACTGCATTATGATCATTAGAAAGTTTGGCAGATATTAGTATCAAGACAGACGCAAAACCAATAATGAAAATTGCATTAATTTCTCAAAAATTACAGGAGAAAAAATAGTCATTATCCCTACCTTCATACATAAGTTTCGTCGTGCAGTACCCATCTGATTCTGTTAATGCTTCATCTTTATCCACATCTAAGAGGTCAGAGAGTCGGGTGATTGACACCTCCAAAGAGCAGAGTGAGCCTGTTTTACAATACTCCGCCCCCAATGGTGGAAAAATCTGAGCTTTCACATTATACAATGTCTGGCAAGAGGAAAAAATAATGATCTGTAAGTACTGAATCAATTATACAACTTTTTTTAAATGTATAAATTCGAACTGACCACATGACACTATAGAAGTTACAAGCTCATACTTAACTTCCATGCCATACTACAACCCGTATTATGAGACTGAGGGGTTGTCTTCACATATAACCCTACAGCAGCCGCTGTAGCGCTTTAATGAATACACTACTATGGCAACAGGAGACCTTCTGTTGTTGGTGTAGTTAATCCACCTCCTCGGGAGGCGGTAGTTATGTCTGTGGGAGAAGCTCTCCTGTCAACATAGCACTGTCTACACGGGGATGGGAGGGTCCGGGGGAAGGGGGAGGAGTTTGATCGGTTTAACTGTCGCTCAGGGGTGTTCGGCTTCAGGATTTTTCACACCCCTGAGCAACGTAGTTATACCGATATAGGCCCGTATTGTAAACCTGGCCTCAATTACAAGTAGTGTCATTTGTTATGCTACTAATTTTAGACACAATCTATGAAGAAAAAAAGGAATGTCACCATTCTTGCTGTCAAGATCTTCTAATAGTCTAAATGTATTCAAAGAGGCAAGTATAAGTTAATTACTACAAAACTAATGGTGCCAACAAGTTTAATGGAAATATACTGTTATGGTTATTACTAATTTTTAGGAAACAAAGTAACAGAGGAGGGTTGGGCTGATCCAAGAGACCAGTCAAGTATAGTTACATCTGAAAGTGGGTAGGCAACACACACTCCCCTAAAGTTTTGCTTAAAGCCAGTTTACAGAAGCAGGTAAAGATCTAATGTAACATTCAGACAGAGTCAAATGCCTACTTCACTGGTTAAAACCCAAGAAAGGTTCAAATGGAGGACTTTGTGTCAGTTTTGTTCACTAGGCAAGGAGAGGCCAACACATGGACTGCTGCCAATACTATTTAATTTTGAGTTATATCCAGTCAAGCTTTCTAATTGATGAAGAAGGCAATGAATTTGTACTGTGAAGAGAAAGATGAAGCATTTAAGATAAAGACCAAAAGAAACCCAAACTATTACATCAGACGAGCTCACAAACTAAGTCACAAGAAAGGTGAGATTTTTCCAACATCTTTCTTTAAACAGCAAGCCAAAAATAGTTTTTAACAATGGCATTTTGATTGATGAAGGCCTCATCAAGCTAGCAGGAAGAAAGCAGCTCAGTACCGTCTTCTCAGTCTAATACCCTGGGTGACATGAAGCCATTGCACAGGGCAGGAGGGAAGGAGAAACAAAAAGTCAAATTCTTCAGAAAAGATGTTACTGATAGCTAAATGATCTCATTTTTCATCTTTGTGGCTCATCATCATCTCTAGTCTTCTCGAGCTGTGAAATGGATGCTGACATCATTTGTGTGTCTTTTAAAAAGTAGTAACAGAAAAAATGGTTCCTTACCTGTTCTGTAACTGTTGTCCTTTGAGATACGTTGCACACATCCATTCCATTTCAGGTGTGTGCACAACCAGTGCATTAAAGCCAAAGATTCTTTCCCCCACAGCGCTACCCATTGGGGCAGCACACAACCCACTGCATGCCTGTGCTGACAGCCAATGGTATAAAGGGCAGAGCCACTCTGACCATCCCTCAAGTTCTTTCACACCAGAATCCAGTATGCTTAGACTCCAGTGTAGAGGGGAAGAAGGGTGAGTCGTGGAATGGAAACATGCAACACATCTCAAACAGTTAAAGAACAAGTTAGTAACAGTTTTTTCTTCAAGTGATTGCATGTGTCCATTCCGTTTCAGGTGACAGAAGCAGTTCAGAATGGAGAAGCATTTTGGCGTCTACCTGAACAAGGATTGCAGCATAACTTTCCCAACTCTATCATGATCTCTTGAGGCTTGGGAGAAAGCATAAAGCTCAGTTAAAGTGTGTACCAATGACCAAGTTGCATCCCTGCACGTGTCACTGATGGGCATCTGACACAGGATTGCAGCTAAGCTAATGCTGCTTGTGCTCTTGGAGCTGAAACTCTCAGGTGGAGAAACCTTGGTAATGTCATAGCAGTATGCAGGATGAGATCCAGAAGATATTCTCTGCATAGAGAAAGGTTGCCCCTTCATTGTATCAGCAAAGGAAATGAACAGCTACGGGGACATTACTGCTTTAGTCCTGCCCAGGTAACAGGCGAACACCCTGTGGTGGTCCAAAGCATGGAACTTTTTCTTCATCCTTATGAGACTGGCTTCAGAAAAAAAGGTTAAGTAGATAGGAGATGTAAAATATGAACAAGCAGCCCTAGGTTCAAAAGGTGGACCCATTAATGCTGACAAAACTACATTTAGATCTTATGGGGGCATGGGGTCTCATAGGTGGAAAGAGTGTCTAATTTCTTTAAAAAAAATCAAAGTTATTGAGTTGAAAAACACAGATTTAATCCTCTATAGGAGGATGGAATGCCACCAAGAGAACTCTCAGGGAGCTGATGGAAGAGCCATTTTTCCTTTAGATAAAGTAAGTATTTCAGAATAAGCTGAGGAGAGGACTTTGTAGGAGTACCACCCTGCTGCTGGGACCAGAGAGAGAAACATCTCCATTTCATCATGTAAATGTATCTGGTGGATGGCTTTCTGCTGTTTAGAGAATGTTCTGAACCTCTAGGGAACATGCAGTTTCCTCAAGTGTTAGCTACTGAGCATTCAACGGTCATATGAAGACTGCGAAGATTGGGAAGCAGCATCTGGCCGTGGTCCTGTAAAATATTCGTGTCTTGAGGGAGAGTCATGGGATCCTCCTGGCTGTAAAGAATCAGTAGGTTGAGAAACAATGCTGTCAAGGCTGAAGCTATCAGGATCAAGAGTAGTGTGATCCTGTCTGAGCTTGAATACCACCTTTGGAATCAGAAGAATACGGAAGACATGTAAACAGCAGCATGTCCTTCCACAACAAAAAGGAAGCAGAGGGCTACATCTACACAACGAGCTAGGGGCGAGAGTCCCCTGCTCAGGTACACATAGCAATGCGAGTTAAACAGCGATGTAACCATGGTAGCACCGGGAGTGGCAACAGAGGCAAGACTTAGCTGCATTTTCACTGCTATTTATAGTCAAGCTAGTTCAATGAGCGCTAGCATGACTGCGTATGCAAGCAGGGGAATCACACCCCTACTTTGTACTGTAGACATAGCTTGAGATAGAGCCTGGGCTGTGACCTGCTCTAGAAGGTAACAGGTAACACTTCCTCTTCAGTTACATAGTGAACAGATCTTTCTCTGACTTTTCCCAAGCTTGAAAAATGGATTTTGCAATGTGAGTTCTGAGGGACCATTTGTAATTCCTGTTAATCGTTCTGTTGAGATGATCTGCCACATGGTTCTGAACACCTTGGAAGTGTGAAGCATTGAGTATGACAACATTTTTGATGCAAAGATCCCAGATAACTACAGCCTCTTGGCAAAGGCAATCTGACTTGGCACCTGTTGCCTATTCAAGCAGAACATAGCAGCAGCATTTTCCATGAGCTTGCACAGTGCATCCTTTGATTTGTAGAAGGAAAACAACAAACCAGGTGAATTGCTTGCATTTCTCACACGTTTGTGTCGAGAGAATTCCTGATCTGACCAAAGCACCCGAGTCTGGAAGTCTCCCCCAAGTGAGGGATAAGGCATCCATGACCATAGTCCTGGAGGGCAGAGTCAGGGGAAAAGAGACCCCTTTGCATACACTGGCAGGGTCCATCCACCTGTATCTGAGTCAATATGTCCAGCAGGGGATGAGACCGATGGTATACAGACTTCAAACACCCCCACATGCTTTTGAGCTGAAGTATGGCACGCTGTTGTACAAGGATGGACCTTGAGGTCCTTGCACAGGTCCAGTATTGCCTGAACTCTGGCTTGGTGTGAAGACCTGCTCCTATAAACTTGATCCTCTACACCAGGGGACTACGGCCCACGGGACAGATCCGGCCCCTCAGGGTTTTGGATCCGGCCTGTGGGATTGACACCCCCGTGGCACCCACTCCGCTCCGGGAAGCAGCTGGTACCACGTCCCTGCGGCCCCTGGGGGTACCTCTCCCGAAGCTCCCATTGGCTGGAAACGGGGAACCTCGGCCAATGGGAGCTTTGAGGGAGGTACCCACAGGCAAGGGCAGCGCGCTCAGCCCTCTGCCCCCCTTCCCCCAGGGGCCGCAGGAACATGGTGCCAGCCGCTTTCCGGAGCGGCACGGGGCCGGGGCCAGGGCAGGCAGTGCACGCAGCTGCCATCCCAGAGCTGCTCCAGGTAAGCGGCAGCGGGCCGGAGCCCACACCCCAAATCCCTGCCCTGAGCCTCCTGCCTGCACCCCAACCCTCTGCCACACCCCTCCTGCACCCCAACCCCATCCTGAGCCCCCTGCCATACCCCGCACCCCTCCTGCACCCCAACCCCCTGCCCTGAATCCTCTCCCTGCAACA
>NW_020664377.1:4898317-4995994 GCF_002925995.2 Terrapene triunguis
AACCCCCTGCCCTGAATCCTCTCCCTGCAACACTGCCCTGAGCCCCCTCCCACACTGTGCACCTCCTCCTGCACCCCAATCCCCTTCCCTGAGCCCCCTTGTACACCTGCACCCCTCCTTTGCCCCAACCCCTTGCCCTGAGCCCCTTTCTGCACACCGCATCCCCTCCCACACCCCGCACCCCAACCCCAACCCCTGCCCTACATTCATGGCCCTGCATGCAATTTCCCCACCCAGATGTGGCCCTCGGGCCAAAAAGTTTGCCCACCTCTGGTCTACATGGAGAGCAACACTGACTTGCCTTCGTTGATCAACAGGCCTAAGCAATTAAAGGAGGACTGGATCTTCTCGATGCTAATCTCTACCTGTTTGCCTGGATCTTTCCTGAATCAACCAATCTTATAGGTATGGAAACACTTGGCCACCTGCCCTCCTGAATGTTTCACCACCACTTCCCTATATGTTGTGAAGACTTGAGAGGCTGAAGACAGACCGAAGGGGACGACAGAATTGATAATGAACTTTTACCACAACAAACCCTTAAAAACCTCTTGTGGCTCTGGTGAATGGCCACATGAAAGTAAGTGTCCTTTAAGGGCTTGTCTACACAAAGGATGAGTTTGCGGTAAGCTGGGCATGTGGGCACTAGCCTGCTGCAGATTAATTATGCGGATTCTGCTGACATGCAAACATTAGTGTAAACAAGCCCTAAATCATGGGCAACACATCAATCGTCAGGATCTAGGTACGGGATAATACAGGCTAGTAACCATGCAAAACTTTCATTATTATGTATTTGTTTAGGTTCTGCAAAACTAGATTAGGTCTGTGGCCTCCCTTGGATTTTGGGAGAACGAAGTATTGAGAATAGAATCTCTTCCCTGATGTTGAGGAGGGTGGTACTTCTATGGCCGCTGGCTATAAAAAATATTACATTTTTTGAACGAGAACAGTCTTGTGCGATTGGTCCCTGAAGAGAGATGAGGGAGGAGGACCAGGAGGTCAGAGAGAAACTGCAGGCATATCCCAGTTCTATGGTGCTTAGCAACCAGTTATCGGTTACCAGTTAGCAACCAAGCAGCTAGGAAGTCAGATATATAGTCTGCTGCGAAAGGGAGGACAGGAGATATTAGACACTGACAAGGTGGTACTTTGCCTTGACTTTGGAGTCAAATAAGACTGTTTAGATATCACAGGCTGTCTCAATGAAGTTGAAGCAAAAGGAGGTCATCTTCTTCTTTGGAACTTATGGCGTGTTCATTTGCTCAGGCTGCCATGTTGGATAGAAAAAGAGGTCTGTGCTGAGTCTGAAACGGTTTCCTCTTAGGATCTGGGATAAAAGTCACCAGAAACCTAAGGGTAGAGCCCTGTCTTTTAGGGAACACAGAATTTTGTACATCTTCCCAGAAAACAAGTTACAGCCCTCAAAAGGAAGATCCTGTCGTCTACTGGACTTCTGTTGATATCCCAGATGACTGCAGCTAGGAAAAGTGATGCACTGTGACTGAATGCCATCACTCTTGTCACAGAATCTGCACCAGCCAAGGCCACCTGAAGTGAGGTTCTGGCTACCAGATTCAGTAATCATTGCCTGATCCTGACTAGGCCAAGTGAAAGTAAGTCTGTACACAAAAATTTAGCCATGCCGCCCCATACTAGTCAGATTTATTACAGCCAGAGCAGTGCTTAAATCCCAGGGACTTAGGCATGCCCTGGTCCTGAGGCAAAGCAGAAGTCCAAAACAGCAATAATAAAAAAAAAAAAAAACCAAGAACCATTAACTATACAAACTATTTACAAAAAGTTTAGAAAAGTTTTTTGCGAGAAAAGGAAAAGTTGTATGATGAGACACACACTGGCTACCGACCATAGGTAGTGAGAAGGGAGCATTGGAGAAGAGCTCCTCTTATTTGCTGTTGATAACGTGATTTTAGTCAATTAGGTAATAAAGTGCCATCGCTGGTAAAATGTGGGTCTGGCTAGAGAATCTTGCCTGTATGCTCGGGGTTCTACTGATCGCCATATTTGGGGTCGGGAAGGAATTTTCAGGGTAGATTGGCAGAGGCCCTGGAGGTTTTTCGCCTTCCTCCGCAGCATTGGGCAGGGGTCGCAAGCTGGAGGATTCTCTGCGACTTGAAGTCTTTAAATCACGATCTGGAGACTTCAACAGCTGAGTTAAGGGAAAGTGGGTGGGTCAGCTTTTGTGGCCTGCATAATGCGGGAGGTCAGACTAGATGACCACAATGGTCCCTTCTGACCTTTAAGTCTATGAGTCTATGAGAAGGAACTGAGGGAATGGTAGGAGCAGCTCTGCCCTTTATGCCATCAGCTAGTAGTATGTGGAGGTTGCATGCACCTACCAGTGTGGGTAAAAATTCTCCAGCTTCAGTGCACTGGGCACACACACCCCTGAAGTGGAATGGACATGTGCAATCACTCAAAGAAATTACAGTTAACAGAGACCTATCCCTGGACTTCCCATCACCCAAATAGATTCTTCCTTCCCCCTTTAAGTCTAAGATACACTATATGTAGATAAAAATACTTACAAAATAATTTTCCACTTGGAACTCGTAAGTGTACGGCTTCAAGAAGAATGACTGCTCTTCAGAGGTATCTGGACAAAAGCTAACCGAAAACTGGCACTGCAAAGAGGGGGGAAGTTCTTTTGTCCACTTCAATTCCCATACAAAGAATACTGACTGCTTACTGTATATGTGCTGAAAGAAAATTATTCATCCATAGTATGAACTCATGTCTTAATATCAGGAGCTTTCTATACTGCTAGTCTAATGAAGGGGAATTCTTACCATAGTCTTGTTATATACACTACCTCCAGAACTTTTATTATATTATTTATACATTCATCAAACCATGAAACTATAACCATTTAACAGTTCTCACAATCTAAAATCCCCAGACATGTACTGGCTCAAATTGTTACAATGAGGAGGGAAAAGTTTCATTGCCAGAATCAGTATTCCAGGCATGATAACTTTTTTCTGAAGAGTAAATATAAAAAAGTTAAAAATAAATAAATAAAAATTAAGTTTGCTGCTCAGGAAAATACACAAAACATGACTGTCTTAAAACCAGGCACAAAGCAGATTGATACCTATTACAGAGCACTGTTTTGTCATTGCATCTCAATCCTAGTGTGCAGCTCCTGAGCTACTCCACTTTTTGGCCATTCTTGACCACAGAATGGCCAAAACCACCAAACTATGTGGTAGCTTTTTTGCAAGAGGAACAAGAAGGGATTAGGAGACCAACGAGAAGGTTGTTCACCCTGTGCAGTAACTGTGGTTCTTTGAGAACTGAGGTTCTTCGGGTGCTCCACAGTAGGTGCGGCAGCACCCCATGCGCCTGGGATCGGAGATCTTCATTAGCAGTGTCCATTGGACTGCACACATGCACCTCCCGGTCTCGCACCATGAGCATCATGTATGTATAGTGCTGTGCTATCCAATCACCACCCAGTTCCTTCTCTACCTCAGAACTCATCTTTCAGCTCTGAAGCAGAGGGGTGGAGGGCGGGTAGTAGAGCACCTAAAGGGACACTCAGCTCAAAGAATTTCAGTTACTGCACAGGGCGGATTAACCATCTCTTCTTCTTCTTCAAGTGATGTCCCTATGGATGCCTCCACTGTAGGGACTATAAAGTAGTGCCCCTAGTTGGAAGGCTGGGGCTTTGGAGTGGCATTTAATGCGGATGATAGGACAGCGTGTCTTAATACAGTATCAGATGCTGAGTCATGCATAATAGAGGATGCCGATGTGACCACTTTGCAAATGTCAGCAATCAGGACACTGTTGAGAAAGGTAATCGAGGTGCAGAGAGGGAGTGTGGAATGTGCTTTACTTCCAGGAGGAAGTCATCAATTGTATAGTTGGTAGGACAGGTGTATACACTGCAAGATCGAGTTGGAAAAGTGTTGCTTAGACATGTCCACGCCTTTCCATCTTTTGGCTGTTGATAGGAATAAGTGTGGCGATTGTCTGTAAGGTTTAGTTCTATCCAGGTCAAAGGCTAATGCTCATCTGATGTCCAAGGGTGTGTAATGCTGCTTCCTGCTGGTTGCTGTGTTTAACGTATCGGTGCTGAGGGAGAGGTGCATTCTCTTGAGCAGCCAGCAGAGTTCTTGCTTGGTGCCAAGGGTTTGCTCAAAGCCGAAGGTATAGTCAGTGCCGAGAGCTTGGCTGGTGCCAAAATGGACATCACCAGTGCAGATGGTTTAATTGATGTCGTGGTGCCCGAAGTTGATCTGGTCAGGGCAGTGGGCACCATTTTTGATGGTCTCATATCACAGTCTCCAGTGCCGAGACAGTGCCAACGTCTGAAGGTCTGCCCATGTAGGGTCTTTAGACCTTTGTTTAGCTGTGGTACTGGAAGTACTCTGATAGCCCTAAAGCTATGTCTCATCCCCGAAGATGTCGAGGCTACTGACCTTGCAGAGGATGGAGGCGGCGGTGTCTCAAAGGGTGATGGAGGAGCCCATTCCTTCCCATCAGCATGAGAAAGGGAAGATTTTCTCTTAGGACATGGAGAATGAGGGTAGGAGAACGACCTAGCGGAGCATGAGACCCGCGCGGGGGAAGTGTCCAGGAAAGGATCTGATGCTGGACGTAATGACCTCGCCATGAGAAGTTGCAGCCAAACGTCCCAGTCTTTTCTGGCCCTGGCAGTCAGGTTATGGCAATGGATAGACTTCTGCAGGACGTGTCCCTCTCCCAGGCAGCGGCTGCACTGTAGATAACCGTGGTTATTGGAAAGTTGTCCCACAGGAAACTCATCTCTTAAACCAGAGATCTCCGGGCATAAGGGTGAGGGAGATAGTTTTCCTGCTCCCTGTTCTTCTCGATTGGGAAGCTATGTCCTAAGCTACGAACTTAACAGGGAGGATAAGAGGAAGGAATTTATCTTTTTAAAGGAAAGAACTAACTACTAACAGGTAAGGCACTATTTAATAGCTCAAAGGACAGGCAGGCACCTCTGCAGATTCCATCCCAGACCAAAGGTGGCTAAGAAAGAACTCAGGGGTGGCTGGACCTCAAAGTGCTATATATAGACGTCGCTCATGGCATGAGATGGGGGGAGGTGTGTGTGTGTGTGTGGTTCAATAGGCACTGCTAATGAAGATCTCCGATCCCAGGTGCATGGGGTGTTGCCGCACCTACAGTGGAGCACCCATAGAGACATCATTTAAAGAAAAAACTAATAATTTGACCCGGGTTAGGATTTTATCTTGAGTCTGCAGATGTGAAAGTCTATTCCAGTGAGTGACCTAGCTCCCAAAATACCCTTGAGTGGAAGGTCACCCTGATCTGCTTTTCAGAGATTGCAAAGATCTGAACATTTGCATTTGGGTGCATCAGTCATGTTATATTATCTCTTACGAAAGCCATTCACTCAGATACTAAGCATTTCAGCAATACAAGTGTCAATTTTTTCATTTGTGCCTTGGTACACTCATCTTATTCCGCATACCTAAAAGGTAATGAACCACCAAGGAGAATCTTTACCTGTTGGGATTCTGGCTTCAGAGGTACCAGCTGTAGATCTATGCAGTTACCAAAATTTTCTAGGTTATTGTCGGACAGCTGGAAACAGAGTTCTGACAAATTCTGTACACAAACCTGTATGTATTTCCTGAAAATTAAGCATATTGAACATACAATTATATACAATGTATATAACAACAACATTTAATCCTTGCTATAGAGTTTCTCTAATTGTGACACTCAGGCAAGAACAGTAAAAATGACAGGCATATTTCTTTTCCTCTCTGCTTAATTACTGATCTGAGAGTCTGCAGAAGTAGGTCTATGGTACAGTTATTTTTTATATGTAGTTTTGCTTTTACTGAGTTCTAACATGGAAACCAAAAGATGGAGAAAATTAGCCTATGACTATGTGATTAAAATATACTACCAATAATGTATTTGTTGTTCTGCTGGGGGAAGTGTGAAAGGGAGAATGGGTGAATCCAAGAATGAGCATTTCATAAGTGGCAAAACTCACCACCCACTTTCAAAAAATAAAAGCTTACGTGGAAAGATTACATACAGAACATCAACTTCTACAAACATTTTCTAAGAGGAAAGAGACTATAAATATTTAAAGACTACATTACCGTTTGCCAGCTGACAGTAAGGAATGCTTGGCATTAAAAGGTACACTGAACGTTAATGCAATAATGGTGGAGTAAATTGACCATGGACAATCAATGGTTACCTGGAGAAAAGAAACAGAATTCTTATTCATGGTATACATTTGCATAATGGCTTTATTTTCCAATTCCAAATAATCAAACATTTCCCAGAAACTTGGTCTTGACCAGTCAAACCTAATGCACCCAAAAGGGAGAAAAAAATTGATTTATCGAACAACTCAACTTGGTAAGGTGGGAAGAGGATTGCATGCGTGCGTGTGTGCACATGCACTTACAACTTGGTGTGTCCCTGACCTCAACCCCTAAGCTGACTTATCCATGGGATCTGCCTCTTCAGAGTACTTTCTTCAAGGGCTGGCAAATGTCAAGCGAGAACAATCCTGTCGCCAGTGGCATCTTATTGCAATAACCACATAGTAATTTTATTTGAGATTGACAAAATCTAAGGGAACAAACCTATTAACTTCATAACATAATGTAAGGGATGATGGATCTGCATTGTGAACTTCAGCACAGAGCTTCAAAAAAAGTTCCTCCTGAACTGAATGCAGATTTTCCCTTAATGTGTACACACACTAAGGGCTGGTCTACACTTACCCCCCAAATCGAAGTAAGGTACGCAAATTCAGCTACGTGAATAACGTAGCTGAATTCGACATACCTTACTTCGACCTTACCGCGGTTCAGACGCGGTCCACACGCGGCAGGCAGGCTCCCCGTCGACTTCGCGGTACTCCTCTCGCTGAGCTGGAGTACCGCAGTCGACGGGGATCACTTCCTGGTTCGATTTATCGCGTCCAGACCAGACGCGATAAATCGAACTCGGAACTTCGATCCGCAGCCGTCGAACTACCGGGTAAGTGTAGACTAGCCCTAAGTGAAATAACTTTTTTCATATATGTTCATATTCTTTATGAACACCAAATGCCCCCCACCACTAGTTTCCAAAACCAATCTGCAGTTTCTTTTAACAGTAGTTAAGCATGTGAGAAGTAAGAGTGCCAGTACATTGTGCAGACAATTTCAGTTATAAACACAGGGCAATAAAATCAGTAACATGGGATAGAGCTCTCAAATTAAGTCCCAGCAGTATAAGGAAGTGGTGTTACTGGTTTAATCCGAACATTCTTTTCTCTGAATACTGAAGCAGTGTACCAGAATGGTGCAGGGATATTATACAGATAGAAATTACATCTTTCGGATGGATCAGAAGAGAGGCTTTGATCACTGGAGTCATTAAAGATCCCATGGTACTTAAAACAAAAGTAAGGGTGATAACTATGGCCTGTTGGCCAAATTCCAACTTGGGTTATTGGCACAGAATCTCAAACCTCAGAGAAGGCTAGTATTTGGTGAAGGGAGACTCATCCACCTATAAAGCACTGTATATTTTTGTACATACTTTAAATATTCTGTACACGTACATTTGCATCTATTTCATACAGTCTGAAGTGCTTTCATATCCTTTAAGCTAGAAGGTGTTCTGTACAAGTAGGTTATTCTCACCCATATTCTGGTCAATTTAAGCACTTCTGGTCAAACATTAACTTTTTTTGTCATCTTACTTTTTGGTCAACTGTAGCCATGCAGTTGTCCATTTTCTGCTTCTCTTTGCTTTTCCTGTGCAGTTCTTTATTTACCAGATTTTCACTTTCCACTGAAGCTGTTGGGGTTGATGGCAAATAGATAACTTCTAGGTCAAATTCAATCACGTGATATGCAGGAGCCACTGGCAGGGTGATGCTTGTGATCTTTTCAGAAGACTGGATCAGTAATGATGATTCTGAGACTTTTTCTACAATTGTGTAGAATATGAAGTAATTTTAGAAATATTCCTCCCTTCCACAACCTCCATTTTTCCATCTCTAGTTATCAAGTCATGAGATCATTTACTGAAAGGCTAGAAATGCCTTCTTCCATCAAGAAGGAGCCCTAAAGGCTTGGTACCTATAGTATCTATAACCCACACCTCCCTGTCAGCGAGGACTGCAGCCATAGGACTCATTGTAGAACTCCAAGAACTCCACACTGGCTTCCTTGATGAAGTCTCTGGCTACAAATACATTATGAAGCTTAGGCTGGCAGAGCCCCGCAGTGTAGAGACAACCTTCACTGACAGAACTAGCTTTTCTGTCCATGTAGGAACACCACCTCCCCGAATGATGTTAGCTACATCAACAGAAACATTCTTCCATCAACATGGCTGTGTCTATGCCTGGTGTTTGTCAGCATAGCCGTGTTGGTCAGGCATGTGGGTTTTTTCACATCCCTGATGAAAGTTATGTTGGCATAGCTACATTGAAGTGTGGATCAAGTCAAAGACCCCACATCATGAATAACCTTACCCTTCATTATTTCCACTAGTGTTTCCCTAATTCTTCTTGAAGGGCTACTGGCTACCTTCCTTGGTAGTCCATTTCAATATTCAAGAAAATTCTTGACAGAGCAATTTAATGACTAGTCTGAATCTTATCAATGTTCCTTCAGTCCTCACCTGCCCCATTACCCAATCCTTTTTTCACCACTAGTCCTTGTGACTCCTCATATCCTATTACTTCATTCCTTTCATCTTACACAAGCTTCATTACTGATAACACGAGACTATGTACTGATAATGAGGATTTAACCAGCATTAGTGACGTATCTTAAAAAATTTCATACAGGATGCCTACATTTATCCTATTTTTAATCTCTCTTTATTCAACTATTGAGTCTTTGCTTCTTGCTTTTACATATAAACTGAAGGAGAGGGGTGAGATGCAATAGCAGAGCTTTGGGAGAAGCTGGGATATGACCTGCTTAAATGAAACATTGGCTAGAGAAAGGCAAATAATTCTTCACTTTCCTGAGCACTAACCATTGCTTTATAAAAATATCCTAGCTGCTTAATTATTACATAATTTTGCTATGGTACAAAGCCTCTGTACAGGTAATGTCTCACAATGGCAACACAAAATAGTCTAATTCACTCAAATCCTCTAATAATCCTCAACTATTCCTTCCTCCCTACACTGACCTCTATCCATAAAAAGCAGTATTGCCAGGACTAATCTGGTTGACTGAAAGTTCATACTTCTTTCTTGAGGCAATCACTTGCCTCAAGAATTAGACCAAATGCAATGAGAACTCAACCATGGATTCATGTATGCAGGAGGCCTAAGTAGTCAACTCTGTTTTATACAAAATATGCAAATTCAAAGCTAGACAGGGTGGTACAGAGAACCCTGTAACTGGATTTCATTCCAGGTCCTATAAGCTGTTCCCATGATCTCCTTCCCTGCAATAGGTGAAAGTGTTGCTAAGGTTTCCTCTGTCGTATGGTGCCACTTGCAAATATACTACATTGATTTAAAAGTTGCTTATGAGGCAAGTTAAATTTCCTAGTGAAGGGCCCACAGACAGTAAATTAATCTTTCCCAGAATATATCTATGCTTTGTTATTGAGATAAGACCTATACCTGAAGTAGTTAAGACTAACTGGTCACATGCACACAGTTTCCAAAACAGTTGTAGAAAAAGGCCAG
This sequence comes from Terrapene triunguis, assembly GCF_002925995.2. NCBI lineage: Eukaryota > Metazoa > Chordata > Testudines > Emydidae > Terrapene > Terrapene triunguis. The sequence continues at coordinate 4,908,015 of NW_020664377.1, forward strand.
GACTTCCAGGAGCTTTTTGTGCTCTGAAATGCTGAGTTGCCAGTTCCTAATTGATGGTTACTGACAACAATGTTGTCAAATGTTCCAACATCTTATAGACCACTTTGCTGCTATGCAATAATATTTACATCATGCTTATAGGATTTCTGCATTTTCACAGTCTGGTAAGAGATAATTGATTTTGGCTATGCTGCTTACCCTTGGTATTGGAATAAATCAATGCTTTGCTCTCTGGATGGTACAGGAAAGGCATGGCATCGGCATTACTGAGCTGCAGAGTATCTCCACTCTTCATGGTATAATGGCCAGTAGTCACTGTGAACTTCACCCTCTGAGGAATACCAGCCAAAAGGCTGTCTGAAGAAAAAGAAAGCAAACAGTGCCAGTGTATTCCAGCACTCTAGTTATTAAATGGTTACAATTAGCTGCTAATGTTTGCTAGGAGTTTACAAATAAACATTCACAGCTCATTTTTCACACAAGTACATCTTAACATCAACTGGAAAATTTTACTTTTTGGTGCTCAATTATGGAGTGGTTTTCTAAGAAATTGTCTAAGAAATAGGGAGAGTTTCAGCCACTCAATTTTGGGCAATTTTCACTGTTTCCCTTCACCTGAAGTCAAAGCATTCTCAATCAATGAGGTGCAGCTGTGCAACAAGCTTCCAGAGGCAGTCAGACTAATTCAAAGTGTGACCACCTCTTTGAGACAGCTTTCCCATATTAACCAGAATGATACAGAATATGTGAAGATATAGGAAGAAAGGGAAAAATGTGTGTTAGAGATACAGCCCAAGCAGAGCCTCTTCTACTAAGGAAGGGGGGGAAGTAGAAGACTTCATGAAGCCTAGGGGACCTCACTGGTAAAATCTAATTTACCAGGAATGTTCTTAAACATGGTGACGGGTTCTATAGAAAGCTCTTAGATTGAATTCAGTGGAAAGCGAATCACTAAAGGAAAGACTCCTGTTCATTTTAAAGGGAGTTAGATCAGAGCCTCTTTGGTAGGTGAGGGTGCAAGGTAAAGGGATTTCGCTAAATTACCAAAGCCAATACAGTGTCACAAAACTAGTAAGAAATTCATAATGGTGCAGTCAAATCACTATCTATTCTCCCCATCAACGTGTCTAGTGATGCAAGATCAAACCCCACTTGATCCTTCAAAAGGATACAGACATATATATATGCACTCCAACTAAGCCAGATTCTGAAATTCGCAATCAAATACTAGTTGTCATGTCACTTGACAAGTGGGACTGATAGTGTTCAGACTCACTAAAGCCTAAAGACTCTCATATGTTCTCAATAGAAGTAGTTTTAAAAGGAAGCTGCAAAAGACAACAGAGCAAAGTAACTTGTTTTAGATGAAATGAGAAGTAAGAAACATATCATGTAGTGAGAAAGTAACACGGACAATCAACACATTCTTAGTGTTACAAGTTTACCTACCAGTCAATGGCTCCACTTTTAGCTGGGGCTCCTGAGAGTACACATCATACTGCACAACTGGGTAAATGTGAGGAAGGACAAAGTGCACTTTACCCACTGACGTGCACAGCTGCCTGAGAGTATATGTCCCAGGTTCTTTGGCCTTTGAAAAATAAAAAGTGAAACTGAAGAGCAGATTTTCAACCTAGCAATTATTTTTACATTTCTCAAGAAAACCCTTTGTTTTCTCCACTGAACTTCTGACAAATGAAGGACAAATACATGTCTCAGCCCATTTCTAACTCGTATGCTTTTATCTGTACAACTAGGTGAATAAAAAGAACTAAGAGAAAAAAAAAAGAAATTCATGAAATTGCTCAAGTGCTCCAAATGCAATTTTAATAACTGCAAAGGACCCCACCTAATAATGGGCAGGAGAGAGGGGGTCAGGAATGTTGTCCATTTGATTCAAGAATAAAGTCAAGTGCTGTCAATTGAAATACTCTGTTACCCAAAGTACCTAGCATAGCAACCCACTCTGCTGATTATTTATATCTCATACATATATATATATATATATATTTATATTTGAAGTGAGGGCTACATACATTAAAATATAATGAATATGATCATCTATGATATTATGGACTTTACCAGGTCACAAGCAGCAGAGTGCTTATTTGGCTAGCATTCATAAAATCCCACACTGTGCAAGGCACAGACTTCAATCAATATAAGCCTATGATGTTTTCACACTTTCTTCCACATTGTGTGGACACCTATTAATGAATATATTTTAATCTCAAACTCTCCACCAACTCTACCTTAAGGCGGCTAGTTATGATAGGATAGCACCAGTATAAAAAATAATAAAATGGTACATCTGTAGGTGTGATTCCAGAAGACGCATCAGTTCTATCCCTAGTGAAGGATAATGTGTTAGTCACTGCTGATAAACAAGATTTGAGGTTTGGAAGTGGTTCTCCCCCCCCTTTTGTCACTTCTTACTGCACAGCATTGAAAGTGCTACAAATCTTTGTTAATGTCATAGGCTGCTCTCACAGCAGAATTAGAATTTTTTGGGCGCTGGAATGAACTTTAGTTTTAATCAAACTAGCAGTTATAGTCAATTGAACAAAAAACTGAAATGATACAGCTATTTATACTGTTAAAAGCACTGAGGGCATATGAACACCCAAACAGCATCATGCTAACAGAAGGAAAATGCTGGCCTCTCAGAGATCTATAGTATTTTGAATTTTTCACCTAGGTAGAGCAGGTTTTCTAAAAAATCCTCCTAATTTTCTTGAGCATAATGTACAGATTTGTGTTGTGTGTGCCATATCACATCACATCTGATGTGGAATTAACCCATAATACACAAACCTTATGCAGCCTGAAGCATTTGTTTTTTGTCTGACAGTGAATAATCAAATTCAAAATGTTTCAGTTGTAAGTTAGTGGTACTGCACCTGCCCCCAAATTACAATCCTAAAACCTTACCATCTGAGTGTTTTCTCAAAACTTTTTCCCATCTTGTAAATAGACAAAAGCATTAGTGCATATTATGTGCTAATGTCATGGGAGATTTCACGTAATGTAAACCTAAGCAATTTTTAGGAGTCATAGGAGAGGGGAATACAGATCCAAAGAATCCAGAAAACATTTTCTGACCTCTATAAAACTTTAGAATGAATACATTTAAAGAGGGTCAGTTTGGAGTATGGCTAAGAGAGACTGCTGCACATTTAGCATGAAGCAAGTTCTATGCTCGGTCTAAAAACCTACAAACAAAGCAGAGTGCACATACATCCCATATGGAGTGGGGCATTTTCTTTTCCCTTTATTGTTCCCTCAATGCAATTGTTAGGCTGGCCTACACTTAAAATTTTGATCGACATAGCTATGTTGCTTCCCAACTGACATAACTGGGCTGAACTAAGCCCCAGTGTAGACGCAGCTCAGTAGACAGAAGAATGCTTCCATCAAGCTAGCTACCACAGCTCAGAGAGATGGATTACCTACAACGATGGAAAGTGCCATAGGAAGTGCCTACACTATGGCACTACAGCAGTACAGCTATGCTTGGCGTAGACATCCTACACAAGTGAGAGAGGTTTCTATAATCCCTTCTTTTAATCCCTTGTCCTGTTAGATAATGTAACAAATATGAAGCCATCATCCTACAGCAGGTACACTCAATTTTTTTTTTAAATAAACATACCACCTCTAATATATTTTTAAGGAAAATATCACCAAGTGATATCTAAGTTACTTGATACTGTCAAAGTTCTAGAAATTAAAACTCTGTTCTTAGCAGAAGAGGATAAATGCTGGATGCAACACTCAGCATGAAGGAATCTAACAGCACAATTTCCCCTCTTGCTGTTCCTTCACTACAGGAAGAGATTTGAAAACAGGAGAATTAGGAAGTTAACTCTCCCTCCTTCAGTACTGGCCACCAGAAATGTACATAGTATGAGATATAAAGAATAGTTCAAGTAGTAAATTGTATCTTCATTTATATTCCATCTTTCTGCTTCCAGAGTTTAGTAGATTGCTTCCTCACTCATGAAGCCAAAAACACTGTACACACTAATCCCCTACAGCCGTCTCCCAGTCAGGTTCTTCAGACTTAGATCCAATTTTATACGAAACTGCATCTGCAGCCACGTGGCCCTCTGAAATCTCCAAATCACATTGCACTGCCTCTATTACTAGATATGGGTTGTCTGAGTGGTATGTAACAGCCACTGACTCACAGGAGGTATTCAAAAACCTAAAAATTAGATCAGTAGGTAGTGCACAGATCACACGGTTGCCAGCTCTCAGTTCAAGCACCTGCTGCACCAATGTGAACTTACATCTCCAGCAGATAAGTGCTACCCATACAGGCTCACAGTGCCAGCCTGCCCCTGTATGAGCACCTCTCTCTTTAGTGCTTGCCGTCTTAATGCTGCAGACTGAAAAACGAAAGCACAGACTGCACTTAGCCTGTAGGCTAAATAGAAAAGTTACATGTTGAAATGGTGACAGACAATGAAAGAAGGGGATGGAAAAATGAAAGAGTAATTTGAGTCTCAGGAGAAGTGGGGTAATACACACAGGTCATTATGAGAACACTGGAAAAAATTCAGTGACCAGCACTGTTAAAACCTCCAATTTTTAAAATAATCTATAGTTCTGCTTTTGTTCAGTTCTGTATAAGGTTGCAAAGTTAACTACTAAAACATTAGGAAATGCCAAAATTAATTCAATGTATTATGAGGCAGTGTATAATTACAAAAATCACATACGGTTTTATTCACAGGACCATTGCCTCACTCAGTATACAGAACAGGCAGAGCTCAGGAAATGAGGCAAAAATTCAATATTTGTTTTTATACTCAATGCATTGCTTTACTTACTGCACACCATCTAGACACTGTATTGAATACAGAATTATTCATTTCCTCGTGGTTTATCTACAGTTTGCTCATCACTGTAGTATCCAAGTTTAATGCACACCCCTCTCTGGAGGTCTGAAGACTTTTTTTTTAAATACACAGACAGGGAACTGAAGTACAAGATGATTAAGGCAAAAATTTTTTGCAAAAGGCTGCATTCTGAAATACCTATTTTTCAGAATATTTTAAAATGCTATATAGACATACCAAATTATTCCTCACAATACCCTGTCAGGCTGGTCAGTAACTATTATCCCCATTTTACAAGTAGGGACACTAAAAAAGTCAAAGTGATTTGCCTAAAGCCACACAGCAAATGAGTGGCAGAGCCAGGATTAGAACTCAGGATCTCCTAACTCCCAAACCCATGCACTCATTCCTCCAGTCCATACTGCCTTACTGCTAGAGGTACGAAGCGTAACAGCTCTCAGGTTGTGTCGGGCTCAGGCTAAGGGGCTGTTTAATTGCAGTGTACATGCAAATAAACAGCCCCACAAGCCCGAGTCAGCTGGCACGGGCCAGCTGCCGTTTTTTAATGGCAGTGTACATACCCTCAGTGATTTCAGCTGCAACTGAGTACTTAGCACTTCTGAAAATCAGGCCCCAGAGATCTCAGGTTGGGCACCCAGAAAATAAAGCACACACAAGTAGTGACCATCTTTAAGAATTTTGGTTTAAAGTTACTTGCCCCGCATCATATATATAAAAAAATCTGTGGCAGAGGCAGGAAAACAACCAGTTTTCCTGGCAGCATTCAATTGGCTTAATTAGAGCCATCCCTTGGGTAGGGCGAATCGGGGCGACCACTCTGGGCCCCGTGCTTTGGGGGACCCCGTTGGCTGGTGGATTGGCCAGTGCAGTCAGTCCCAGAAGAGACTAATCAGTCACTTCCGCCCTGGGCCCCGAACCCCCTTAGGGACAGCCCTTGGCTTAACTGTATATACATTTCTCTCTTCTTGCAGCTCTCTCCTTCAATCACTACACACCTTCTATCTTCTGCAATGAATGAGACTGAGGTCCTTTGGGGAAGAGTATTGGTAACATAGCTAAAGACTGTCATACTCACAGGGAAAAATTAAAGTTACACAAGCAACCTTAATTCTGACATTTCCTAAGAGCAAGTGGTTGACTTTGCAATCTTAATATTCTTATTTTTTTTTGTATGCAACAATTACTATAGCTGCTATCACACCACACTCTGGAAATGAGCAACCACCAACATGATTATGTATTGCTACAGCTAAAACTGGCTGATACGGACTCTGGAAAAAAGATTACCTGTAATAGAACACAATAAGAAAAACACCTCCCCGCCTGGAACCTTTTATGCATTGCTCTGAGCAAGTCTGACTATGGAACAAGAGAATCTTACCTTTTCTAGAACATGATGGACAATGAACATTGCAGTTTGTGACAGATGCAATACTCATCTGAATTCTAATTGTTAGATAAGTGTTTTATTTTTATGAAAGTGATAACTGGATAAATAAAAATGACTTAATGAGTTTGGTGGGATCATTCTAGTCTCCCATTTCTGCACATCAGAGAACCAACCACACACTTTAGCAGAGTTAGCAGCCTCTCTTCACAATAGGCCAAGGTCTGCAATAACAGGGGCAAGCCAGGAAGAGGTTAAGCTGCATTGGCAAAGCTGTGGCAGGGGAGCAACACTGGATACCACTTGCCAGCACTACGCCCTTCTCTAATCAGTGCTTTTAGATCTTCTCTTTCATGAATGCTATGCTCACTCAATTGTAAAAACATACCTGAGTTCTGAATGTTATTGTATTGACCCCTGGTTCCAGTATAAAGTTGCTACATCTTAACATGTGAGCCCCATCCTCTAGAGTCACCCCTGAGGGCATTTCCAGAGAAGAGCTGCTCTCCTGCCTTCGCAGTAGCATGTGCACATTTTTGCAGATTATTCCTGTCGTGTTCAAAGAGTTATCCGAAGGGCTCCTTTCGTACATTTCATATAACTCCAGTGCTGGCAAGTTATTTCTTGACAAAGGGAAGCCTGCAACCTCATTCGGGAAGCTGATAATACCATTGGAAGTTTTGTGTTTAGTGAGCCATTCAGCTGTTTTCCGGTAATTACTTTTCTCAATGCTGAAGTGGACATTGACGGCAATCTGATCCACTTCGACTGGGACCGGCATTTGGCTCAGCAAAGTCAGCTCAATAGACAATGTTCCACCCACATGGATAACAGCATTTGGAGGGTCAAAATGTAGAGTTTTCAGCTGTGCAAAGGAATGCATAGACAGTATAACCTTTTGACCTGGAAGTATAGACAAGAACAAGGTATTTTACTCCACTTTGCTTTTGGTAATGCAAGGTTAGCCTTTACAGCAATCCATTTTTTAAAAAGTTTAGAAATTTTAAAAACTATGTTCCCGCCCATCCCAAAGTGACAAAAACCACCACCTTCTTCTTAAGCTAAACGGAATAAAAAATTTTAAAAATTCTACATGATGCCTAAAATGAAATATATTTTAAAGTTACAACTTTAGTTCTGCCTCAGATACAATTATTGTAGTGAGAAAATCTGACAAAAGAACTGTTCGTGTCAATAGCTTTTAAGCTATATAGTATACCTACACCGCAAAAAAAACCCAAAACAAAAAAAACTCCACACTCATGGCAACGAGTACGCGTCTCAACTGACTCGGGCTTGCTATACAGGACTAAAAATAGCAGTGTAGACATTCCTACTTGGGCTGGAGCCCAGGCTCTGGAACCCAAAGAGGGGAGCGGATCTCAGAGCACTTTTTTGCGGGGGGAAGGGGGCAGTGTAGATGTACCCATAGCAAGATCTGTTATTCATTGAACTTCTTCAGAATCACTTACTAGTGTAGCACAGTATCATAAGACTAATGCTGGGCTATTATTCTTTATGCTCCTGTACACCTGAACAGTTAATTTAACATGACAGAAAAAAATATTCCAGAGGACATACCACCGGAGCAAATGCAAACTCATGATAGTTGTGATCAGAGTGGTGCCTGGAACCATTATCTACACCAGGTCAGGTTCCCCTTACTCTTACATCATTGCTAGATGCCAGAAAACAACAGTGACAGACACTTAAAAAAAAAATTCAACTAGGAAGCGGGTCTAGCATGACACATCAATGGTATTTCCAAGGTGTCTTCACTGTTGTAATCTAAGCAGAACATCAAGAAATATGCACATAAAGATGAGCAGTATATCTTCAGAAAAAATTGCGGCAAAGTGTGCTCGGAGTTTAAATCATAGTAAATGCTTCTGAGGACAAAGTACAGGCTGGAGTAGAGAGGAGAAAATCAAATATTTATCAAGGCAGTCAGAAGAAACGCCATTAGCCAGAGGGGAGCACAAGGCTGACACTAGAGAAGGCAGGACAACAGTTTGCAGAGCATGATTTCAGAGCTACAGGGAGTGGGATCCAGAGGCAGAAAGGTAAATCAGGGAGTGTAAGATGGTCAGAGATGAACTGTGGGCTGCCCTGGTAGAGGCAACAGGGAAGTAGAAAGGTGAGGAAAAACAGAAAAACTAAAGAACCTTTTTGGTATTCAAACTGAACATGTTAATTAGTGCATCATCCATTATTGCCAATAATGCATGAACTAAGAAGGGCTTCCAAAAGGCTCTCTCAGCCTAATACCACTACAAAAAGTGGACAGACCAGAATTTAGATAGAGTTATTATGGGTTATAAAACGAAACAGAATCATACATTATAGTAAAGAATCCACTGCATGACAGTACAACAAACCTGCAAAAGCCTTCATGAAATTCAGAGTTACAGATCCTATAAGGCCCTATCCTCTACTCACAGAGCTGCACCTAATTCCATAGAAGCAGAAACTGAGGGCTCAAAATTTGGCTCTCTTAAAACAGTTATAAAATCCCAAGGAATTGGGAACCATCTTGTTTATTATAACATTTTTGTATACAAGTAACATCTCCAGTGACTCCAGATCACAAACCTTTGGGTTTGTCTATACTACAGTTACAACATGGTTCCAATTTGTGGTACAGACAGAACCCCTCTCTGATGGACCGCAACCTTGTCATGGTGGAGAGGCTTGCATGGGCTAAAGACCCTCAGAGCTATGTCATCCGGAGCTTTTATACTCCTGGTAGGGTCCCCCTTGGCGAGCAGGTCTGAGGTGAGGCTCCTGACTAACCATGGTCCAAACTTCAAAAAGACCCCCACAGTGGATCGTGTGCATAGAGAGGACCTTCTAGTACTCTGCAGCTGTGAAGGCGGATGAGGGCTGCAGGAGAGAGGTCCCTAGTTGTCTTGGATCTCCTTGCCACTGGGTCAGGGTTTTCCTCCTGTCAAGTTTCGTGTGGTTACCGCCTGCGCACCAGTTTCCCCACGTTAAAAGATTTCATGCGCAGACCTCTGCCAAAGGGTTCACACCAGCACAAAGTCCTGCAGTGATGGACGAGCGGCAGGAAAGACAGAGCAGTGATCTCTGGGAGTCTTTAGTCACAAATCTGCATGCAGGCAGCAGCCTTGTTATGGTCATTTTGTGCTTGGTTGAGACAGAAGTGCATTTCGGCAGCAGCGGCTGTTAATGACCAGGCCTTTTCAGGATCCCCTCTAATCACCCCAAACAGGGAGGGGGCTAGAAAAGGTGGTCTAGGCGGTCTCACACTGTTCCGACTGGATGGCCGTATCCAGTGGGATCACTCAACTCTGTGGCTGAAACAAGAGATACAAGACAATGAATTTTGCCACCTGGAATGTCCGCACCCTTATGGGCTCTCAGCGCAGCAAATGCCCAGAAAGAAGAACTGCCATAATTGCCAGAGAACTGGCAAGACTCAACACTGACATTGCAGTTCTGAGAGACCTGCCGGGCCGATGAGGGCCAATTAAAAGAGGATGGAAGTGGCTACACCTTCTTTTGGAAAGGAAAGCCACCTGAAAAGACAGACATTCACACGATTGGCTTTGCCATAAAAAATAAGATCGCCAGTCAGCTTTTGGAGCTTTCCGTGGGGATCAATGAGCGTCTCATGGCTCTTTGGCTCAAGCTTAGTAACAACCAATATGCCACAGTCATCAGCACATACGCCCCAACACTCTATGATGAGGAAGACAATAAGGAGCAGTTTTATAGAACTCCTGATGCAGTCCTCACAACCAACCTAAGGCCAACAAACTCATCCTCCTGGGAGATTTCAATGCCAGAGTTGGACGGGATTCCCAGCTCTAGAGAGGCACAATAGGCAAAGAAGGGGTGGGAAACGTAAACCCCAATGGTATTCTCTCTCTCAGCAAATGTGTGGAGAATGACCTGCTCTTCACAAATACCATCTTTAGGCAGAGTAACAAATTTAAGACCACCTGGAAACATCCTCAGTCCAAACACTGGCACCTCCTTGACTATGTTATAGTCAGACCTTGAGACTATACCAACGTCCGTATAACACGAGCTATGAGAGGTGCCGATCACTGTTGGACAGACCATCGATTAATAAGATCAGTCATGTACCTGCAGCTCGCTCCACCACACCACAACACGGGAAGACTAAACGAAAGCGGTACAACGTCAAAGCACTTCAAGACCAAGCCAGCCACGAGATGTTCCAGCAACATCTGAGAAACTCTCTAACCTGCCTGACATCACTGACATTCAAGAGCACTGGGATCAACTTAAAAACACCATTCACAATGCATGTGCTGAAACCATAGAATATTCCACTCATCAGCACCAAGACTGGTTTGACGAAAATGAGGAAATCCTAGCATTAATTCAACAGAAAATAAATGCATTTTGTAACTGGCAAAATGATTCCTCTAACAAACGAAAACATGAGGACTATCGTCTGCTTAAAGCCAAAGTAGGCTAATGTGACATCAAAAACAAGTGGTGGCAAGAGAAGGCCTCTGAGATCCAGGATTTTGTAGACCACGATGACATGAGAAGCTTCTTTCAAGCAAAAGCTATATATGGGCCAAGCTCCAAAGGCCCAACTCCCTTACGTTCTCAGGATGGCTCCACCCTCCTTAAGGACAATGCAGTTATTAAACAACACTGGAAGGAGCACTTTGAGAGCCTACTAATCCACAGGCCAGCTGTCTCTGAAGACGCCATCAAGTTTATTCCACAATGCCCAGCAATGGAACATCTTGCTGATCCTCCATCTTTTGACAAAGTCTGGCATTCCATCACTCAGACCAAAAAAAAAAAAAATCAAGGCACCAGGCCCAGATGGCATCTCAGCTGAGGTTTTTAAAGCTGGTGGAACAATGCTCCAGCACAAACTTTCCCAACTCCTCGACAAAATCTGGACCTGCAAAGAAATTCCACCTGACTAAGAATGCCAATATTATTACAATATTCAAGAAAAGGGACAAAACTTTGTGTGGGAACTACAGAGGTATTGCTTTCCTCTCCATCACAGGGAAGATTCTTGCCCAGATCCTACTAAACTGTCTCCTCCCCACTCCCGAGGAACTCCTCCCTGAATCACAGTGTGGCTTCAGGCCATCCCGAGGCATAATCAATATGACCTTCGTGGCACAACAGATTCAGGAGAAGTGCGGAGAGCAACACCAGTTCATGCAGAGAGTGCAGAGAGCAACACCAGCAATGTTCATGGCATTCATCGATCTAACCAAGGCCTTTGACTCTATCAATCATGATGTCCTATGGAAGGTGCTATGTAGGTTTGGCTGTCCACAGAAATTCATTTCCATCATCAGACTACTCCATGATGGGATGACTGCCACCATTTTGTGCAACGGCTCAGAAACCGAACCATTCACCATTTGCACCTGTGTCAAGCCGGGCTGTGTCATTGCTCCAACACTCTACTCCATTTACCTTGCCGTGATCCTGATTCTCATTCACGACGGCCGTCCTGATGGAATCAGGATTGAGTATCGTATGGATGGCCAACTCCTCAATCTTCAATGTCTCCAAACAAAAATCTAAGATCACGAGAATTGGCATCACTGACCTACCGTATGCAGATTGCATCATTCTTGCACACCCAGAGGCCGACCTGCAAAGCACCCTAAATCTTTTTGCAGATGCCTATCCCAGCCTGGGTCTCTCTCTCAACATCAGGAAAACCAAGGTACTTTACCAGCCCTCACCTGCACAAACTACTCTTCGTACTCCACAAATCACCATCAGTGGAGAACCCCTGGAAAATGTGGGGCATTTTCCGTACCTTGGCAGCCACCTCTTCCAAACAGCCAGCATTGACACAGAAATTGAATACAGGATCCGTTGTGCCAGCGCAACTTTTGGAAGATTACTCAAACAAGTCTTCAATGATAGGGATCTACAAACAGGTACCAAGATCTTGGTTTACAAGACAGTTGTCATCCCCACACTTCTCTATGGGTGTGAGACCTGTGTAACCTACAGATGTCATCTCAAGCGGATGGAGTGGTTCCAGCAGCGCTGCCTCAGGAGGATTCTCAGGATCAGCTGGGAAGACCGAGGTACTAACATCAGCGTTCTCGCTGCAGCCAACATCAGTAGTATAGAAGCGCAGGTCATGAAACACCAACTCCACTGGGCTGGCCACTGTGTACGTATGCCTAACACTTGCCTCCTGAAACAAAGTACTCTTCTCTCAGTTAAGTCAGGGAAGAAGGGCTCGCCGAGGGTAGCAGAAGCGTTTCAAATACATACTGAAAGTACATCTTAAAAAGGAAGCATCAGCCCAACAAACTGGGAGGACTTGGTGCGGAACAGAACACAGTGATGCCACACCATACACCAAGCCACAGCTCATTTTGAGAACAGACGTTCTCATGAGACAGAGAAGCGACAAAGGAGGAAAGAAAGGGCACAACCCTCCAGCCAACAGCTGTGTCTCCTCCAAGATTACACCTGTCACTTCTGTGGGAAAATCTGCAGGGCAAGAATTGGGCTCCTCAGCCACTTAACTCACCAATGAACCCCCTTGGCAGACATCAGCCTCGTATTGAGGGATAGCCGAAGAAGAAGACAGACAGAACCTAACTATGTTGCAACCAAACAAAGGCCACTGGGCATTAGCAGAGTTAAAGAACACTTAAGTCACATCTACATGCAACTACTGATTAAAGCAACTGGGACCATGTTACCACCAGACAGTATCATATTGGTTTCTGCCCTTCTGGGGGCAAACTTGTGCAGGAGCATGTGTGACTACTGAAACAAGCTGAAACTAAGGGGATGAGAAGGTGAACAAGAAATAACAATATGCAGAAAAAGAAGGATATATCAATAGACCACAAAAGGCAGGAAACATTTGAAAAAACAAAGACCTTACCACATGAGCAAACTTCATAGCTATAATTCACTACTGGTGGAGCTTCACTAGCTGAAGCAGTGCTGGGAGTTGTAGCGAAGAGAGGGGGGCAGACAACACTGTGGTAAAAATGCCCGTGCCCTGTCTACATTACATCTTACACCACTAACACCAATGCTCCAGCAGCAAATTATAGATACAAGATATGCTAGTGTAGATGCAGCCATAGGGGAAAAAAAAAAACAACAAAAACAGGACTACTATAGTAGAACTGGAGAAAAAAAATCACTCAAAAGTACCCCCAAAAAACACACACACACACACACACACACATCCCTAAAAACTTGAGGGGCTTGAGGTAAGAGAGGTGGAAAAAGATCCTGATTTGTCAGATAAAAGTGAAATTAAATCAAATAAATAATTGAATACATGTGGGGTTGTGGTCCAGAAGTTACACACAGAGCAGTGAGCTCTGATCAGAAAGACTTGCTATCTCCTTTTGAAAAGAAAGGTTAAAGATCCGATCAGCTGAAATATTACAGTCAAATATTTAAATCTAGTCTCACCTTTGCCCTCTGTTTGCTGGTTGGCAAAATTTAAAATTTCTTGGCAGAAGTGCTGGCGCTCATCTTTTGTTAAGTGATCATCACTGGCTAAAAGACTGCTTGTTTGAAGATAGCTGACACACCACGTTAAGGAACTGAGGGGAAAGGACTACAATCCATTTCAGAAACACTTTGGTGGGGGTGAAAATGTGATTAATTTTTGTGTTACTGCTTTTCTATCCTCCAGATACTGGATAAGCTGCTTTAGAATCAACAAAAATTCCCATTAGAAAATAAAGCAATGGAAGGGTTCACTATCACTAAAGCCCATTACAGAAGCATCTTTTTATTTTACTGCAGATTATCTAATAAAAAGTTATCCACCACACTTAGTTTTTTATATAGCAAAATGTAGTGACTGTCTCAAACATATTACTGACTGGAGGAAAATTCACTTGCTCTTTACTAACCACAGATAAATGAACTGCAGGGCCAAAATATTGATGCATTACATTACACTGTGATAAAAATTAAATTTTAAATAAGCTCTAGCATTTGATTAAATTCTAGTTTATTGGTGTGTACCATACATTTAGTGCACAGAACTCCGCTCTGGGAATCTGCCAAATGTGATAGCAGCACTTACCATAACTAATCGTAAGAAAGGAATTTATATTCTCTTGGAGTACAAGGACTTGCTGCAGTACAGTATTCACTAAGACTACATCATCATTAGCTCAACGGCATTTTTTGTAAGAGCATATTTTGAAACATACAGAATAAAATTTTCAAAAGTGCCCAAGTGACTTGGGAGCCTAGGGCCCATTATTAGAGGAGACTTAGGCAGTTCGGGCCCTAAATCTAACTGAAAATCAGTTGGACTTAGCCTCCACTATGCTAACGTGTAGGCAGAAACTCTGTATAGTGTGATGTTTATTGGACCAAAAATAAGCATCATCATACAAACTTTAGGGCCAACACACCCTTTTCTACAGGTGCCAACAGAAAATGTGTACACTAGATTTGTTAGTCTAATATAATGCATCACATGATCTATGCTTTGTCAGCTCTGTCACAAGGACTCAGATGTTGAAATACAAAACAGGCAAACATAAGAACAACCTGTATAAAGAGATCAAAGACATTGAATGGATTGTAGAAAAGTCAGATTAATCTCATTGGCTACTGACTGGACTCTCTCCAGCCTCACATCCAACATATTTAGGTCAGAAAATATGCATGTCAACGGTACTCCAATCTGAATTTTCCAGGTTTCTTTATTTTAGAAGATACTTTTCAATTTGCCCAAGGTGTTTCTGACATTCTGCTAACTGCTTTCTTGTATGTGTGATAAGCAATGCCCAGCCCTCAGCAAGGTAAGTTTTTAGTGCTCCTTGAAGATAGACCTCTGCCTTCTGTGGACCCTTCTTCCTCCTGGAAAATAAAGAATAAATAACTTGCAACTGATCTAGATATAACAGAATGCCATGGACACAAAACTTCTCTACTTATACCCCAAGCCCCAAAGTTCTAGCAAGTTAACAAAACTGAAAAAGCAGCCACTTTTTTGAGATATACGCATTATTGAATATGCACTTGACAAAGTATTGTAATGGATAATCATGCTATTAATTTTGCCAACACTGTATATCGGGGGATTGCTTATGCATTTCACCCAAAGCCAAAAGTTGATTTTTAGTTAGAAATACTACACAGTGACTAAACAAAGCATTCAAACACAAATCTGTCTCGGAAAACATAGGAACCAAAGTCAAGGTTCTCCTCCTGCCAGCCCATTGGGGTTCATTAGTGTGATGCAGCTGTCTCGTTTTTATAATTAAAAACACGCTTATTCAACAAGTTCTAAGTATACTAAAACTGAAAAAAAAAAAAAACCAGAGGAGATAGACTATTTAATTACAAAATAGCTCTATACAATCCCTATCTCATGTCCTTCAGCTCAAAACCTGAGTGAATTCATGACCCTCATACTATGGCTGGAAGGTCTGATTAGCTATGATGGATCAACAAGAGAAACAAGTTCCACTATAACAGGACCCAAACCAAAACACTGCCCTACTCTGAAACTACCTGAAATGTAAAACTGGGAAGCATTAATGAAATCTCTTCAGAAGAGCTTAACTGCACATTGGTTTACATTCCAGTGTAATTTAATGTTGAGCATATTGCAATTAATAATAAAAACTCATTAACACATACAGTATGTGTTGGAAATCACATTAGAAAACATGCCTGAAAGCTTTTTAGCCTAGAGTACGTGCAAGGGATACAGCTATCATCAGCCAGTTAATAAAAACAAAAGGAAGGAGGGCTCAGGGCCAAAAATTCACTACTAACTGCTTACTCAGCACATCTGGATAGTTATCTTTATTATTCCCCCACTCCACCCCAAAAAGGGGGGGGGGGGAAGAAGAAGAGAAGGGAATCACTTAACCACTGCTTTAGAGGCCTTTGATATTAAATCCAGCAGCATAAATTTATTCTGTAGTTGGTTATTTGGGCTGTAAATTGTTGCATCCATTTTCTGTGCAGAGTTCTTAACTATGGAACTCATTGTCCTCCTGAGCACAGCAGAGCCTAGGGTGATTTTTCCCAGGCTACTGAGGAGGTGACCAGTTGAAGAATATAGGATGGCTAGCGGTCGGATTGCCCGATTATTATTTTGGGTATCGCATTTTGGCATGACAGATTATTAGTGTATCTCGTTAATTTTTTGTATTATGTATTTTATTGCTGAAAGAAAACCTATTTAGAATATTGTATTAAGAGTACCTGGACTATTAAAAATATTCTATTGTTAAATGCACCTTTCAGAATACAGTTAATTTCCCTTATGGACTGTGTCCAAGCTTTTCAACACTATGGTATTTTTAGAAGACATTTTTTAAAAATTCATTTACATATAAAACTCTGCTAAGTCCTTTCCAACAAGTTTAGCCGAGCGAATTCTTCCAATATTTGTGTACATTTCAATGGTGGCATGGGACAGATCCTGTTTAAAAGTAAAGAAACAAGAATGTAACAAGTGCAAAACATGGAACAGAAAAGAATTCATAAACCAAAAAACCCAATGAACAGTTCAAAGTGAACATAATTATATGCTGATTTTTGTATAAGATTTTGTTTAGCAATTGTACACATAAGATACTTCACAAGGGAAATGCCACACAATTATGCTAGTTTATTTGAAGGTACAATCATCTTAAAATAAAAATGTCTTGAAACAGGTTAGCAATTACTACAACAACTGAAAGAAACTGGAAAAAGATTTTTTTTGGGGGGAAGGGGCTGCGCAGGGGCGCAGATTTTCTACACCTGGTAACACTGCATCTAAGTAGCCATCATTGTTTCCCCTGTATAATCAGTAACCCTCTATGTCAGTATTACACACAGCAATAGAGGAAAGAAAAACATCTTTTGAAATAGGACAATGAGATTTTAATACCACAAAAACTGACAGGGATTAAGGGCAGATGTAGGACTTGAAACTACTTCTAACTCATTTTTAAAGTGACTACATTTCTAGGTGACAGTATTCTGTTACCCTCTAGGCTAGATTTTTGTGCATCCTGTTCACATCTGTCAGATCATTAAAAGTTTGTACAAGAGCCTTGTCATTTGGGTTTCTAATCAAACATTATACAGCGCTACTTGGAAATGTGTGCATATACTGCTGGAGTGAAAGAGATCATGTAACTGGTCCTATTCTGAAATAAATTTAATCTGAATGTAAGAGGAACCTCAATCAACAGGTACAAATCCCAAAGAACTAAGAGTTAAAGTTGTACATAGATATATTTTAAAATATTTATACAGTTAAATAAATAGTTTGAGGCACTCTGCTGGAAGACAAGCAACCCAGAGTTAAGGTTCCACAACCAACCTTGAGCCCCATTCCCTACACATCCACAACCTGCTGTTCAGTCTCCTTAACCTCCCTCCCTTCCCCCAGCTAAATTTCTAATATGGCTACAGACCTCTCTCCCCCACAAACACATTAACCAGAAAACCACCAAATAGATCACACGTTGGCAACCCCAACTCCTTCAGTCTCCTAATCCACTCTGGGCCACAGATACCAACATTTTGTATCATTCTATCCATATACAGGCTAGAAACACAACCCTCCCTTCCTGCTATGTTCTGCAACATTTCACCTCCCACATAGTCTAAAGACAGTCTTTCCCATTCAACATTTCACAATTAAGATCTTCCCTGTCGAATCTCTATATACAGACTAAAATCCTGTCTTTCTCTCATTAACATCTCATGATGGTTTTAGACCACCCTACAGATGGGGTTCTCAAGTTTCATTCCACGACCCCCTTCTGACAACAAAAAATACTACACAATCTCGGAAGGGAGGTACAATGCCTGAGCCCAACCAAGCCCCGCTGCCCTGGGGGGGAGAGGATCTGAAGCCCAGCCTGTAACCCCAGACAGTGGGGCTTGGGCTTTGGCCCTGGGACCCAGCAAGTCTAATGCCAGCTCTGGCGACCCCATTAAAACAGTTTGAGAACCGCTGAGATAGATCAAACAAATCCCTACACGGTCAACTGTAGACATACTGGCTATAGACACCTCAGTTACATACACACAAAAGATAGGAGCCAACATGTGTGTAGTAGATTTTACACTTGATATGAAAAAGTTTCTAAAATTGTTGTGACTTGTTAATCTTTGTTAATTAGGACACTACAGAATCAGGGAAAGTAGTTCATGGAGTTGTAGCTCAGCATTTTCTGACTTTCAAAATTAAAAAACCCTCCAACATTACTTAAAGTGTATATGAATATTTCAAAATTTTTCAACATCCAGAATTCTTAGTTTTAGTTGAAAATTTCCTTACTTTTCTAATTTTGATTAAATAGATATTATCTTGATATTGTGTTGTCAGTAAATAGAAATGTCTCGTTATAAAAATATGTGCTTTAATTTCAAATTATATTTATTGATGCAACTGAGGTTGGAAGTATATACACTTTTACAGTGTGCACTAATTACTTGTATGCATTAGAAATTCAAATAAGTTCTGTGTAGCCAGAAGCACAAAGGAATTTCACTAATGTAACTTCCAAGCTCTGCAGGCATTTATTTAGCTCACAATTTCTTAAATTCTACAAGATCTCAGAGATTACTAGAGACCTTTACAAAGCTCTCAGAAGTTCAATTCAAGTTCTTGCATTGTCATTCCAAAAATTTACTAGTTTACTAATTTGCATTAGTTCTTACTGAGAAATAATGTAGAACATCAAATTTGAAGTGTTTAGACCGAACCCTTTTTGAGATACTTTCACAAAACTGAAAAAAGGGCACAATTTTCAAAGTCCCATATTTTAAAAGTGACTTGTTCAATTTCCCTTAACCTCTTCCATACCAAATGTCACTGGCCTAACAGTATGTACAAGTTTCAGGCACAAAGGAGCTTTTTCATAAAGAAAAAAAATTGGGTGACATGAAAAGTCTGACTTAATACTAAGTAGCTTACAAATATAATTACAGAATTATTACTGTGGCTCCATAAGAGAGAAAAGGAGATACCACATTACAAACAAACAAGTTATGATTCTTTAACATACAACTAAGGTCCTGATCATTCAACAAGATATGCTATCTCCAACCCTTACACCTATGCTGAGTGTCATCAACTTCAATGGGACTAACATTATACTCAGGAAAAAAATCCCATTGAAGAGCAAAGCTTAAGAAAATTTCCCAAAAAGCTGGATGCAAACATCAGCCTGTTTCCTGAACAGATCTAATTTATCCATCATATAATCTAAGCTCAGAATAATATATACTTTCTGAAAGTATGGCCAATTTTTTTTTTTAGAACAAGTTACAAATCCATTTGCATCCCCATAGTAATAGGTATTCAAGTTAAACCAAAAATTTCAAAACCTCGTGCCTAATGTTAGGCTCCCAACTCCATATTGTGACAGTAACTAAAGGATAGTGCGCACATTTGAATGTCAGGGTATGTCTTCACTACCGGCCGGATCGGCAGGCAGCGATCGATCCAGCGGGGATCAATTTATCGCATCTGGTCTAGACATGATAAATCGACCCCCCCGAGCGCTCTCCTGTCAACTCCTGTACTCCAGCTCGGCGAGAGGCGCAAGCAGAATCGACAGGGGAGCAGTAGCAGTCGACTCACCGCGGTGAAGACACCACGGTAAGTAGATCTAAGTACGTCGACTTCAGCTATGTTATTCACGTAGCTGAAGTTGCGTAACTTAGGCCTGGTCTACACTACGAGTTTAGGTCGACTTTAGCAGCGTTAAATCGACTTAAGCCTGGACACGTTTACACTACGAAGCCCTTTCTGTCGACTTAAAGGGCCCTTTAAACCGGTTTCCTAACACCACCTCGACAAGGGGATTAGCGATAAAATCGACCTTAGGGGGTCGGAATTGGGCTAGTGTGGACGGAATTCGACATTACTGGCCTCCGGGAGCTATCCCACAGTGCTTCATTGTGACCGCTCTGGACAGCACTCTCATCTCAGATGCACTGGCCAGGTAGACAGGAAAAGCCCCGCGAACGTTTGAATTTCATTTCCTGTTTGCTCAGCGTGGAGAGCACAGGTGACCATGCAGAGCCCATCAGCACAGGTAACCGTGATGGAGTCCCAGTCCCAGTCCCAGGATCGCAGAAGAGCTCCAGCCTGGACCGAACGGGAGGTACAGGATCTGATCGCCATCTGGGGAGATGAAGCAGTGCTCGCCGAACTCCGAAACAGTAAAAGAAACGGCAAAACATTAGAAAAGATCTCCAAGGCCATGAAGGACAGAGGCCATAACAGGGACGCGCGGCAGTGCCGCGTGAAAATTAAGGAGCTAAGGCAAGCCTACCACAAAGTCAGAGACGCAAACGGAAGGTCCGGGGCAGAGCCGCAAACATGCCGCTACTACGCGGAGCTGCATGCCATTCTAGGGGGTGCAGCCACCACTAGCCCAAGCGTGTTCTATGAGTCCCTCTCTGCAAACGGGGAAGCGGGTTCGGCGGACGAGGAAGATGAGGATGGAGAGAACATAGATAGCTCACAGCAGCAAGGAAGCGGAGAAACCAGTTACCCCAACAGCCAGGATATGTTTGTCACCCTGGACCTGGAAACAGTAACCCCCGAACTGACCCAAGACCCTGAGGGCACACAGGGGACCTCTGGTGAGTGTACCTTTGTAAATATTACACATGGCTTAAAAACAAGCGTGTTTAATGATTAATGATTAATTTGCCCTGGCAATCGCGGCCAGTACAGCTACTGGAAAAGTCTGTTAACGTGTATGGGGATGGAGCGGAAATCCTCCAGGGACATCTCTAGAAAGCTCTCCTTCATGTAATCCCAAAGCCTTTGCAAAAGGTTTCTGGGGAGGGCTGCCTTATCCCGTCCGCCATGGTAGGACACTTTACCACGCCAGGCCAGTAGCACGTAGTCTGGAATCATTGCATAACAAAGCATGGCAGCGTATGGTCCCGGTGTTTGCTGGCATGCAGACAACATCCATTCCTTATCACTCTTTGTTATCCTCAGGAGAGTGATATCATTCACGGTCACCTGGTTAAAATGGGGCAATTTTATTAAGGGGACATTCAGAGGTGCCCCTTCCTGGTCTGCTGAACAGAAATATTCCCCGCTGTTAACCACGCGGTGGGGGGGAGGGTTGAAGTGACCATCCCAGAGAATTGGGTGTGAGGGGGAGGGGAGTTAGTTGGGTTTGTGCTGCATGTTAAACCTGAAATCGCAGCCCCTCCTTTTACATTGCAAACCCATTTTAAATGGCACGGGTGCTTGGTATGGGAAATGAGGGCAGAACTGTTTGAAACCATCCCCACATGTTAAGAAGGTTAAAAAAGCCCAAAGACTATATGTCTTACCATGGCTGCCTGCAAGCTGAAATCTGTGTCCTGGCACTGCGTGAGTGATCTCTCACACCAAACCAGGAGACTCTCAATATAAGAGGAAAAATGCGACCTTGTAACGAAAGCACATGTGCTGTGTGATGTTGTGAACAGCAAAATCTAACGTGAAAGAGTCTACCCATTGTTCTCTAAAATGTATCTTTTTTAACAACCTCTCCCTTCTCCACCAGCTGCAAATCTTACTCCTTCGCAGAGGCTAGTGAATATTCGAAGAAGGAAGCGAAGGACGCGTGACGAAATGTTTACTGAACTTCAGACTGCCTCCCACGCTGACAGAGCACAGCTGAATGCGTGGAGGCAGTCAATGACTGATTTTAAAAAAGCCCAATATGAGCGAGAGGAGAGGTGGCGTGCTGAATCGCGGGCTGAAGAGGAGAAGTTGCGTGCTGAAACGCGGGCTGAAGAGGAGAGGTGGCGTCAACTTGTAATCAGAAAGCAAGAGTCGATGCTCCGGCTGCTGGAGCATCAAAGTGATATGCTCCTGCGTATGGTTGAGCTGCAGGAAAGGCAGCAGGAGCAGAGACCGCCGCTACAGCCCCTCTGTAACCAGCAGCCATCCTCCCCAAGTCCCATTGCCTCCTCACCCAGACGCCCAAGAACACGGTGGGGGGGCCTTCGGCCACCCACTCACTCCACCCTAGATGATTTCCATAGCAATAAGTTTTAAAGTTTTAAATTGGAGTGTGTCCTTTTCCTTCCCTCCTCCCCCACCCATCCCGGGCTACCTTTCCAATTATCCCCCTAGTTGTGTGCTGAATTAATAAAGAATGCATGAATGTGAAGCAACAATGACTTTATTGCCTCTGCAAGTGGTGCTCGAAGGGGGGAGGGTAGTGGGGGAGGGTGGGGTGGTTGGTTTGCAGGGAAGTAGAGTTAACAGGGTGGTGGGGGAGGGGCAGAGGGTTCATCAAGGAGCAACAAACAGAAGTTTCACTCCGTAGCCTGGCCAGTCACAAAACTGGTTTTCAACGCTTCTCTGATGCGCACCGCGCCCTGCTGTGCTCCTCTAACCGCCCTGGTGTCTGGCTGCGCGTAATCAGCGGCCAGGCGATTTGCCTCAACCTCCCACCCCGCCATAAATGTCTCCCCCTTACTTTCACATATATTGTGGAGCGCACAGCAAGTAGCAATAACAATGGGGAGATTCTTTTCGTTAAGGTCTGAGCGAGTCAGTAAGCTGCGCCAGCGCGCTTTTAAACGGCCAAATGCACATTCCACCACCATTCGGCACTTGCTCAGCCTGTAGTTGAACAGGTCCTGACTGCTGTCCAGGCTGCCTGTGTATGGCTTCATGAGCCATGGCATTAAGGGGTAGGCTGGGTCCCCAAGGATCACGATAGGCATTTCAACATCCCCAACTGTTATTTTCTGGTCTGGGAAGAAAGTCCCTTCCTCCAGCTTTCGAAACAGAAGAGACTGCCTGAAGACGCGAGCATCATGTACTCTTCCCGGCCAGCCCACGTTGATGTCGGTGAAACGTCCCTTGTGATCCACCAGGGCTTGCAGCAGCATTGAAAAGTACCCCTTGCGGTTTATGTAGTCGGTGGCTTGGTGCGCCGGTGCCAAGATAGGGATATGGGTTCCGTCTATCGCCCCACCACAGTTTGGGAATCCCATTGCAGCAAAGCCATCCACTATGGTCTGCACGTTTCCCAGAGTCACTACCCTTGATATCACCAGGTCTCTCATTGCCCTGGCAACTTGGATCACAGCAGCCCCCACAGTAGATTTGCCCACTCCAAATTGATTCCCGACTGACCGGTAGCTGTCTGGCGTTGCAAGCTTCCACAGGGCTATCGCCACTCGCTTCTCCACTGTGAGGGCTGCTCTCATCCTGGTATTCTGGCGCTTCAGGGCAGGGGAAAGCAAGTCACAAAGTTCCATGAAAGTGCCCTTACGCATGCGAAAGTTTCGCAGCCACTGGGCATCGTCCCAGACCTGCAACACGATGCGGTCCCACCACTCTGTGCTTGTTTCCCGGGCCCAGAATCGGCGGTCCACGGCATGAACCTGCCCCAGTAACACCAAGATTTCCACATTGCTGGGGCCTGTGCCTTGTGAGAGGTCCATGTCAATTTCCTCATCACTATCGTCGCCGCGCTGCAATCGCCTCCTCCTCAGCTGGTCCTGGTTTGGCTTTGGCATGTCCAGGAGGCTCTGCATGTTTTCCAGGACAATGCGCGTGGTGTTCATAGTGCTCAGAATTGCCGCGGTGATCTGAGCGGGCTCCATGATCCCAGTGCTGGCTATGGCGTCTGGTCTGAAAAAAGGCGCGAAAGTAGTATCTGACGGACCAGGGGAAGAAGGGAGGGAGGGAGAGAGGGAGGGAGGGGCGAGTGACACCGCGTACAGGTACAGGGAATTAAAATCAAGAAAGGTGGCTTTGCATCAGGGAGAAACACAAACAACTGTCACACAGAATGCCCCCCCCCCCAAAGATTGAACTCAAAAGCCTGGGTTTAGCAGGAGGGAGGGGGGAAGCAAATGAATGGAGAATAAATCTATTTTTTACATCTTAAGACGACGGCGCAGCATGACTGATAGCCCTTGGCATTTTCTGGGTGCTTGGCAGCAAATACTGGGCGCTTGGCAGTAAGCCTTCAGGTCTATTGCACGATCTGATGCCCACTGCAGTATGACAACGATGGATACCAGTCGTAATATACTATCTTCTGCCCAAAAGGCAAGGGGTTGCTGCTGTATAGCAATGTTGCCCCATCCTGCGAATAATACATCTGATAACCATCATCATCAAGGCAAGGGGGCTGGTGCAATGCAGCCCCACGGCTGCCAGCCCCATGTCTGCCAGCACCCAGATAGCCCTCGGCCTCTTCTGGGTGCTTAGCAGACAATATTGGGCACTTGGCAGAAAATAGCATACTACGACTGATAACCATCATTGTCTGCCCGGGTGCCCATGATCGACAGCCACTGCAGTACGATGACGACGGTTACCAGTTGTAATATACCATCTTCTACCAAAAGGCAAGGGGCTGGTGCAATGCAGCCCTACGGCTGCCAGCCCCACAGCTGCCAGCACCCAGATCGCCAATGAAGGCTACCAGTCATGCTGCACCGTCTACCGCCAAAAGGCAGTAAGCTGCTGCTGCTGTTTAGCAATGCAGTCCCACGTTTGCCGGCACCCGGAAGAGATATGGTGACGGTGAGCTGAGCTGAGCGGGCTCAATGCTTGGCGTGGTATGTTGTCTGCACAGGTAACCCAGGTAAAAAGGCGCGAATCTATTGTCTGCCGTTGCTGTGACGGCGGGGGAGGGGCCTGACGCAATGTACCCAGAACCCCTCGCGGCACTGCTTTGCATCATCCGGGCATTGCGATCTCAACCCATAATTCCAATGGGCGCCGGAGGCTCCGGGAACTGTGGGATAGGTACCATAGTGCAATGCGCCGGAAGTCGACGCTAGCCTCGGTACTGTGGACGCGGTCCGCCGACTTCATGCACTTAGAGCATTTTAGGTGGGGACACACACAATCGGCTGCATACAACCGGTTTCTATAAAACCGGCTTCTATAAATCCGACCTAATTCTGTAGTGTAGACATAGCCTTAGATAGATCCTGCCCCCCAGTGTAGACCAGGCCTCAGACTGCATAAATGCCGGAATACAGATTTGAGACCTTAACATTAGGTACCCAAGGTTTGAAAATGATGGCCTTAACCATTCCATGAATATGCATAATATGTTCACCATTTTCTGTATGTATATTTACTACAGTGAAAATACTTTTATGCCATACTTACTAAGTAGTGTTTTTCAAAAGCTTCTACAGATGATAAGGCCTCCTTGAGTTTCTTATAAGGACTTTGTGCGGTGTTGGCTTCAAAATAAAGTGAACAAGATACTGACTTACAAATAGATTTTTGTTTTAACATGCAATAATCAAATGTAGAGAGAGAACAACATTATTTTTATGTTATGTGCTACAGTTAAAGATGGTCCAGACTATTTAGGTAACTTAATCTTGTTTTTTCAAATTCTAAATTAAAATGTCTAGTTAACAGGATTTATTTTACTGACCACTACATGTGCTGCTCCAGTCAAAATTCAAATGACATTACAGCAGCTAAGAAAACTTCCCTACACTGTTTTAAAAATACTGTTCTATATCACATTCACCAAAATCTGTCAGAACATAAAATTATATTTAGATACTCCCCTGTATCTTAACAAGGTTAATACTTCTCATACTTACCCATTTTAGGATTTATAAAAAACAGTATGAGAAGCTTCTGTACTTTATATTAGAGAGACAAAATAGGTGATGTAATGTCTTCTATTGGACCAACTTCTGTTGGTGAAAGAGCCAAGTTTTTGATCTTACAGAGAGCTCTTCTTCAGGTCTGTACTTTATATGGTATTTTAGTCTCTCAAATGACTTTAAAGTGTTGCATTCTACTAGAAAAGTCTGCAATACTGGAACTTAAAAAAAGTTGTTTGGTTTAACGTCTTTATGTCACTCCAAACACTTGGTAAGGAAAAAAACTACCAACTGCAGCAAGTCAAAAATTATAAAAGGGAAAACTCGCTTTTAATGGAATTGCAGTAGACTGCATATTGCTGGATTCCCTTTCACTCATTATCCCACCTGCAAAAGTAGAATTACATCTCAGCATTTGGCAAACAGTACAAATACACTAATTGTACTAGTAGATATTTAACATATGGAATTTTTTCTATTAATTGTTTAGAGATTCAGACTAATACAGAAACAGAAAGCCAACTAAATCTATGTGGTTCTGACTAATACAGTACAATTATGTCACTTTATAGCCCTAGTTACATACAGGGTATACAATATCTAATAAGGATTCTTCTGTTTCATTCTCAAACTGAATTTTAATTTTAAGACTTGTAGTAGGAGCAGTAATAAAAGTATAATTCAGAACCAAGAGTGATCAGAGATGTCTGCTGTGGCACCTCATAATGTTGATAAATTGAATATATACTGGGAAATCCACACTCCGCATTAAAGGGTTATAATTAAAAATAATAATATTATTATTATTATTATTATTATTAATAATAATAATAATGAAATACACACACTATACCACTCAAAGAACATATGCTCCCCCTTTTTCCTTCACCCCCACAGTGTCACGTGTACATTTATCCACTTACAGAAGTGAATTTAATTCTCCCCATCTAAAGAGCTAATATAAGAGGGAAGCCACCACATATTTAAACAGATAGCAAGGTATTACATAAAGTATGTAGGTTTTGGTAGTACCTGTTTCAGGGCGCTCTGCTCCCAAGCCTGCTAACAGATCAACTGTTCTGTTAAGATCTTCTGAATTAGGTCCTCTTTCTGACACAAGTCCACACAGGTAACCAAGGGACTTTAGCTATGAAAATAAATACAAGACATAAATAGGTTTCAAAAAGTTACGAATATCCATACAAAAAGCCTTGCTAACAAATGTCTTCCACATCATGACTCCCAACAGATCAGTACAGGATGTTTTGATAATAAATACTGTTGCCATATTACTACACTTATAAAACCTTTATTAAAATTGTCTCCTCAAGGGACAGACAGGAGAGCCTTCCAAAAGTGGCTGAGCATTTTACTTGAAAAGCTGAAAGGAATCTTATCTAAGACTAAATTAGATTTACGAGTAAATAACTTTTGGTATTAAAGACATTAAAAATGTAAACACTCAGCACTTTTATTTTTATAAAACATCTGAAATATCGATACTTAAACCCAAGGGTTTGGGTTTTTTGTTTGTTTTTTAATGTATAGAGAACAACTTTGATCTGTCTGGCAGTTACTAACAGACAGGTGCATTTAAAATACCAGGTTTATAGTATTTAATTAGTGTTGTGTTTCAGTAAAAAAAAAATTAAACTACACAACTGTTTAATTGTGTCCAGAGCCTCCAATGTACGGATTGGATGGATATACAGGTTGAAAAAACTCATAACACATCTAATTATTTATATAATGCTGTATGCGATGTGAAACATTTCTTCTTGAACAGAGTGCCATTAAAGATGTAGGTGAATAGTTACCAATCATCATGGGACTGAATTGGGGGTAGTTTGCTAAATTCTGTGTCAAAGGATGCTATCTGACTGAAGGTCAACCCTGGTGATTATTTTCTGATGTGAAGAATTAGATTGTCATTTTAGCATAACAGAGGTTACTGATCAACAAGTTATCCAATCTATTTTATAATAGGGTCTCATTACTTGTCTTGCCCCTCGAAGTAGTAAATTTCACACTGTGTGGACTAATATTTTCTTTTAATGGTTCTAAATGGACTTTTTGTAATCCCACCTCATTTGCTGTTTTGCCATTGGTTCTGGTGCTCTTCACTCCATGCCTCTAACACTGCAATCCTTCTACAGACTAACCTCTCCCTGCCCATTATGTTTCTCAACATTCTACATCAAAGAGCTGAGCATGTGCTTAAGTATTCCCAGCCCTTGCCTCCCAATGAAGAAATAGAAAAAATGTAAACCTGATTATGTCAGGTAGCACAACAGAGTACTACCAGACTAGTCTACAGATCAGTGTATTAAAGAACTTCTAGATTCACAATAAAACATGTCCCAGTTTGACACAGAGCCATGGCACATTTCAAGTGATGTCTCCGTAACTGAGCTTGCTTGCTTACCTTTTCAGTGGCATAGGTCCATAAGCCAACTGTGTGGGAAACATTGGCATCTACTTGTGCTCGGTCACAGCAGCCTTCTATTCTTTGTAGGACCTCTAAACAGCTTAAAAATACCCAGCAATCCAAAGCTCCAGGAGTAACAGAGACCTGAAGATGAACAGTAAAGGTCATTGAGAAATGAATAATTGCTTGATCATATTAGGACATAGCTTGAGAGACTGGGGAAGAAGTGCACTGCATGGGAAGTAGCTTCCATTTAAGGAGATTTAGAAGACTGAGGGCTAATGTACACTACTGCTACATCAGCGCCGCTGTAGCATGTCTGAAGACACACTATGCCAATGGAAGAGTGCTCTCCTGTCAGCATAATTACCCCACCTCAACTAGAGGTGGAAGCTATGTCAGCAAGAGAGCATCTCCTGCCAATATAGCGCTGTGCAGACACCGCTTTAAGTTGATGAAACTTACGTCGCTCTCGGGGGTGGGGGTTCACACCGGAGTGACATAAGTTACATCAACTTAAATGGTAGTGTAGACAAGCCCTAGGTTTGCTCAATTTGGAAAGGAGTAAGAAAATCTGATAAAAGTATATTAAACAACAAATGGTATAAATACATTGGGAACTCCTACTTACTCTGTGTTGGGATACATGAGCAATGTGACAATCAAATTCTAAGGCACCGAATTTAAGATAGAGAAGAGGAAGTGTTTTTCAGTGCAACTAATAATTATCTCATGGAGTTTTCACTACCATGGTATCTTAGAAACAATCAGAAGGATTAACTTTGACTAAGAATAGTATCTGCAGTTACAATAGCAAGGATAAGACTAATAAGGAATTAATCACAAGCTTGAGTCAGGAAGACATTTTCCCATAATGACTTAGTACTGTTCCTGAAAACCGACATATGATCAGTGTACTAATACTTAACTTTGGTCATCTTATATACATTGGGGATGATCAAAATTTATCCCCCCAGCATACCTGATAAAGCCACGGTATAACACTAAGATACAGTAGTAACACACAGTTCTGAAGTGAGCTGCTGGCCCACATATCAAGAAGATAGTCTTCCTGCCCTATTCCCCACACAACTATACATTTGTTACCACATATAAGTTAATTATTGGCTATAGATCAGACATTGGTAATGAATTCAGGAAAGAAGCATATGAATGACTATCAGCTTCATAGTACATTTATATTAGTTTTTCAGATAAGGCTCAGAACATTTTAACAATACAAGACAATCATAATGCTACCTCCAAAAAAAACAAACCTTTATGCAGTCTCCATCCGTATGGCTACACATCAAAGAAAAACCCATGGCTGCCCCATGTCAGCTGACTCGGGCTCGCGGGGCTCAGGCTGCAGGACTGTTTCACTGCTGTGAAAATGTTTGGACTCTGGCTCGAGTCCCTGCTCTGAGACTCTCCCACTGCACAGGTCATTATCCTCACAGGTAGATATTTATTTTAAAACATACAGTAATATATATGTAATATTGTAGCAATATTACAATTAGAAATTTTTACACCATTATGTTGATAGTACACTAGCAGTGCTAAATGTGTCAGCGGCGAGTGACAACTGGACAAACCTCTGTTATTAAACAAGAGATGTTATTTACATAATGAATTATATTACACTAACTCACTTCTAGTAGCTTAAGCTCCTGCACGCAGTTGTGAAGAAGCTCTAGTGCTCGCTGGGACACCTCCCACGGTCTCTGTAGGAAGATCAGCAACGTGCACTGGCGAGAAAACAGGTAACTGCGCAAGTCTAATAGAGTGGCTTCTTGATTCTGAATTAGCTCTCGTTTCTCCATATCTATTGGTTTACGGAGAATCAACCCATTCCAGCTCCGCACTGGTTGGCAGAAAAATGTCAACCAATTTGCTCCATCTAAGTAAACAAATATACAGTTAATGTCCAAACCCATTATTTTAAAGTAAGGTGTTTTTTTTTCTTTTAACCCCACAAACAACGTGAGGGTCAATACCTATATAAGAAGCCTGATTTTCAAAAGTGGCACCCACACCTCCCATTACTTACTCTAAATACTTAAAATTAGGCACCCAATTTTCAAAATGTTGACCTAGATACCTGCCAGCTATAAGCTGTAAAACAACGGGTTTACAATGCATTTCTGGGTGATTACAGTAAATCTCAAGTGAAATTACAGAAAGAAAGCTGAGCAACTTTATCTGCCTGAGCACCCATTAATTACACCTCACCATGATAGGTGTGTCCCTTAGTTTAGGGATATCGGCCTTTATCCCACTAATTCACTGTAAGTTATTTGTTAAGTGTTCCATACATCTTTGTATTTTTACATCTACACTTAGTGGTATCTGAACACCTCATGTCGTATTATGAAATATCATAACATCTTACTTATACAAAATAACTGATTTCACATTACTTGACACGTCTCGAAAGGTATGTATCCCATGTTATTGCCAAACTGAAATGAACTCAAGTCTCATACTGCTTGTAGAAAACAATTTATATTAAATATACAAGGAAAGAATTGTATACATATGCATTAACTGGGCATGGCATAACTCTACAGTGTCTAGAATTCCTTACTGTATCTAAATTTGAAAACCACTTTTTAGCCAATGTCTAAGGTAGCCTGTAATCATGCATGTTGTTTAAAAAAATCATATTAGATTCAATGGGAAGCCTTCAAAATAGCATACAGGAAGATTTGATTTTTATGACTCAATAGCAAGCTTTGGGAACAAGCAGCAGCACCAGGGCCAGATCAAGACATAGGTACTTTAGACCCATGGCTAGGGCCCCAATTCTTGGACTCACATGAGACCAGAATCTCAGCTTTCATGATGTTTCTAGACCTCACGGATGCAAAGAAAAGCTTGAACACACGACCAGAGTATAACTGTTGCCTGTCTGAATCTGGAGAGAGCATGAAACAATAGCTCTAAGTATCATGAAGTGTCTCATTCATCTTAATTGAAATCTGCTGCCACCCCCAGGAAAGGGTGTGGCAGAACCATATAGGCTGTGCCTAGGGCCCTGTTTTACTTTAATTTGGTCCTGAGCAGAACAGGGAGTGGAACTAACTAATCTGCTGCACACATTCATTTGTTGATTTAAAGCACTTACCACCAGCACCAAAGTTAACAACATATTGAGAGAACAAGGCATCAAGTTCATCATATTGCACCAAGGCATCTTCAAACTGCTGCAGCATTTCAAAGACAAAGGCCAGCTCTTCCTTTTAACACACAGACAAAGAAAGGTACAAGTTATCAAAATGTGTTGCAGTCAATATTGTGGATTTTAAAAAAGTTAACTGAAAAGGACTCACTAACCCAAAAGGACTTCTCCAAACTTGTCTCTGAGGGTTTGAATACCCAGGACAATGTAATGTTACAATTAATTATACTGCTATAACTCCCCTGATGGACACCCTAATTCCAGAATAAGAGTGCCTTTTTCCAGGTTAACCTATACTGCTTCCAAAGCTAAACGGGGAAAAGAAACTACAGTAAGCCTGTCCACATGGAAAAAGTTATAGTGGTATAATTATACTGGTAATTTTTTCCTGTTCAGACAAGCCCTTACTCACTATAATAAAATATTTAGAACAAGCCTTAACTCTCAGGAAGCTCATAAAACTCACCTCTTCCAGAAAACACTGTTGATGTACTTATAATTTATTCATTCTATTTGTATTATGGAGACACTAGTTGCAGCTCCACAATCAGGGGCGGCTCTATGTTTTTTGCTGCCCCAAGCACGGCAATCAGGCGGCCTTCGGCGATGTTTCTGCAGGTGATCTGCCGGTCCTGCGCCTTCGGCGTACCCGCCGCCAAATTGCCGCCGAACCCACGGGACCAGCGGACCTCCCGCAGGCATGCCGCCAAAGGCTGCCTGACTGCCGCCCTCACAGCGACTGGCACGCCACCCCCCACGGCTAGCCGTCCCAGGCATGCGCTTGCTGCGCTGGTGCCTGGAGCCGCCCCTGTCCACAATTAAAGTTCAGTTTTACACTTAAAGCAGGGATTCAACATATGTTATGTATGAAAAATTCCACCTATTCTCCCCCAAACAACAGCGTTTACTCCATAGAATAAACTTTCTGGGAATTTACAAGTAAATCTGTTAATGAGTTTAACTAATTTTAACTCCTAAACAGGTCCTTTAAGAAATTTAGCACTTGGTGTCACCTTTCTTTCCATCCTGAATAGGGTTAACAGAATAATGCAAAAAGCTTTGAACTTCAGCCTACGCCCCTACATGACTACAAATAAGGTATTTAGTATTTGTGGTTTCAGATAACACTGAATTTTAAGACATTTGTTTTTCTTCTCTTCCCCACTTCTCATCCCCACTTCTCATCCCCACTGTCATCATAAGGCTTAAGCATGTTTAGATTTTTTTTTTTTTTAAACCTTAACTGATAATTTACTGTGTTCAACACACTTAGGTTTGGGATAATTGCAACAACATCCCCGTAATATGTATTTTATCCTAAATTACTGATCTGTACTCACTCTCAACTCCACCTTAATGAGACTTCTCCTGTCCAACCACCTGGTTTTGTGTTATATAATGAGCTGGGGGTGGGGGGCTTGGCAGGGAGGCGAGAAGTCTCAAGGAGGTGGTGGGACCGATCTTACATAATGCAAAAACTCAAAACTATATGGCATCACACATGGGAAATACCTTCTAGTCTACATTTTAAGAGAAATATTCTAATCAAATCAATCCCTAATGTTGTAATTTGAATGTGCAGTTTTTTCTGTAAGTGTTTAAATGTTTATTAGAACAAATCAGATACATTTAGGAGTCATGCAGATCGGGAAATTCAAAACATCTGAAAACAGAATTCTCTCCAGAGAATTACATGATTCCATTTTAAAAAACTTTAAGGTCATTTATACTCTGATAACATTCTAAGAAAAAGAAAGTTTAGTAATATGTAGAGCACATTGGTATAATATTTTAACTAGAAGGGTTCATTTGCACAGCCATAATATATTTTAATTTTTAAAGACCTTTACACAAAGGCAATGGAACAACTAATAAAATGCTTATTAAAAAAATTATCTGTGCTCACAACTAATCCATAGCCTTTCTGCTATCCAAGGTCCTAAGAGACACAGAAGCCTGAACAGATCTTGCAGGTGAACACAGCACCACAAAAACATTGCAGGCAAGAATAGTGACAAGTTTTGCCATAATACTAGCCTCCGTATCTTTTAAAAAGGAGAGTGATCTAAAAAAAAAATACAGCCAAAAAGAATGCTTTCAACAAAACAAAGGACTAAAAAATTTCTTCTTTAAGTCTGTACCTGGACCATGAAATACTCGCAAAAACTCCACCCTGGCTCAGTCCTCTTCTCCCTCAAAGTTCTCATGTCATCTTCAAACTTGCCTAGATTTTTGGTAAAAGACATGAGAAGCAGCGTCCTGAGTTTTGTCAGGAAGGCGTTCCAGGATTCCTGAGAACGGGAAGAGTCTTTCAAGGGGTCAGACAGTACCACACATCTGTAAAGATATTGATGGAAATTATTTTGTGGGAATAAAAAGTAACATCCAGACAAACTTATAATAGCCCCTGCAATTAACTACTGTAAACAATGTCAAATCGAAAGAATGGAAATCTGAGTTTCCTTGCTCAACATCAATTCAAGACTTTTATTAGTAAATGGTATGAACTAAGGACAGACAGTCAATGGAGGTAACAAATAATAGCGTTAAAATGATAATGTATATCGAACAGCCTTGTACTGTAGATAGAAAGGAAGCATTCGTTGGGTAGGCAGGAGGGTCCTGACACCTGTCAGGAATGGTCTAGTTATTGCTTAGTCCTGCCTTGGAAGGGGAGTGCAATAGATGATGTATTGAGGTCTCTTCCAGTCCTACACTATGATTTTAGGATAGGTTTAGAAAGAAATTTAAATCTGTGTTCCACAAGACAGGAGAGATTACAAAATGAGTATTCTATATTTTCAAAATCAATAAAAATATGTTTTAGAAATCCAAAAAACACAAAAAAAGCTCTGCTGTGTAGGTTCCTGGTGTAAGGCTTTATGAGCCCCGGAGCAAGGGGTAGGTGGGGTTTCCACTATGGGCATTTGCACATTCCCTGGTGGAATGTTCTAGTCTGGAAAGAAAATCCCAGTGTGCAGCTTTCTATACAGTCTAGTGTTCCGAAAGATGCGTGCATCATGCACCTTCCCTGACCACCATGCACTGATGTCAGTCAAATGGCCCCGGTGATCCACCAGCGCCTGCAAGACCATGGAGAAGTAGCCCTTTTGGGTTGATATACTCGGTCACGATATGGTCTGTGGCCAAAATTGGGATACGAGTTCCCCCCTGCAATTAGGGAATCTCATTGCCTCAAAGTCATCAATTATTTGTCCTGGACATTACTGAGAGTCACTGTCCTTCAAAGCAGACGGTGACTAATGGCCCTGCACACTTGCATCACCGCAGCCACCACAGTGAACTTTACAACTCCAAACTGGTTTACAACTGACTGGTAGCAGTCTGGAGTTGCCAGCTTCCACACAGCGATCACCACTCGCTTTTCCACAGTGAGGGCAGCTCTCATTCTGGTGTCTTTGCACTGCAGTGTTGGGACACGTTCCACACACAGTTCCAGGAAGGTGGCTTGGTGCATACAGAAGTTCTGCAGCCACTGCTCATCATCTCATATATTCATCATGATGCGATCCCACCACTCAGTGCTTGTTTCTCGAGCCCAGTACCAACAGTCCACCATGGCAAGCTGGCCCATGAACGCCTGCAGCAATTTTGAATTATTTGTTTCCATGGCAGACAGCAGGGCAGGCATCACCGATTCATTCTCTGTCACAGCTCATGAAATACTGCAAGACCAGCCACACTGTGTTCATAATGCTCAGCACCAGCCTGATCAGTAGCTCAGGATTTATGCTGTCAGACAGAGGTGGCAGGCATACGGTTTACACGGACTGTTGAAAAACAGCACAAAACGAAGTAGGAAGCCCATGGAATGATGGGACAAAAAAAAATGCATCATGTGACAGCGAGCATGTCCCCACAGTGCATCGTGATCTGTTACCAGAGCTCCCAGCGGCAGAGGGTGGAGAGTTGCACAGTGAGATAGCTACCCTGATACAACAACGCTGTCGATGAAAAAGCAATGACTGTGGATACGCTTAGCTGACACAAGGAATGTTGTGTGGACATGCTCCACTGATGTTATTAAAGCTTATGATCGTCAACAAAACTTAAGTCAAATAGTGTAGACATGGCCTAAGACTTTACTCTTGTACTTTTCCTCTGGCTCACTGGTGATGGGTTTACATAAACCTTGAAAAACCAAGGATTTGAAGTTCTGAACATTGATTTTGGTTACTTCATTCATTCTGAATCAGCGTCTACAAAAATATAGCTTCAGTATGTTTAAAGCCTTTTATCTTTTCTGGAAGAGGTGAACATCCAGAATTTAACTGTAGCCCTACAGAACTACTTTTCCTCCCCTCCTTTCTCTTTTTTTTTTTTTTAATTTTTATTCCAACCACTACTAATTCAGGAAAAGATGCAGCAAACTTTTTCCTCCATTGGTTCATATTTTGGGACAGATGGACATACATCTTACCAATGCCATTTGCTTAATGTTAGGCATCAGGGAAGTTACTATTCTTTTAAGTGAAAAACTGGACCTATTAAATGATTAGCCAGAAAACTAGTTTTACAATTATAAACAATATTTTTGAAAAAGTCCTTACCTGTCACTTTGCTTGTTACAGAAGTCATTTCTTATTTTATCTACTATAGATGTTCGGGGAAGGATGTTGGTTTTGTTCTTTTTTTTTGCATCGCTCTCAACTACCACAATTAACCAATCCACAGAGCTGTGCACTTTCAGAACATTCTGCCACTTGGTGATGTCATCCTTTACTGTAGCTTTGTACACTTCTGTATCCTGGGATTATAAATAATGAATTAGCAAATCAAATTGACAATCTGGACAAATTTGAAAGATTTATTTTGTTAAAACAGGAAAAAAAAATATTTCAAATGATACCAAACGGAATTAGTGACACAGATTATTGAGAAGTTAAACAAGGACAATGTCAAGGTAAGGTTTTATTCTTTCGATTGATTACTTTATTATTACTACTTTAGACTATTGCAAATGAAAGATTTTTAAAAATTAAATTTACCCTGAACAACTCATTGAAATTTGGAACTTGATTCAACTAAGACAATGAAACTAGACTGATTAATTTCATTTTCTGGTTCTAATACACCAACAGTGCAGTGGCATTTGGGCTTTCGAACACTGCTGGAAAGTTTTAAGTTGTTTGTATCTTCAATGACAAATTTAAACAATTGAAGTAACTCATTTTCGGTAACTTTTTTCTTTTTATAGATCAACTATGAACATGTTGCTATGAATATTCACGATGCAAAGTTGTTTTGGTTAGTTGTGATTGGTCAAGTCAGATGGTTAGTGTCTTTTTTTTGATTGTATGAGAATTTCTCCTATAATGAGGATAACTCCCGGTGAATGAAACATTGCAAATAAGATTAGGGAGTATTAAATTTTTCCATTTTTGGATCACGAATCTTATCTAAACCATGATTCTTTTAACAGATTAAATTCTGATTTACTGACTCTGTGAACTATCTCCCATTTTCATACTGGGACAGTGCATGTATGCATTGTGTTGCTGCCAAGGATGTGGTCAGATCCTTGTATAGTTTAGTTTCCACTGTGCCAGGGCTCTGGGAAAGGGTTTTGGAAAACCTGTACTCCTGCTGCGTCAAGCAGTGTCACTATAAAAAAAAACGGTTACTCGCCTTCTCGTAACTGTTGTTCTTCGAGATGTGTTGTTCATGTCGATTCCAATCAGGTGTGTGCGTGCGCATGTGCACGATGGCCGGAAGATTTTTCCCTTAGCAGCATCCGTCGGGTCGGCCTGGGCGACCCCTGGAGTCACGCCCTCATTGCGCCTAATATATAGCCCTGCCGACCCGCCACCTCTTCAGTTCCTTCTTGCCGGCTACTCCGACAGAGGGGTAAGGAGGGTGGGTATTGGAATGGACATGAACAACATCTCGAAGAACAACAGTTACGAGAAGATTTTTTCTTCGAGTGGTTGTTCATGTCAATTCCAATCAGGTGACTCCCAAGCAAATTTAGGAGGGGGCAGGTCGGAGCTGTCCACTGACTGGAGTACTGCTCTACCAAAGGCCGCATCATCTCTGGCCTGCCACATTGCATAGTGTGCGGCGAAAGCGTGTATCAATGACCACGTCACTGCACTGCAAATTTCCTGGGCGAGGACTTGAGCCAGGAAAGCTGTTGATGAAGCTTGCGCCCTTATAGAGTGCGCCATTATCAGGGGCGTGGTGATCCTTGCTAGATTGTAGCACTCAGTAATGCAGGCCACAATCTATGATGAAAAGCGCTGTGTCAAAACAGGCTGGCCCTTCATCCTGTCCGCTACTGCGACGAAGAGCTGTACCGACTTCCTGAACGGTTTCGACCTTTCAATGTAAAAGGCCAGCGCTCTGCGGATGTCGAGAGTATGGAGCCTCTGTTCCCTGCTAGTCGCCTGAGGCTTGGGTTAGAAAACTGGGAGGAAAATGTCCTGGTTGATGTGTAAACTGCGATACCACCTTTGGGAGGAAGGCGTGATGGAGCCTGAGCTGAACCTTGTCCTTAAAAAACACTGTGTAGGGCGGCTCGGACGTTAGAGCCCTGAGCTCAGACACCCTCCAGGCTGAAGTTATTGCCACCAGGAATGCGACCTTATAGGAGAGGTAGAGCTGGGAGCATGTTGCTAAAGACTCAAAGGGATGCCCCATGAGCCTAGAGAGGACCAAATTAAGGTCCCAAGCAGGAACCAGTTGGCGGACGTGCGAGTACAACCTGTCGAGGCCCTTCAGGAAGTGACTGACCAGGGGGTTAGCAAAAATCGAGCGGCCCTGTACCCCCTGGTGGAAAGCCGAGATGGCAGCTAGATGTACTCTTATGGAAGACAAGGAGAGACAGTCTTGCTTTAGGTGGAAAAGGTAATCCAAAATCTGGGGCACTGAGGCCAGCATCGGGGAAAAGTTGCGCTGAGCTGACCAGACTGAAATTCTCTTCCACTTCGCCAGGTACGTGGCCCTAGTGGAGGGTTTCCTACTACCCAAGAGAACCTGTCCGACTTGCTCTGAACAGGAAAGCTCGAAAGTACTGAGCCATGGAGCCTCCAGGCTGTGAGATGCAGCGACTGCAGGTTCGGGTGCTGGAGCCGCCCATGATCCTGCATGAGAAGGTCCGGGAAGAGCAGCAGGGTAATCGGGGCTTCGACTGATATGTCTAGGAGAGATGTGTACCAATGCTGGCGGGGCCAGGCTGGTGCTATGAGAATGACCCGAGCCTGGTCTCTGCGGATCTTGAGCAGGACCTTGGGGACGAGCGGTAGGGGTGGGAAGGTGTATAGAAGCGGTCCCCCCCCCCCCAAATGGAGGAGGAATGCGTCCGCTGTGGAGCCTGGACTGTGATTCTGGAAGGAGCAGAACTGCTGACACTTCTAGTTGCGTCGCGTGGCAAAGAGGTCGATCAGGGAACAGCCCCACCCCTGGAAGAGCGAAGATGTGATGTCCGGGCGAAGGGACCACTCGTGGCTGTGAAGAGATCTGCTGAGGCGGTTCACCAGCTAGTTCTGGACCCCTGGAAGGTACGATGCCTTTAGATCGACTGAGTGCTCTATCCAAAAGTCCCATAACTTGAGGGCTTCCTGGCACAGGGGAGAGGAGCGTGCACCTCCATTTGTTGATACAGAACAGCGCGGTCGTATTGTCCGTCATGACCGATACACATTGGCCTGCTAGATATGGGCAGAATGACTGACACGCTAGGCGTACCGCTCTGGGCTCCCTGACATTGATATGAAGATGGAGATTTGTCTGTGACCAGAGGCCTTGCGTTCTGTGGTCCCCCAGATGAGCTCCCCACCCCAAGTCTGACACGTCCGTCACTAGCATCAGGGATGGGTGTGGGGCAGGGAAGGGGACTCCTGAGCACACCTGCTGAGCGTCCATCTACCACAGGAGCGAGTCGAGGATAGGGCTAGGTAGGGTCACAGTCCTGTCCAAGATGTCCCTGGCAGGAATGTACACTGACGCAAGCCACGACTGAAGCAGCCGAAGCATGAGTCTGGTGTGCCGAACCACTTACGTACAGGCCACCATGTGGCTGAGAAATTTGAGACAATTTCTTGCGGTGGTAGTGGGGAACTGCCTGAGTCCCTGGATCATAGCGTTGAGGGCCTGGAATCTCGCCCGTGGGAGGAATGCTCTAGCTTGGGTTGAGTCCAGAACGGCCCTTATGAACTCTATCCTCTGGACTGGGGCAGAGTCGATTTCGTTTAGTAGGAGGCCCAGATTCTCGAAGGTGGCTCTGATGAATGCCACCTGAGCTTCCACCTGAGCCCTGGATCAGCCTTTGATCAGTCGTCAAGGTATGGGAACACCTGTATCTGATGTTTCCACAGAAAGGCGGCGACGACTGCCATGCACTTGGTGAAGACTCGAGGTGACACTGACAGGCCGAAAGGGAGGATGGTAAATTGGTAATGGGAACCGTTGGCCACAAGCCTGAGGAACTTTCTGTGGTTGTGCGCAATCGCTATGTGAAAATACATGTCCTTCAAGTCGAGGGCGGCATACCAGTCTGCTGGATCCAGTGAAGGGATAATGGAGGTCAGGGAGACCATGCAGAACCTGAGTTTCCGGAACCCGTTGAGGTCGCGCAGGTCCAGGATAGGCCTTAGGCCGCCTTTGGCCTTCGGTATTAGGAAATAGCGGGACTAGAAAAGCCTCACCCTGTGTTGCAGTGGAATCTCCTTCACCACCCCTAGTGCTAGGAGTGATTGCACCTCCTGAATGAGAAGTTGCTCATGAGAAGGGTCCCTGAAGAGGGACGGGGAAGGGGGTGGAAGGGCGGGAGGGCACAGAATTGGATGGAGTATCCCCTCTCTACCATGCAAAGCACCCAGCGGTCTGAAGTTATATGGGACCATGCATAGTAGAAAGGAGATAGTCGGGAGGAAAAGGTAAGGCAGGGTGAATCCAGTCTCTGGTCTGGTACGCCGTCCTCGACTGCACCTTCAAAAGGCCGGTTTAGGGCCAGAGGGTGGTTTGGGCTGGCCTTGATTAGCGGAGGGATGTTGCCTTCTCCTACCACTCCGGTTCCTCCTCCTAGAATTATCCTGGTGGTTCTGCTGCTGGAACCTTTGAGGAGGTTGTGGGCAGAAGTGTCTCCGCTATGTAGCGGGGTATGCAAGCCCAAGGATCTGAGGGTGGCTCAGGAATCTTTTAGGCTGTGGAGCCATTTGTCCGTCTTCTCTGAAAACGGAGTCTCACCCTCAAAGGGGAGGTCCTGAATTGTTTGTTGGACTTTGGGCAGCCCTGCGGAGCAACTGCTGTTGAACTCTGTCCTCTAACGCAGGAGCTATGGACGTCACTGCCAACGCTTCGTCTGGCAACGAGGAGGAAGAAGTGTGTGTCGGTGGTGGAAGCTCCCTGCCATCTGCCCCGGACGTGTCATGTGACCCCCGGGGCAGCATTGGAGGAGGTGGTG
Organism: Terrapene triunguis; assembly: GCF_002925995.2. Classification (NCBI taxonomy): domain Eukaryota; kingdom Metazoa; phylum Chordata; order Testudines; family Emydidae; genus Terrapene; species Terrapene triunguis. Next base: position 4,948,884 of record NW_020664377.1, read on the forward strand.
CCAATGTCGGTGCCAGGGCCGTAGTCAACGTCGGCAGTAGTCTCACAGAAGGGAGCTGCATCGGCACACTCACAGGAGCCACCGGGGTCGGGGAGGAAGGTGCCGATGTCGGCACCTGGTCTGTAGGTGCCTGCATCGAGGTAGACGTCAACAACAGTGCAGGCGTGGGAGATGGGTGTGTCGCCGTCACGAAGGCCGGTGCCGAAGTCGGAGCACAGCACGGTGCCAGAATCAATGACGGTGCTGTAGGGAAAGGCGTCGGGACTGTAGGCGCCGGGTGCGTATGCACAGTGGAAGGCGGCACAAAAGTGGCGGAAGCGACTAAAGACGTCGCTGAGCACGGGCCCTAGGTTCCTCCCTGGCCCTGGTGATAAGCCCAGCGAGTCCAGAAGGGCCACTGAGGCAGGTTCTGCCACTGCGGAGGCCACGCCTGATGCTCCCTTCCGTCTCTGCCGACCTCGCGCTACGGGTTTCTGCTATTTGAGCGATAGGAGTTGGGCTCCGAGGTCTCAGACACTGAAGACCACGGAGGAGCCGATCCTCGGTGCCTCGAATGTCGAGAGCTCGGGGAGCGGGAAGGCTCTCTGTCGGAGCACGTAGGTGCCGATGGACAAGGCGAAGGGGAGCGCCTTGACATCATAGCCAACTTTCCCTTAGAGTGCATTGGAGGACGGGGCTCCGTCGGCGCTGAGGGTTCCTCCCTGGCAGGCGAGGAGATCTCTGGCGGCCTGGTACGCTTCCGGTGTGGATGGGAGCTGAAGCTGCTGTGTAGGCGCCGGAGATCGAGGTGGGGACGGACTCGACTACCTCACCAGGACAGGAGTCGACACGGCCCCAGAAGGAGACGCCGAGGAGTGGCCCGCCTGGGGTTGCACTTCGAGGCTTAGCCGGAGGAGAACGGTCGTCCGGCTTTTTCTTCTTTCAAGGCACCAGCGAGTGGGAGCAGTGCCTATTATCAGATTGGCCCTGTGAGGAGCTGTGTCACTGCCGAGCGTCCCTGGAGGAGTCCTTCCTCGGCGCCAACGTCTCTCGAGCCCGGGTCAGAATGGGGGTGCAAGGCTTTCTCCAGGAGGATCACCTTCAGCCGCTGTTCCCATTCTTTAAGTGTTCTTGGGCAGAACTTGCGGCAGATCTTGCAATGATCTTTTTGATGGGTCTCCCCCAGGCACCTAAGACACGACGAGTGCGGATCACTTTTACGCATGTGCCAAGCACACGCCTCACAGTTTTTAAATCCCGGGGACCGTGGCATACCACAGTGCCAGGGCCAGATTGGGAGGGGGGAACCCTCTCCTCCCCTCCCCCCCCCCAACTACTATACTAAACTTTAACTGGAGTACTACCAACAGCTAACTAACTATATACACGGAATAACAAAGAAACTTGCTGAGCAAGAGCCAAGGGAAGTTCCAGCCACTGTCACTGGCGGTAAGAAGGAACTGAAGGGGTGGCGGGTTGCCAGGGCTATATATTAGGCACCATGAAGGCGCGACTCCAGGGGGTGCCCAGGCTGACCCGAGGGATGCTGCTAAGGGAAAAATCTTCCGGCCATCGTGCACATGCGCACACACACACCTGATTGGAATCGACATGAACAAGCACTCTAAGAAGAATATAAGGAGGATGTGGAAAAAGTCCAGCAGAGGGCAACAAAAATGATTAGGGCGCTGGAGCACATGACTTATGAGGAGAGGCTGAGGGAACTGGGATTGTTTAGTCTGCAGAAGAGAAGAATGAGGGGGGATTTGATAGCTGCTTTCAACTACCTGAAAGGGGGTTCCAAAGAGGATGGATCTAGACTGTTCTCAGTGGTGGCAGATGACAGAACAAGGAGTAATGGTCTCAAGTTGCAGTGGGGGAGGTTTAGGTTGGCTATGAGGAAAAACTTTTTCACTAGGAGGGTGGTGAAGCACTGGAATGGGTTACCTAGGGAGGTGGTGGTGGAATCTCCTTCCTTAGAGGTTTTTAAGGTCAGGCTTGACAAAGCCCTGGCTGGGATGATTTAGTTGGGAATTGGTCCTGCTTTGAGCAGGGGGTTGGACTGGATGACCTCCTAAGATCCCTTCCAACCCTGATATTCTATGATTCTAAGTTACAGTTCAAATGCTCAAGTGGGCAAGTTTAAAATTTACTTTTTATGAACACTTATGCAAGGAAGACTTGATTGCCTTCCATGATCATTTGAACAAACAAAAGAAGTTGTGTACCGGGACAGCAGAAAAGTCAAAAAGTTCATTTTTAAATTATAGTGAATACTTGCAGGGTTTTTTGGTGTTATTAACCCACCCCTAGTGTTTATTAAACAAACAATGTCACTAAGTGTCACCAAGTCATTGGCTACTATCTCCTTCAAACCAATATACTAATACAGGGGTCGGCAACCTTTCAGAAGTGGTGTGCCGAGTCTTCATTTATTCACTCTAATTTAAGGTTCCGCGTGCCGGTAATACATTTTAACGTTTTTAGAAGGTCTTTCTAGAAGTCTATATTATATAACTAAACTATTGTATGTAAAGTAAACAAGGTTTTCAAAATGTTTAAGAAGCGTCATTTAAAATTAAATTAAAATGCTGATCTTACGCCACCAGCCTGCTCAGCTCGCTGCCAGCCTGGGGTTTTGTTCACCTAGGCCAGCAGCGGGCTGATCAGGGCCTGCGGCCGGGACCCCAGACCTGAGGGGGGGGGAGGTGTTTCAGGGGTCAGGGCAGAGGGCTGGGAAAGGGGGTTCAGGGCAGAAGGCTGGGGTGTGGGGGGGGTTCAGAGATCAGGGCAGAGAGCTGGGGGCTGCAGGGCAGAAGGTTGGGTGTGTGTTGGGATGTGGGGGTGCAGGGCAGAGGGGTGGGGGGTGCAGGGCCGAAGGCTGGGGTGCTCGGCTCATGGGGTTGCTCCCAGCCCCCTGCCCTGAGCAGCTCATGGCAGGGGGCTGGAAGGGATATGCCCTGTTCCACCCCCTTCCCCCAGGCTCCGTCCCTACCTCTCTCTGCGTCCTCTATGGAGCTGTGTGCACACTGCTGCTCTTCCCCCTCCCCCTTGCTAGGGCCATCAGCTGATTGGCGCAGGGAAGGAGCGGGGGAGGGGCAGGAAAGCACCACGCTGGGGGAAGACGTGGGGGGGGGGAGCTTGGCTGCCGCAGAACCAAGCTTCTGCCTCCTGCCCCCACAGGGGAGAGCGGTGGGCACGGGGGCTGAGTGGGGCTGGGGGCCGGGACCGCGGCAGGGAGCTGCGTGCCACTCAAAATCGGCTCGCGTGCCGTGTTTGGCACACGTGCCGTAGGTTGCCGACCCCTGTACTAATACAATTGTTCCCAAAACGGACTTCCACGGTGCCCCACATTAAACTATGCAGTCATACATGTTGCCATGCACTATGACTCTGTTATCTGTTACTTGATTAGTTTTTAATCCATAACATATTGACCACGTTTTATTAGTTTTCTTTACATTCTTGTGGTTACCTTTATTATTTTGTTAACTTTTCAAATAACTCTAGATGGTTAGAGCAGGATTTTTCCTTTATTTAGTTCACCATCAATACTTTAAAAAGCATTTATTATACCATCCTTACATTCCATCCATTTCCCCACTATCAGGAGGCATAATTTCCAGATCTCCTGTAATGTCTTAATTTATCAAAGACAGATTTGCACATTAGTGATTTCCTAATTTAATGGGCAGCAGGTTTAAAATAAATAAAAGGAAGTTGTTCTTCACACAGCGCACAGTCAACCTGTGGAACTCCTTGCCTGAGGAGGCTGTGAAGGCTAGAACTATAACAGGGTTTAAAAGAGAACTAGATAAATTAATGCAGGTTAAGTCCATTAATGGCTATTAGCCAGGATGGGTAAGGAATGGTGTCCCTAGCCTCTGTTTGTCAGAGAGTGTAGATGGGTGGCAGGAGAGAGATCACTTGATCATTACCTGTTAGGTTCATGCCCTCTGGGACACCTGGCATTGGCCACTGTCGGTAGACAGGATACTGGGCTGGATGGACCTTTGGTCTGACCCAGTATGGCCATTCTTATGTTCTAATCTGCTAGTTTTAGTATATTGCATACCATTTCACACCTCACCTTCCATCAGAAACCACAACAGATTACCTTGGTGATTTAATGCACTTGAGAAACTCAAGTTCCCCAAAGCTTCAGTCTTCTCAAGTGCTATCTGATAACATCAAACTTGTCTCATATTAGGACAATGCAACTCTCCCCCCCCGCCCCCCATTAGTGACCCTGGTAGTAACAAATGTAACCAATAGGAATAAGGGACAGAGTGTAGAACCAGCACATCCCATTTACCAAATTGGGACAGGGCAGAGCTTATTTTACCTTCAGTTCCACTCTCATACCTTATTATGTGCATGGTTCACGCTTAATATTTTCCTAATACTTACACAACATTCTGTCCAATAAATATGAAGGAAGGGAAAAGTCAGGAGAGCCTTGTTTCCTTCTTTGGGTAACAACTCCTCTTTAAATTGAACAAAATTAGATTCAAGATGAATCATCTTAGGAGCACGTCCATAAGACCTATGCAGAATTTTAAAAGAATTACCATTAGTAATTGAGAAATAAGCAGCAAAACTAAAAGCAGAACAGAAATGGCAGGGCAAACATTTATTACAAATTTAGCTTTTTTTAAAAAACCTCACAAAACTTAACTGTGCTCTCTATGGTTTGATTTGTGTAGCATCGATTCAAAAATTCGTCTCTTTTCTCTGAAAATAAGATACATATATATTCTCTTTGCAAGGAAAAGGGCTGGAAACTTCCAGCTTTCATGTTAAAAAGATTCTCCTTTACATGTTCTTGTGTTCCTCCAAAATTAGAGGTGGCCTTTGACTGTGGACGTCACAGGGTCCAAAGCCTAATTCTGTTTTTAGGTCTTTCCCATATGCCCATTAAAGCAGGAACCAGGCTTACCTTCAAAGCATGGTTGCCCAAAGTGCAACCTGGAGATACCAGTGAAACTAATCTTTAGTGCCGTTAATCTCTTTATGATTTTAAATTCAGCCTGGGTTAAATGTGGGAACAAACATATCAAAGGGCCCAACATCCAGAATTCAGGGAAAATTGGCTCTGAAAACCAGAAATCGTTCCTCCTGTTCAGCTTCCAAACCAACACAATTCACTGCACAGTGTCACATTATTAGTCACATTTTCCTAAATCCAACAACGTGCATGAAAATAGAACAATGGGGGGCGGAGGGGCGGAAATACTCTACCTTCTCCATTCCATGGGTTCTTTTGGAAGCTGCTGAGAAAGCATGGGATATATAGAAGTGAATAAATTCTGATCTCCAGCACCTAAAATTAAAGAGACCCATATTTTAAAAAGTTTACTCTTAAATCTTGTCCATATATATTTTAAAAGGGAACTATACCATAGTTACATTTTTAAGAGACTCATTGTCATACTGAATGCATGGATAACACTGATGTATAGAAAAATGCTTTAAAATAACATCTTGTTATTGAATATCTCTATGAAACACCATTCATATAGCTGTCCTAAAATGCCACAGAAGGCGTGAGAAAGAAACTCAGCTACAGCTAGCAGTCCAATGTTGTACATCATCACAAAAACCAAACAGCCTCCAAAAACTTCAATCAGCTTACACAAGACACCCTAGGTACTAATACCACTGTACTATGAAGCAAGATAAATAGAACAAAATGTACAATCCAGCACAGAAAACAGTAACTGATTTTCAGCAATATAACAGTATCCAGTTGACATTTACATCCTTGGCAACAAGACATAATAGGATGTTGCCCAAACCATTTAGTCTCTCTCCCCCCCACCCCCCGACCCCCAAAAAAGATCAAGTAGATCAGGAAAAAAAAAATCTTAGTTTTAGAACTGTTTTATTATGTATTACATAAAATTACAAAATAGTAAAGACTACATCCCTCATTTCAATACTCCTTAAGTTACATTTTAAAAAAAGTTATTCATAATATAAACTTAGAACCTCAAGAACTTTTTACTTTCCCAAGGGATTTTATCATCTAATTGCTACACATCAATTTTTGCCCAATTTTAAAATAGAGCATGAGTCAGCCATTGATTTTTTTTTTTCATTCAGTACATTGTTCTTCCCATCATTTGAGCACCACCTCTCCATTAAAATGACATCAGTAACTAGTGTAGATTCAAATTGTATATTTGATCTAGGAAACTAAATTTATCAATAAACCATTTGGAGAATAGTGCTCGCCAGATTAACATTTTAAGTGTGTCAAATTTTAGACCTATAAAAACAAACAAGATTATCCAAAACCTAGAACACAATGAATTCACACAATCAAAAAAAAAAATCCTGATGTAGTTAAGATTGGGGGTAATGTCATCCCAAGGCATTTAAGGTAAATTAACAAAGGAATAGACTTCTAAGAAGTGTGGGAGGTTTTCTGCCTTTCAACTTGAATTGTCACCACCGAGTGTATAGAACAACCTCATCCTGTGATAGTGTGAACCGAGAAGAAAGAAAACTCCAACACTTACAGATCCAGCCTTTCCTTAGCCTGCCTTATAACACCTTGGAATGGGAGAATAATTCAGCTTTTAAATTTGGTTCACAATCAAATTTTGGATTGGTAGCATAGCTCAGCACGCTTATTGCGTAGTTTCGTTTTTAGTAAAAAGGAAGGAATCATCACTAACACCTAAAGTACCAAAAGGAGAAGTAATTCCTGCGTTCTGCATCTAAATAGGTGATTTGGATATTTTTAGCTCCTTAAAAAAAAAATGCAACTACAAGTGTGATCTCGAAAAACATTGAACAAAAATCATATTAAGGCACTAGATTTCATGTATTTCTTTTTTTTTTAAATAATTGTTGCTTAGCATGAAGATCTCTCAACTAGCCTTAACTCATCTTTATAAATGCACAGATATATTGGATGTTTAGCCATATTTAGTTTAAATTACGTGAAATCTGAAACATTTTAACACCAAAAGTTTGGTTCCGAGATCCCAGCTATCTTTAATACAAGAATGACAGGACAGAGTTTATATCCTGCTTCTCAGGTCCCTGTTGGCAGCATCACAGAACAGTGATTTTCAACCTCTTCATTTGCAGACCCCTAAAAATTTCAAATTGAGGTGTGGATCCCTTTGGAAATCTTAGTCAGTCTAAGGCCTGGTCTACACTAGGCGTTTATGTCGAATTTAGCACCGTTAAATCAAATTAACCCTGCACCCGTCCACACCACGAGGCTATTTAGTTCAACATAGAGCTCTCTTTAAATCGATTTCTGTAATCCTCCCCAACGAGAGGAGTAGCGCTAAATTCGAAATGGCCATATCGAATTAGGCTAGGTGTGGATGGAAATCGACGCTAATAGCTCCGGGAGCTATCCCACAGTGCACCACTCGGTTGACGCTCTGGAGAGCAGTCCGAGCTCAGATGCTCTGACCAGCCACACCCCGGGAAAATTTGAATTCCTTTTCCTGTCTGGGCAGTTTGAATCGCAGTTTCTGTTTGGACACCGTGGCGAGCTCAGCAGCAGTGGCAACGATGCAGAGCTCTCCAGCAGAGATGGCCGTGCAATCTAATAGAAAGAGGGCCCCAGCATGGACGGATCGGGAAGTCTTGGATCTCATCGCTGTGTGGGGAGATGAGTCCGTGCTTTCCGAGCTGCGCTCCAAAAGACGGAATGCAAAGATCTATGAGAAGATCTCTAAAGCCATGGCAGAGAGAGGATACAGCCGGGATGCAACGCAGTGCCGCGTGAAAATCAAGGAGCTGAGACAAGGCTACCAGAAGACCAAAGAGGCAAACGGACGCTCCGGATCCCAGCCCCACACATCCCGTTTCTACGAGGCACTGCATTCCATCCTAGGTGCGGCCACCACCACTACCCCACCACTGACCGTGGACTCTGAGGATGGGATATTGTCTGCGGCCGGTTCCTCCGACATGTTAGCGGACGGGGAAGATGAAGAAGGAGATGAGGAGGACGAGGCAGTCGACAGCGCTGGCACCGTTGATTTCCCCGACAGCCAGGAGCTCTTCATCACCCTCACAGAGATCCCCTACCAACCGTCCCCCGCCGTTACCCCAGACACAGATTCAGGGGAAGGATCAAGCAGTAAGTGTTTTAAATATCTAAACATTTATTTATAACATAACTGGCATATTTAAAATATTAACAATGGGTAAAGTGCTTCAAAACATGTAAACAGGAAAGTGCAACAAAAAGGGGAATCTGAACAAAGGGTATCATGATTACTGTGTCTTTGTCCGCTTCAATGTATAGTCCGAACCATTTTAAGAAAATTCAACAATGTCCGCTTCATGATTACACTGCCCAAGACGCTCCACTCTTTTGTCCCTCCAAGGGCACCCAACCCAAAAGCTGGTCGATGGGTTCGGGGATAGAGGCGAGATCCCCCAGGGAGAACTCCTCATAGACCTCCTGCATGTGTCTTTCCAGCCTACTTAGCAGGTTCTTTGGCAGGGAGAGCTTATTAGGCCCCCCGTGGTAGGACACGTTTCCCTGCCACAACGCCAGCAGGTATTCGGGGATCATGGCCTTGCAGAGCATTGCAGCAAATGGCCCCGGTTTCTGCAGGCTGTCCCGAAGCATCCGCTCCTTCTGGCTCTCCGAGACCTTCAGGAGGGTGATGTCTGGCATGACTCCCTGCTGTGAATTAGGTAGGGGAAAGTTAGTATTGGGACTGCTTGCCCGTTCCTTTGCAGAACTGCAACCGCCGGTTTACAGCCACGCGGTTTACAGCCGCGAGGGGCTGGGACAGGGGCAGAGTTCATGCTTGCAGGATTGCTGCCAGCAGAGACTCGCATTGCTTTCTATGTGAAAGGAGGCCAGTGCCACTCTTAAAGTTTTAAGCAGCCCCAAGTCTACGGCTTACCATGTTTGCCAGCTAGACAAAGTCCGGTGTCCTGCCCCGCTCCTCAGCTCGCCACAGCAAGACCGCAGGCACTGTAGGCGAGGGCCGAAAATTCTACCTTGTCCTCAGTGCGCGTGTGATAGGTGCTCTGCATGGTCTTGTTCACAGAGAAAGACTATGTTCTCTGTTCACAGATACATTGATCTGTCTCAGGAATTCACTCCCTTTTTCCAATTCCCACAGCCACATCTGCCCAGAGGCTAGCGCACATTAGGAGGAGGAAGAAGAGGACACGGGAAGACATGTTTGCTGAACTAATGGGATGCTCCCGAGCACAGGCAGCCCAGCAGACACAGTAGAGGGAGAACTTGTCCCAAATGCACCGGGCAAACATGGAACGGGAGGAGAGGTGGCGACAGGAGGACTGGCAGGCTACTCAAACGCTGCTTGGACTAATGAGGGAGCAAACGGACACGCTCCGCCGCCTTGTGGATGTTCTGCAGGACCAGAGGCAGGAGGAGAGAGCCCCGCTGCAGTCTCTCTCTAACTGCCCTGCCCCGCCACCAAGTCCCATACCCCCCTCACCCAAAGTCCAAACACGGAGGGGCGGCAGGGTCCGTGAAAAATTTCACTCCACCCCTGCAGACTGCTCTACCACTAGAAGGCTCTCATTCCCCAAAATTTGAAAAGTCTTTTCCTACCCGCCTCACACAAGACCCCGTCCAAGTTTCACCCCCCCGTTCCATGTGCGGTTGTTAATAAAAAATACGTTTCTGTTCATTACTGTTTCCATCCTCTTCTTTTGGAGGAGAGTCTGTCTGAAGGGGGGGGGAAGGGGCTTGGTAATTGGACAGGACAGTGACCTTTAGCAGGGGGCAGGTCCAGCAGCAGGGCACATATACAGTGCAGTGACTAGTTACCCTGGTCAGTCTGGGAGGTGGTTTTCATGTCCTGGGGGGGAGGGGGGGTTGCTCTGTGACTTTGTGGCGGGGGAGGGCAGTTACAGATCTTATGCCACAGTCTGCGTCCCAGGTTTAAAACATTCCCGCGAAAACAGTAATAAAGACAACGGTGTCCATTAACAAAACAGAACAGATTTTATTTTTTGGGAAGGGGGTGAAGGGGGTATGTAACTGGAGAGGATAGTCGACGGCAACCGGGTAAAGAAACGGGGGCAAGTTCAGCTTCTGTGTCTTAAAAGTGACTTAAAAGTCACTGGGTACCCTGCTCAGTCTTGAAACTGGCTTTCAAAGCCTCCCGGATGCACAGCGCGTCCCGCTGGGCTCTTCTAATCGCCCGGCTGTCTGGCTGGGCGTAATCAGCAGCCAGGCTATTTGCCTCAACCTCCCACCCCGCCATAAAGGTCTCCCCCTTGCTCTCACAGAGATTGTGGAGCACACAGCAAGCTGCAATAACGATGGGGATATTGGTTTCGCTGAGATCACAGCGAGTCAGTAAGCTTCTCCATCTCCCCTTGAGACGGCCAAAAGCACACTCCACGACCATTCTGCACTTGCTCAGCCGGTAGTTGAAGAGTTCTTGTGCAGTGTCCAGGGCGCCAGTATAGGGCTTCATGAGCCAGGGCATTAGCGGGTAGGCTGGGTCCCCGAGGATCACTGTAGGCATCTCCACATCCCCAACAGTTATCTTGTGGTCCGGGAAGTAAATGCCTTCCTGCAGCCGTCTAAACAGACCAGAGTTCCTGAACACGCGAGCGTCATGAACCTTGCCCGGCCATCCGACGTTGATGTTTGTAAAACGTCCCCGATGGTCCACCAGTGCTTGCAGCACCATTGAAAAGTAGCCCTTTCTGTTGATGTACTGGCTGGCCTGGTGGCCCGGTCCCAGGATAGGGATGTGAGTCCCATCTATAGCCCCACCGCAGTTTGGGAATCCCATCGCTGCGAAGCCATCTATGATGGCCTGCGCGTTTCCCAGGGTCACTACCTTTGACAGCAGTACCTTGACGATTGCCTTGGCTACTTGCAGGACAACAACCCCCACGGTAGATTTGCCCACGCCAAAGTGGTTCGCGACTGACCGGTAGCTGTCCGGCGTTGCAAGCTTCCAGAGGGCTATGGCCACTCGCTTCTGGATAGTCAGGGCTGCTCGCATGCGGGTGTCCTTGCGCTTCAGGGCAGGGGACAGCAACTCACAAAGTTCGAGGAAAGTCCCCTTCCGCATGCGAAAGTTTCGCAGCCACTGGGATTCATCCCAGACCTGAAGCACTATGCGGTCCCACCAGTCCGTGCTTGTTTCCCGGGCCCAGAATCGCCGTTCAACAAAATCCACATGCCCCATTGCCACCGTGATGTCCTGGGCGCTGGGGCTCGTGGTTTCTGACAGCTCTGTGCTACTCTCCGACTTCAGGCCCTCACGGCGGTGCCGTAGCCTCCTCACCTGATTTCTCTGCATCTGCCTCTGGGAAAGGTGTATGATAAGCTGCGAGGCGTTGAGAACGGCCGCAACTGCAGCGATGGTCGCAGCGGGATCCATGATCGCAGTGCTGTGGTGTCCGCGCTGTCACTGATCAAAAAGTGCGCGAACTGATTTCCCGCCGGCGCTTTCAGGGAGGGAGGGAGGGCGGTAGTGACTGACGGATGACGACAGTTACCCAAAAGCACCCTCGCCACATTTTTTTACCCAGAAGGCATTGGCGGATCGACCCAGAATTCCAATGGGCAGCGGGGACTGCGGGAACTGTGGGATAGCTGCCCACAGTGCACCGCTTCCAATGTCGACGCTTGCCCCGTTAGTGTGGACTCACAAAGTCGAATTACTGTCCTTAGTGTAGACACACACGTTCGACTTTCTAATATCGATTGCACATATTCGATTTAACTAAAATCGAACTACTCTCGTAGTGTAGACATACCCTAAGTGTATTAATAAAATTTGCCGATGACACAAAGTTGTTAGGTATTGCCAATACGGAGGAAGTCCAGAATATCTTACAAGATGATCTGGGACGACTTTGTAAACTGGAGTAATAGAAATGGGATGAAATTTAATAGCGCAAAATACAAGGTCATGCATCTAGGGACTAACAAGAATTTTTCCTGTAAGCTGGGGACATATCAGTTGTAAGTGAAAGAGGAGGAGAAAGACCTGGGTTTATTGGTTGACCACAGGATGACTGAGCCATCAATGTGATGTGGATGTGAAAAAGGCTAATGCAGACCTAGGATGCATCAGGCAAGCTATTTCTAGTAGATATAGGGAAGTTAGTACCATTATACAATGCACTGGTGAGACCTCATCTGGAATACGGTGCACAATTCTGGTCTCCCATATTTAATAAAGATATATTCAAACAGGAACAGGTGCAGACAAGGGCTACTAGGATGATCCGAGGAATGGAAAAACCTACCGTACGAGAGGAGACTCAAATAGCTTGGCTTGTTTAGCCTAAGCTAAAGGCGGCTATGGGGAGATATGTATTTATAGAGAGAAATCATAAGAGGGATAAATACCAGGGAGGGGGAGGAGTTATTTAAGTTAAGCAGCAATGTTGACACAAGAACAAATGGATATAAACTGGCCATCAACAAATTTAGGCTTGAAATTGGATGAAGGTTTCTAACCATCAAAGGAGTGATGTTCTGGAACAGCCTTCCAAGGGGAGCAGTGGGGACAAAAACCTAACTGGCTTCAAAACTGAGCTTGAAAAGTTTATGAAGGGGATGGTATTATGAGACTGCCTACGATGGCATGCAGCTGATATGCGATTGCTAGCAGCAAATACCTCCAATGGCTGGTGATGGGACACTAGATGGGGAGGGCTCTGAATTACTACTGAGAATTCTTTCCCGGGTGTTTGGCTGGTGGATCTTGCCCACATGCTCAGAGTCTAACTGATCACCATATTTGAGGTCAGGAAGGAATTTTTCCCCGGGTCAGATTGGCAGAGACCCTGGGGGGTTTTCACCTAACTCTGCAGCATGGGACACAGGGTCACTTGCAGGTTTAAACTAGTGTAAATGGTGGGTTCTCTGTAACAAAGTATTTTAACCATCATTTGAGGACTTCAGTAACTCAGCCAGAGGTTAGGGGTCTATTACAGGAGTGGGTGGGTGAGGTTCTGTGGCCTGCAATATGCAGATGTCAGACTAGATCATGATGGTCCCTTCTAACATTAAAGTCTTTGAGTCTGTGAACCACAGGCTGAAAACTTGTCAGAATGATTTCAAGTCATCAGAAAATCTTCCACTGTGTGGCCTTGCAAGTGATATGTACTGAAAGAGCAAAGCATGTTTTCCTTCCAACAATCTTTGCAACAAACTAAAAAGGTATTGACAACAGTAATACCTTGTATTTGGAGGGAATAGATGTTGAACAATAAGGAAGGTAATTTCTGATCCCTTCATATTTCATTTAGGCCATAGCTCCCCATTAAACTGAGTGAGACATTCAAAACAGGTTGTGCAAGCAGGAAAATATTTTTTTTTATATCAAGCAACAAGGATCTCACTTTTTCCTCAGATGGGATTTTCTGGCAAGAGCAGCAAGCTTTTCAGCTGAGCGCAACATGTGTGATTTTCACAGCTGATGACAATGGCCAACAGGTCTTTGGTAAAGTTTTAAACAACTCTCCATGCAAGGTTTCTGGTGGCCTCCAGCTGTTAAAGCAGAGGTCCCCAAACTATGAGGCATGCGCCCCTAAGGGGCATAGAGGAATGTTTGGGGAGTGCGGGGGGGGGGGGTAAGGTTGCCACCTTTCTAATTGCTGGTAACTGGACCACTGAGGTCCTGACCCACCACTTCCCCCAAGGTCCCGGCCCACTCTGCCTCCCCATCACATGCTCCTCTCCCCCACATCTCCCCATCATCACTCGCTCTAACATCTTCTTCCCCCCTCCCCCCCGGTTGGGATCCCTCTGCTCTGGGGCTGGGAGAGCCTGAAAAGGAGCCTGCCTGCAGGTAGGAGGCGGCTTAGGCTGAGCAGGGGCTAGCATGGGTTAATGACCAGGCACCTCCCAGTGTCATGCGGTAACTGGACTTTTGGTGTCCGGTCAGTACATCTGACTGGGTGCTGACAGGTCCCCTTTTCGACCTGACTTCCCAGTTGAAAACCGGGCACCTGGCAAACCCTAGGCCTCGGCCAGCCCCGCTCCTAGCTCTCCACTGGAGGTGGGGGGGGGGGGGTGCAAACCTGTAAAGTCTGGAGACCACTGTGCTAAAGCATCACATATGCATTGTGGAAGACTTGAGGTTCTCCTCCTCAAAGGGTGAGGGGAAAAATGGAGAAAAAGAAAACTCAAAAATCAGGCTAAAACAAGACCCTGCTTTAAATCAGCCACAAACCTCATTAGACAGCCATTCCCAGTGGTACTAGAAAGCATGGGAGAGGATGCAAGCACACTGTTAGATCAGGAATGGGGACTAAAGCACTGAGCCTCACTTCAACTGCTAACTGTGCTGAGGAATTGGCAACAGGAATTCCCCTGTTCCTCTAAAACAGTGGTTCTCAACCAAGAGTACACATACTCCTAGGGGTATGCAGAGGTCTTTCAGGGGGGTACATCAACTCATCTAGATATTTGCCTAGTTTTACAACATGCTACATAAAAAACACTAGTGAAGTTAGTACAAACTAAAATTTCATAGACAATGAATTGTTTATATCGTGCTATACACTGAAATGTAAGCACAGTATTTATATTCAAATTTATTTTATAATTATATGGTTAAAATGAGAAAATAACCAATTTTTCAATAGTGCGCGGTGACATGTCTATATTTTGATGTCTGCTTTTGTAAGCAAGCAGGTTTTAAGTGACATGAAACTTGGGAAGTACGCTAGATAAATCAGACTCCTGAAAGGGGTACAAGTAGTCTGGAAAGATTGAGCGCAACTGCTCTAAAACACTGACCCTTAGCCTATCAAAACTCCTGTTAGCTGGAACAGGAAAGAAAGAAAGGTGAACAATTCTGGCTGGAAAGAAAGGCCCACAGAGAGCCTCAAAGAACGGCCTCCTGTCCTCCTCCCCCACACACTTCTTCCTTCCAGAGAGACATAAGCATGGTCCCCCAATGTGGCTATTGTACCTTTGGTGTGCCAGTAAGTGGAACTGGCTTTCAGCTTGGGTGATCACATGAGGAACCTTGCATCAAACCCTAAACAAGGAAAAGGCAGAAAACCTAATGTACAGACAATGAATATGCACACAAGAGAAAAATGTGACCAGAACCACAAACCTTCTGTATTTCTAGCACTCAACAGCAATATCACAGTAAAGGAAGAGTACTGTATGCATGCACAAGTCAGTATTAAGTGCTTGCATGGGAATCTGAACATGAATTACGTCAGGGGTTCTCAAACTGGGGGTCAGGACCCCTCAGGGGGTCGCGAGGTTATTACATGGGGGGGTCTCAAGCTGTCAGCCTCCATCCAAAACCCCGCTTTGCATCCAGCATTTATAATGGTGTTAAATATATAAAGAAGTGTTTTTAATTTATAAGGGGGGGGTCACACTCAGAGGCTTGCTATTTGAAAGGGGTCAGCAGTACAGAAGTTTGAGAACCACTGAATTATGTTATCCCATAATCATACTGCTCTGTACTCATCTCAGAGCTGTTTATGACGTTGCAGTTAACTTTGCTAGGATTAACATGCTGCAGAACAGCAACATTTGATGTTAAAAGATATTGTCACTTCTAGAATTGTAATTTCAGAATTTAAAGAAAACTATGGGATTGTTAATTTGTTAATTATTAGGTTTCAGTGTATTTTTTATTAACAGTATTTCCCTTCCCTCTAATATTCAGCTTTCAGTGATTGCATTAGATTATTAGAAATAGAAAATACTTTTCAATAATTTTAAAGCTAAGGTAATGACTGTGCAATACAGACAAGCACAGGTACATGAAAACTTCATGAAATTTTACAGATATCAGTATCTTCTTAGAAGATTTATGCCTCAGTGACAAAAATAGAACTGAATGAAGTTTTTGAAGATTTAACATTTTAACAAATCTGAACAATATGGCAAAGAGGATAATGTTGCTAGAAATCACCCTGCTCAAAGTGTAATAAGTAGTTTAGCATAATATATGCAACTGCATCACACTTTCCTGTAAACATTTTGCATAATATGTATAAAACGTACTGCAAACACAAGATAGTAATACAGAATGAATTAGGGTGGACACAATTGACATTGGCTCTTTGTGTAACACTGTTCATGAATAATTAGAGTATTCACAATGGACTATTATCTTCTATTCATCAAAAATGAATTCCCATATCTTACAATAAATGAAAAATTAGTTTTCAGTTCCCCATATGCAATCTCTCACACAGCAAAAGCCATAAGTAATTGCCCAACTTAGAATTTAAAATCCTTTTCCAGGCTTCATTTTTAAAGATCACTCATTGTGCAAGTTAGAGATTGTCTACAATTAGGCGTGCGGCAATTCTCCATTTTTGGAGTGTAGTGTGCCCACCCTATACACATGATCATCTATCATTTGAAAGCTTATTTTCTGTACATGTAGATGAGGTATGATGTGGAGCTGTCAAGTGGTTCACAAGCCTGTAGGTGAGGTAAAACAATGGTACTTAAAATGAGAACACATCACTTCTTGCAGTTCCAAAAACACTGCAACATGATGACGACGACTACAATTTTTACTGTTTAAGTTAATTTCAATATCTTAATGTGGTGCTTATTGGTTAAAGCTACCAAATAATGTATTAAAAGACTTATTGGTTTTGCATGGGGAAATTTTTTTTTTAGCATGTGACAAAAACGGCAAATAACATTTTGCAATATACAAACATGAAATGTTTTCACATTGCATATTCTTAATTGTCAAAGTATTTCACAAGTGATAATAGTTTTCTGTATTTTCAATTGAAATTTTCTGACCAGATAAGTTTTATACTGAAGGTTGTACACCAGTAGCAGCAGATTGCATGCCCATACTGCATAGTGGGTTGATATAAATGTATGTGAATTCCTAATGTAATGCTTCTCCATTTGTAAGCTATTGTACTTACAGCAAAGCATCATGTCTGCCTGCTAGAAGGTTTTAATTTGTAACCGCCTATGCATGCAGTACCAGCCTTTGAAATATCCTAGAAACTAGCTTAATTCAGTGACACTTATGCACAGTATTTGTGTTAAAGATGACAATATACAGCTTCATATTGGGCTTCAATCAAAGTAAGTGCTCATTAAACAAAAGGGGCAATTACTAATATACTACTAATATATATCTAATTTACCAAGAGTCTGTATATTTGTGAAAAACTGGTAGTGGTGATGCTAATGCTAACAATACATTTTGGGAATTTTACTTCTACAGGGAAGTTACAGTATATGAAGACAGAGGATACAAGCCCCTTAAATCTTACATCAAAAAGAAAGACTCTCCACAACCTTTGAAAAATGTGCTTTGTCAATAAAATCAAAAGAATGCATAAAACTGTCAAAAGCTATCAGTACTGGACAGAATTCTGTGATGCTGGCAGCAGAAGCCAGAAGAGATGAATTGGTGGCTACTGGATGAGTTTTATAGTTTTAGATGATGGGCCACCAATATGCTATCACAGGGATTGCTCACAGAAATACACAAGCAAGTGGACTTTGGCACAAGTCAGAGTCTGTATTGAACCCAGGAAAGAAAACAGACTCTGAATCTGTTCACAGAGATTCACGTTCACCTGCTTCTGTAGCCACCAGAGCGAACACATCTTGCAGCAATCAGACCTGTTGCACTGTTTTTTGCTTGACCTGATTGCTAAGGATGCAGTTTATCCCTCAACATGTCTTTCTTCCTAACGGAGTAAAATGAATCAAAGCAAAATCATCTAGTTACGCTGCAACAACACAATCACCTTGTCACACCACATTTTATCAGTTGATTGAAGAGAGAGAATGATTTTATATACAAGGCTCCTCTCCCACATCCAGGCTGTTACAAAGATATAATGCCCTACTTCCCTTAGATGGAGAAACTGCAAGCTATTCCAGTAGAAAGTTACAGGCAAAATTAAAAAAAAAACAGTATGGTTCTGCAATTTAATTCTATGTGCAGCATGGATAAGGCAAGTCTACCATTGTTCTATGCAGTGCAATAGCAGCTGATGCTATCCAAGCTACTAGTAATCTGAAGCAGGAACTTAAGTCATTCAAATATTTTTTGGATGTTCTTCTGATGAGTGAGCCTGATGTTCATTTGAAAGCTGTTCAAGTGGTTTGTATTATGTCTCTTTAGTCACTCAGTCTGAAATAGCCAAAATGAAAGCCTCATAATATAACCCAAAGCCATGTGATTGTAGTTAACAGGTCAGCTACTTTTGTGCCCCAACTGGTGCAGGAGTTTGTCCTTTGGTTGATAAAGAGGCATATATTCAGCCAGCAATGAGCATCATCCTTTAGATGACATTCAAAGAAGGCACCTCTCAATTGCAGAGTTCCAAAATTATCACGCTACTGCACGTAAGTCTTGCAGCACAACTACCCCATGAATACTGCATCAATTATGGTGAGCTAAGGGTTCATCAATCAGGCTGCAAAAATTGAAGCAGAAAGATTCCAAGGAGGCACGTTCATTCCAAATGGAATTGTACCACTTCAGGAGGGTGGAAATCTCATTCATGAAGGAGACAATATAGACACCAACATACAGACCATTGCTGGAAAGAATACGTCCCATTTAATGACTAGAGTGGGTTTCAAGAACAGTTTGCAAGTAGTGCTGCATCACAGGAAATACCACGTAGTCTCCCTGGGTAATCAGAGTCTCTTATACAGTATGCAGTGTTTGAAAAACCTAGAACAGACCCAGAACCGACTTGCCATGAAAAAGTATGCAAGAAAAATCAATTATCTACGGTCAGCATACTCTTCCCTGCACAGAACTGTGTACATGCCAAGGCAATAAAGACTGGTAACCCAAGCACTCTCAATAGAGATCAAAATGATGAAGATGATGATAATAAAAACGTTGACTAGAAATGTCATTAGTGCTATTACATTTCAATGATACCTGTAAAAATTTATTAGATTTTGTTTTACCCTTCGGTTTGTTGTTGTGATGCTTTGAGATCAAAGAAATCCAATTTTATGTCTTGAAATAATAGTCATTAAGCTAACCGAAATGAATGCAAGTATATTAAAGTGGTCATTTTAATGCATCGATGATGTCATTGTTTATCCCTGTTTCTATGGTAATGGCCCCACTTAACAGTTCCACATCATACCGCATATTAAGTAGACATAAGCAGCTTTCTAATGACGTATGACGCGTGCATGTAGAGAGAGGGTACAGTAAATTGATCAGATCAATGGCCTTTCCTGCTCACCTAAACGTGAAAGTTCTAACCGATTTGTATGACAACTGGCAAGCTAAGTTCCCTGTAAGTTGCGCAGCCAAGCAGCAGCCTATTAAGCGCCACACAGGTGCTCAGGGAACCCAGCCCCGGTGGACCTGCCACAGCCAGGTGACAGGCACCCAAGCCCCAACCCAGCCGCGGGACAGGCCCCCTGGCCCCAAACCACCCCAGCCCTGCTGTGGCCCGCGGGACAGGCACCTATCCCACGGCCCCAGCCCTGGAGCTGTCGCCATGGGGAGAGGGGCCACTTTCCCCCCCAGCCCAGGTGCTGCTGCAGGGAGAGAGAGGGGAGTCCTCTCACCCCACCATATCCACGGGGCAACCGGTACCCCAAATCCCTCATCCCCGGCGCCCGCCAGAGCCCTCACCCCCCCCACCCCAGCCCTACCCCACAGCCTGCACCCCCAGCTGGAGCCCTCACCGCCCCCACACCCAACCCTCTGCCCCAGCCCTGAGCCCCTCATCTCTGTCCCCACCCCAGAGCCCACACCCTCAGCCAGAGCCCTCACACCCCTGCACCTCAACCCTCTGTCCCAGCCCTGAGCCCTCTCCCATACTCCGAAGCCCTCAGCTCCATCTCCACCACATGAATTTTGTTGTGTGCACCAACATGGAGGTGATGTGTCACGCATCACCTCCATAATGGTGCACATAAAATTCATTCCGCACATGTGTGGGAAAAATTAGAGGGAACACTGCTGGCAAGTATATTAATTAGGCAAATATTTAAGGGGGTTTTCCTGCTTCAGCAGTCTCTGAAATTTAAGAAATTAAGGAAACCCTTAATTACATGCAGATTACTGGCAACATCCCTCTTTCTGAAGTTTATGAAATATCTATTTTTTAACCTGGTGGTGATGACTTCTTACCTAGGGAAAGTTTTCAGTTTTCCTGTCATTTCTTAGTGCAATGGTGTAGTTCATCCAAGGTTCCATGTGCAACTCAGCCAACTGTTACTGCATCCACAAGAACATGTTTTGAATACTACATTTAATTTCTGGGATACTGAAGTGGAAAGCAGAATAGAAAGTGCCCCAGATTTAAGCAGCCACACTACTCAGTGTAGAACATAGGTGACTGTGAAAAAGAGGTGGTAGGGCAAAATGTAGCCATCTTTTATTCTCTGCAAGGTATCAGATGTTACTAAGAAAGACACTTTTGTATATGACCCCCCTAGGGCAGTACTTCACAGATTATTTGAAACTGTGGTCAGTTTTATGTACCGTTTTCAAGGCCTCTCAAATCTCTCTGTACCTGGCCAAGGTAGAGAGAAAAATTCAGCTATGCATTTAAGCCAAATTTGGTACCACAGAATGGAGTGTTACTCCATATACATAATGCCACAAAGCAATAGCTATAAACCTTCTTCAGTCAGGCCAAAGGGCTTCCCTAAATTAATTCTTATTTGACCTAGAGCATACCTTTTAGCAAAACAACATCTAACTTTGACTTTAAATTGTTTCAATGATTACTCTCACTTAATTTTTTTCCCCTTATTTCTAGTCTGATGGGGATTAACAGTTTAACTCAGATAAATCTCAAGGGAATTTCATGAGAAAGAAAAGACTAGCCAGAGGGCTCCCCCATGTCAACTTTCAAAGCCCTGCTACAAACAATGAAGATGTTTGAGCTTCACTAAAAAAGTGGCTGCTAGAATATTTTAGAATGGAAAGTGTTAGCCAACCTAAACACAGGGGGTAACAGACAATATCCATGATCTAAACATGATCAGAAGAATCTTGCTGAAGAATATAAATGTAGAAATGGAGCCAAAGTATTTATATAAAAATACTGTGAAACATAAAACATACCAATATTCATTTTCCATGAGTTCGTCAGCATTTAGTTTAACGTTGCAATATATTAGTCTGTCAAAACACTCTAGTCCATTGACTTTCTATTATTTCAGGCATATTGTTACGTTCAAACTAGTAGACAGAGGTGAGGTACTTGAGCTGGCCTACAGTATCTATCTCCTATGGAGTAGAGATGTCAGTTCCTCCCACCGCCCTCTTAACTTTCATAAAGAAAAGACAGATATTCTTTGAAAACACAAAGAAGATTTATAAAGGAAGCAATAAACTACAATTGTGGTTGCCCCAGAAAGATAGGCGTGAAGCCTGGTCTTCAACAACCCCTTAAGCAATAAATTCCAACAGAATAAATCCTAAACAAAAACACCCCAAAACTATGCTGTGTCACAACGGATAACGTTGGTCTGAATTAGGTAGCTGATGGTGATATCTGTCCTTGCAGCTCAGGTTCGTTGGATCCTGGACCTACGACTGACCGCGCAGCCTGGTTATGGCAGGAGTAACACTGGACCATCCACGTACAGGAACCAGGAAACAGCAACACTGGAACCAGGATCAGGTAGGTTGTCTCAGGTGTTAGATGACGTTGATTCAGGTGTAAGATGTCATCCAGATCGATGGGGTAGATCTTGATCCGTAGAGGTGACCCTTGAAGCCCGTGCAAACAAGACTGATACCGGGTGCCTCTCAGATGAACAGCCTGTTGGTTAGGGCGCGCAGTCCTTTTATATATTCTGTGGCGCAAACATTCCAGGTTTGAACTGGACCCCTAGTGGCTGTTGCTCTTTCCGCCAGAAGTGACAAGAAGAAGGGCGACAGATATGGAATCAGAGTTGTTAATTGTCCAGACTCCATTTTGAATCACTGGGTCCATTAGCCACATTACCTTAATTAACAGTTCCTTATAACTATATGTTTAAAACACATTAAATTCAGTATAGACATCAACATGAACATAACTGAGCATTTATATAGGGAACCTTCCCTACAACATGATTCTTGAAACCCCATGAAGCCTGTTAAAATGAAAGCATTCTGACCCATTACATAGCAAACTGGAGAAAAGATTTTAATATGGTGCCATAGGAGCACAACAGTGTTGTCAGCAAAATATTCATTTCTTTTGACATATTTAATAGATATTATTCACTTAGTAAAGTTTCTTACAGGGTGAATTGATTTAAATCAAGGCTATTTAAATCCATTTTAATCAACTTTTCCATTTGTACTTCAGTTACTTTCTAGAGAAAGATGCATTTGCACTGGTTAATAGAACCATTAAAATCTGTGATTTACAACTAAATAGAGCCTTTACACTAGATTTGGAACATTTGTGCTACCTAGGTGGGTACACTAAAACTATATATATTTATTTAAGCAATCATATAGCTTAATATTTTCAGATTCTAATTAACTGTACATTTGCAGTATGCTAGAAAATGGTGAATAATCTATTATTTATTAGATTATTGTGTCAAGTGATATTAGGATGGTAACTGGTATTTAAACAAACACAAAACAGCATATAAAGTTATTAAACAAAACAAGCCCTTACACAGTACCACTTATTAGTGCCATGTATATAATAAACCTTGACCTCAAAAGTTAAATCATTTTCCCCCTCATTCTTTCTTTAGATAGAAAAGCAGCCTTTAACTTTTGATAGAGGCTCATGGATTCAGCATATTTATTTTTAAATGTTTTAAGAGATAATGTGTAGGGCTTCATAAATTTTGTATTAAATTTAGATTTCATTTTAAACTGTTTATTTTTAAAAAGAAAAACATTAAATAAAATCAAAATAATCCAATTTAAATATTTTTTTTAATCATCCATTTTCATCCACCCTGGTTTCTCAAGATAGTCTGAAATAGAACTGTACAGTCAATGATCTCCAGATGCCTGTACTGTATCATAGAAATTCTGCTACTCAGTCTTCACCATAGTACTCTTCCTGCATTGCAATCCAGGAGCTTTACACCAGACCTTACAACTGATTTAAGGTTACAGTTTGTGAAATTTACTGTAAGTTTAACATTGAAACAAATTTAATCCCCATTATCTCTGATTTTGTGTTAACAGCAAGCTATAGTAGCTGGAGAAGCCAAGCCACAGAGGACAGCTACTGATTTTCAAGTCACAGCAGTTTGTACAAAATGAACTACACCTTAATGGTCTAGTAACGGCTCGGTGGCACATAGATGGGAAATGACAGTTCTGATCCAAGGGCTATCAAAGGCTAAAAAGAAAAAATCCCAAAATTTATTGTTGGAGAGTGAATGTAATGAAATGGAACACTTCACTTTGCTCCCCAGAGACCCGGCTAGCAGATACTCCCGAAGACTTCAGCATTTAGACTCTTGAGCCAAAAGGATCAACACTATAACAGAATCCCTCATGGCAAGGGCAGGGTGAAAAGACCTGGAGAGAAGAAAGCCTAGATGACCCCTAGTCAAAAAAGTAATAACATTAACAGACTGATCATAACTTCCACATCTGAGGAAGACTAGATAGGAGATCTATTGCTGCAAACTGATAAAGCACTCTACTATATACTGTACACAGAGTATTATTTTAAAGTGATAAAAGAAGCTATTTGGAAATTTGGAAAACAACCTAACCTTAAATGAACAACCTTGTTACACCAATAATTTTTCAAATAGCAAGAGTCCCAGGATTTTTAATTATAAGTATGTAGCATTTCACATGACCTACAGTTTATACCAGATTAAATAGCACCCCGTGAGCAAAGAACCAGAGGTATTGAGTTAGATGTAGTCATGTATGCATCCCATTCATGCAGACTAAAAAAAAAGCAATGCTAGATGAATCAGAGAGTCAGTTTTGTTGGCTCTATACATATTCCTCCACCTCTTAAAGTAATTTTATTTTTGTTAGATATATATTTACAATATTTCGGCCTTTTAATGCTGAAAACCTAGAATATAACTAGGGCCCTACCAAATTCACGGTCATGAAAAATGAATCACGGACCGTGAAATCTGATCTCCCCCGTGAAATCTGGCTAGTGTAGAAGAGAAGCAGGGCTGGGGGTTCTTACTGTGTGCTGGTCTCCAGATGCTAGTCCCGGCTGGGATGGGAAGTGACTGGACTTCCTCTTCCCCTGCAGGGGCTACTGGGGTCGGGTCAGACCCACCTCCAGGAACCTCCCCCAGCTGCAGATAGCTCCAAGACTGCTGGCCAGGAGCCTAGCTCTGAAGGTAGCACTGCCATCAGCAGCAGCTCAGAAGTAAGGGGGGCAATACTGCAACCTCCCAAACAATAGCCTTGGGATCCCTCTACTTCCCCCTTTCAGGTTGGGACCCCCAGGGATTCAAAACTGAAATTTCAGATTTAAATACCTGAACTTTACAATTTTTTTAATCCTATGACTGAAATTGACCAAAATGGACCATGAATTTGGTAGGGCCCTAAATATAACTAAAGCTACCACACCAAGTTTAAAAAGTCTGGTTCATCTTAACTCAAACGGAGACGCATACTTCTGATTAGTAAAAATGTTTCCATGACTTTAAGAGATGAGGCAAAGTTCTTTACAAGGGAATGACAGCACATATATTGTTCCTTAGGGGAGCATGCAGGAAGGCATCTAGAGTAGAGCAGCAAAATCGCAGAGTCATAAACCACCTTCTATCTGCAAATGGTTTATGTCTGAACTTACAGTAAGTACTTTTATTTTTTCCTTCAATTACTCACTGTTGAACCATCAATTTCATCAGGAGTTTGGAAGATGCAAGAAGGGTCATACAACGTGAAATATATCTGGCATTTGCACACTGTCTTTCTTCAGAGGGTCTCAAAGCACTTTGCAAAGAGAGGGTCTGGATCTAGCACTGGTGATCTATAAGTCTTTCATTGGACTTCGATGGGTGCTGAATTAGGCCCTAAACCAATGAACTCTGTAATACAGGCATTATGTCCATTTTACAGGAAAGGGAACCAGGCACAATTTTTTCAAGAGTAGCTGTGGCAGTCTGTACCCTTATGTCTACCCCTCTTATAAGACTACAACATTTTGTACAAAGTATGCTTTGTGAGAGATCATTTGAAAACTCACAATTTGCTGATTATTATTGTCCTGGTAAAATGGTGTGGCAACATTGTATATAAAGTTAAGATTCTACTATATAATACTTAGAATCATAGAATCATAGAATATCAGAGTTGGAAGGGACCTCAGGAGGTCATCTAGTCCAACCCCCTGCTCAAAGCAGGACCAATCCCCAGACAGATTTTTGCCCCAGATCCCTAAATGGCCCCCTCAAGGATTGAACTCACAACCCTGGGTTTAGCAGGCCAATGCTCAAACCACTGAGCTATCCCTCCCCCCATGTCCCTTCTGAGACATGTTCCAAGTTCACAAGAACCACAAACTAGTTCCTCAGAAACAAAAGGTAAACCAATGCCTCAGCCAGGTGTCAACAATATCAAATGGACTATCAGCTGGTCAAGTGGCTATTATTTGGCAGGAAAAGGTGTGAGCGAGAAATTTATATCTTGGCAAAAGAACAGCTGGGGGTTCCTGTCTCCACAGGTGCCAACAACAACACCTGAAGGACAAGGGAACTAACACTGAACTGGAGGTGTCCTGTCCGAAAGGAATCCAGCCAGTATGACTGCTGAAGCATGTGGTGAGAGACCTTTTCGTTGAATTCATTTAGCTTAAGTTAGATATTAGCTGCATTTTACCTTTTTTCTTGTAACCAATTACTTTTATGCCTCGTTACTTGCAATTGCTTAAAATCTTTCTGTCATTAATAAACTTGTTTTATTGGACTGAAGTGTTTGAGAAACTCCATTTGAGAGAACAGGATTTGTGCATATCATTTTCTATTAATGAACTTTATATGAGCGTTTATTGTCCAGGAGAGGGCTGGGCAGTATAAGATGTACTTTTCTGGAGGAGAGTCTGGGACTGGAAGTTGGCTGGTGATGCTCTACAGTGTACTTCAAGAGTGGCTGGCCATAGCACTCACACAGTATAGGTGGGAGTAGGGTGACCAGATGCCCTGATTTTATAATGACAGTCCCGATATTCCAGGCTGTGCCTTATATACGTGTCTATTACCCTCCACACCATGTCCCAATATTTCACACTTGTTAGCTGGACACCCTAGGTGGGAGTAATTTACATGCTGGAGGCTGTGTGAGAGCAGACCAGGAGTGGTTGCTCTCACAGCAAAACAGGGTAAAGGCACCCCAGATTGGAGAATTGAGGGGGGGGGGACCGCTGTTCAACAGTCTAAATTGTACCCTGGGTAATGTCACAGTAGTTTATAATTCTGGGTACCTAACTTTCTACATATCTGGGGGGGAAATAGTTTTGTGGTTAAGGCACTGTACACGGAGATTCAGGAGACTAGTGTTCAATTCTTAGTGCTGCTACAGATTTATAGCATCGTACACTCACCTTGCACTGGTGTTTAAACGTTCAGGCAAGGTGTTAGTCCACAGTGCCTTTAATCTGCTAGTCTCGGATTCAATCCAATGTGCACTGGTATGTAATTCAAAACCATTCCTATTTTACGGCTGTTTGGTGACCTACCAACGTAGGCTAGATTTTAACTGGGGGCCAAGATATAGAATGTATTATATGTCCCACAACCAAGCGCTCAAGCTACCTAATCTCCTCAGAAGAGTTCATTCTTATGCTTTTTATTAACGTTGGTAATAAAAATGTACAGTATTTAGTGGTATACTCAGTTTAAATATAGTATTTAAATAGCTTAAATCAGATGGCACCATTTCAAGTTACTGTAATAAATATGAAAGGCCTTTAGATTTAGGTACTATCGAAACAAAACATGAAATCTATAATTCTAGAGAATATCTAACGAAACTGAAGGACTTTGGTACTTTCCTTGTCTGGAAAGAAACCAAGGCCCTAAAATCAACTTTACAAAGATAAATAACGTGAACAATAGTGCTACTTATAATAATTTTTTTAAGCAAATACCAGAAATTGTCAGCAGGTTTTATGATCTGGGCAGAAGGAGTCGGAGGATGAAGAGGGGGGAAAAGCATCTTTTTTCCTGGCGATATCAACTATCTCAAAAATGGAACAAATGCAACTACCAAATACTACAATCACCAAAAGGACTATAAACATTTCTGAGATTGTCTAGTGGGGGAATAAAGAAAATCAGCAAATTTGGCTTAACTTAGTAGTAGCACTTAAGGTTATTCTATGCAAACATCACCTACAGAATACTGGCATACAGGGTCAGAGATGTTGTAGGTAAACAAGACAAGTACCTAGACTATTTATAACAGAGTGTAATATTAAAAGATGATACTCAGGATAGGACAAAGGCCAGACACTTATCAATTAAGTAGTTAGTGTGCTTTCCGCTGCTAAAGCGAGAAGACTCATGAGATTATTTAGACAAACAAACCTAGAAGTGCAAGTCTAGAACAGCAGAAGGAAATATCCCATAACTAATTCTGCTCCTTTGAAGGCTATGTCATGCAAGATTCCCACTCTTGGGTCTCAACTTTCTAGCACAAGCTATGTTGGAAGTCTCCTCTAGCTCTGTGATTTTTGGCTGTCAGGCATCAGTAGTTGGAGCATGCGCTTATTCCCTCATGCTCTATTCAAATGCCACTACCTCAAGCCCCCTCTAGAACTACTTAGAGTGAGTTCTTAAAAGTCACAAGAGGAGCTCCCACACAAACTTCAGTTGCACACAAATACAAACAGTCTCACAAAAAGGGACATGTTTCAAGGATGTCAATAAACCAACTCTTGAAATATAAAAGTGAAGGAGAATCCCAAAGTGACGGAAATCCTGTGTGACGATAACTTCAAAGCAGCAGAATTTCAGGTAATTTCTGTCTTCAGAAAGATACCAAACAGAGACAGGTTGTATAGGCCCCATCCTTCAACTGGCAGGCAAACAGTAAATTCCCTTTTCATTGGATGGGATACAGCCATCTGCCTTCACTGTAAGAATACTCAGAGGGCACAAATCAGCTGTGGAGAAGGAAAGGACCTCCAACCCATAGTATAGCAAAGGATGTGGGACGGAGGTGAAAGGGTGTGCATAAATGGGAAATGAACAATTTTAGAACCTTCCACAGGATTGAAGCCAGGCTGCTTCCTGGGAAGAGAAAATATTTGTTCTTTTGGAATTGGCTGAGGTAAACCTTGGATTTCCTTGTAGACATAAAAATTATGAAGATGCACTACTAGAAGGAGGCATCCTTTGTTGTTGTATCCCTTAAATTTGGCTAATGTAAGGCAGCCCTCATCTGGAAGGGGGCGGGGGGA
Source organism: Terrapene triunguis (assembly GCF_002925995.2). Classification (NCBI taxonomy): domain Eukaryota; kingdom Metazoa; phylum Chordata; order Testudines; family Emydidae; genus Terrapene; species Terrapene triunguis. The sequence goes on from NW_020664377.1 coordinate 4,977,183, forward strand.
GAATTCTTCCTCAACTAAGTATAGAATGGCAAAGTGTTGGCTGGAGAGTAATAATGGGCTACAGAGATTTCATTATGTTTGAGGGCAAGAGAGAGACATTTACAGCTTAAAGACACCTGTAGCACAACCCTAGGTAATATGAATCACTTTAACTACCAAAAAAAAAAAATCTAACAATTACCGCTAACAAAAAAATTAAAAAGACTATTCACTCCCACACATTTTTCTGATTTGGGTTGCACATTGCACTTGTTTCTGTAGATCTTTCTATTCCCTCCCAGGCAGGGAGGCACTTCCTTCTTGTTGTTTTTTTTGGGGGGGGTGGGAGAGGGGGGGCTGAGAGAAGGATTATCTCCTCCCATCCCTCAGTGACCTCTTTAAAACTTCTCTCCCTCAAAGGCTCTGCAATGACAGCATACATTTCTCTGGCAACAACAAGCTGGACTCATCTCCCTCTACAGACCACAAATGCTTCTCCTTCAAGGCGACAGTTGCTTAGAAGAACAATGAAAGGCACTCTGCATAGCACTTCTAGACCCTGTTGGGCCAAAAATGGACACTTAGTATCTGAGCACTTTAGAAACATTAATGAATTTATCCTCACAACCTCTCTGTGAGATAAAGTATTTAGTCCTGTTTTACACAAAGGGAACTGAGATATAGCATAACCGTGCAAGTGACTTGTCTAAGGTCACAAAGGTTGTGATACAGGAGCTGGGATATGAACAAGAACTCTCCGGCCCAAGTCCAGGATCTTATCTACAAGACGATTATTCCTCACAAACTGCAACAGTTCTCTTCCTATTTTTTCCTGTCTCCTCTTTCTCCATTTGTGTGCATCTCTTCCCTGGATCATCCCTCCCCTTGTTTCTCTTAACCTGTACTGTTGACTTCTCCCCTAGCTTCTGCATATACAGCTTTCATCCCCAGAACTGCACCAGTGGCAGTTTTGCTGCTAGCCCTGCATTACAGTGCTTCTGCAGCAGCAATGACAGGGATAAAATGCAAATGATGAAACCCTATTTAGATTTTTCTTTTTCTTCTGCTGAGAAAGTGTTATGTGCAATTCTCTACTTCTTTGGGACCAATACTCATTTAGTGAGAATATAACAAAATAATGGGCTTAAGCTACAGCAGGGAAAATTAAAGACCTGCATAACTACAAGAACTACAAAAGAAGCAGCTGCTGAGGAAATTGCAAAAACACAAGCATCTGAGGTATTGCTTTATTAGGGATAGTTCAGCGAAAATGTAGTCAATCTGCAGGAGATGGACCAGAGAAGACTCACTGACAGATCCCTGCCAAATGGTATCATTCTATGATTAAAAATGGAGAGTATGGATAGTAACAACAATTTAATAGCAAGTCAGTTAAAGGAAACCAGGCTATATCATCAGAACACTGGTCTATATATATATATTTGTAAGAACATTCTGACATGCTAGTACATGAATATCCTGGGAATTACTGTTCAGAGCATCTAAAATCCTTTAGAATTTGTTTATTCTTCAAAATGTATGGATGATAGTATTAAGCATTTTAGAACAAATGTGAAATTTCAAACCTTTAAAAAAGTAACTTAAGATACCAAGGAATGCAGTCTGTACTGTTTTAAGGTGTTAGTGAGATCGGTTAATTCAAAGGAAAACAAAGACCTGAGTTCAAGACTTGTCAGTTTTCCCCTTCAGTTACCTGACTTTCAAATACTGCCCGTTCACATTAAAAGAACATTCGTTAATTAATAAATTTGCAGCACAGTAATACTTCTGCAGCAGCATTGGCTCCAAAAGCTTGAAACTTACTTGAACCACTTAATATGACTAGTCATCTTCCAGACTCCAGCTGTTGCGTGAATATACTACAATGGAAAGCTAAAGTATATTCCTGTTCAGTAATTATCTTCCTATGCTTCCAGAATAAACATGAATGAGAAAGAGAAACTAGAAATCAGGGCTATGCTGGCAATGTACCCATAGTCCAACACAGCCATGCACAAAGTGTGTTGGATTCCGGCTTAACTCTCTGGTTTGCAACCCAGCAGAAACTGGCCGTGATGAAATAGCTACTCATACCATTATACAGAGCCCCAATGGCTATTTCAGGAGAAGTAGCCAGACCTCCATGGCAATGATAATTTCTTCACTTTGTACGTCCTAGATTTCTAATGTGTTTTTTTGTTTTTCAAGTAACTATCACATTCATGTTGGGATTTTTATTGCTTAAATTACTGTTGGTCCTAAATTATATGTATTCTCAACCTTAAGGATTTTTTTCCTGGGAATATAAGTGAATAAGAACTATATTAGTCTGTCAAGTTTAAAAATATTTATATTTTGCCAGCCTATATGCCAAAAATGGCCAACTGCATTCTCTTACCTAAATTCCTCTTGCAATTTCAATTTCACAAAGCAGTCTTGAGTTCCTGTCCTAAACTGCTTTGCAGTGATGCTATTGAAAAAGATGTTACCTTTCAACCCCTCCTTAACAGTCACATTTCTGTTGGGGGTGAATAATTTTACAGATATGAAATAGAAGGTGTTCAGACACCTAAACAATTTGTATAGTATAAGAACCTAAATAGAACAGAAACTACTTACAAGGTTCTGAATACCGATCATTAAACTGACTTGTCTATCAGTTTCACTCTGTTACCACCAAAATGTGTAACATTTCCATTTCAGAAATCCAAGCTTGAATTCTGAAAAGATATTGACCATTTGAGGACTAGTCACCACTGGCGAGTAAAGATTTTAAGCCAGGTATGTTTCCATGTTAAGTAAAGACTACTTTCCAAGGTACACTTATGACAATCACTGATAGGACTTCACAAGATGGGTTGTATCAAACTAAATTACTACTTTTTTATACTGTATTTAAACATAATAATCCCACTATAAAGCAGCAAACACAGATAAAGCTGGAATTCTTGATCTTGCCATGAATTATTTTGATAGAGCAGAACTACTCACAGGCATGAGGTTACATTTTGCTTTAGAAAAAAGTAGCACTTTTTCCAAAGCAATTTCCAGGCTTCCTATGATTTCCTATGGCAGCAACTATTTTTTATTTTAAAATACAGCTTGTTGAAAAGGATTGTGTTCAAAATGAGTTTCAGCTCAGAAAGGACTGGGTCCCTCCAACTTTTTTTTTTAAATTTAGAACAGCTGTACAGGTTTCTTAGATTGGCAGAAATATCTCTAAAAGAGGACTATTTCACAATATAAGTGTTTACTAGACGCTGAACAGTGAAGAAGGATCCAATCGTGGTTGTAACAGAAAAGATATTTTTAGAGTATAAAAAACAGTTTATTCAATGTTCACCCTTAATTCATATAACCAGAAACTGGTTGGCATTATTTCTTTGTATCTCACTTCCTCAACATCAAATTTTTATACATTTAATCAGACATAAAGAGCCTACTGACAACCGTGGGCAAATATTACTCCTAGTCATAGGTACCTGAAGATTGTACATCACAAAACCTTTTTAAATACAAGAGAATATTCACATTATTTTAAAAAAGAACAGCAGTATACAAAGTAAGCGGTATTATTATGTGTTGAATTACTTCTAACATCATAACCCGGCTACCAATAAAGTACTTATGTTAAATTATTTTCTGTACTAGCCACATGAACATTTTGTACGGTGTAAGATTTAAAGCATTTTCTCTCAGGTGATATCAAGTACAGAAAAGATCGCAGGAAATTGACAAGGTATGGAAAACAACTCAGAATTCTGATGAGGTCACAAACCATTCAAGCTTTACTGTCATGGTTACTATGAACTCGCCAGATTTAGGTATGTAGTCTTTAAGCCCCTTTGTTTTCAGCTTAAACCGGTTTTTACCAAAAAAATTCCCAGGTTTTACATAAAGTACATTATTTTTTTTCTGATTTCCACCCTACTTTTGTATCATTTGAATGATTTATATTATTTGAATATAAAACAAGTTATTTATATATTTATATTAGGATATACAATACATTGCATGAGATGTATGTATTTTGATAATACATTAATATGTGTATACTATGTATTAATCTAGAAGATGCACACAATAAAGAGACACACAAGCTCTGAAGTGCGTGAGCATCTGAACATACTGATGAATCTCACGCACACATTTCAAGCTGTTAGCAGGTAACAGTTTAAAGATCTGATACACTAAAATGGGAAGAAAATGAAAATCTGTATCAGAGTACCTTTCAGAACATAAGGAAGTATTCAAAAGTTTTTAAAAAACAAACAGGAGAAAAGGATGAAGTTGAGTGTATGCACTGCAAATGGTGTGGCCCAATTATTATATGTAAATATTTATAGGCTAATAGTTCTAAGTCTACAACAGAAAACGGTTTATTCAAACGAAAATTTTATTTGGGGATTAGAGATGTATTGTTTTCTTAAACTCAGAGGAGCGTGTTTTGAGTTCGGTTTTAGTTTCTGCAGCAAACCACATTGATGAACGGAATTCAAAGCACTAATCCACTGAATACTTTTTCCCTCCCCCACACATCTTTCCGTCCACCAAAATAAACCCTGAGATTTACCCACAAAAATTATTAATATTTTTTTGCACTGATTTTCACCTGTTTTTGTTGTTGTGGTAATAAACACTGATAAATTCCTGTGGAAAATTAAACAAAATAAAAACCAAAAAAGAAGGGCCCTAGTAGTCTTATAGCTCATATCTAGATTCACATATAGATCTGTAGAAGTACTTCCACAGAGCCCTGAAAAAATCCTCAGCTATGCACATCCACAATGCATACCGCATCTCCCACAAGCTGGGTCTACCACATCTATGTTGTGTATAGGTGATTTCAGTCTTTGGGGCTGTCATCCCAACACTTTTCACAAGCACTAAGTTCACTTACAGTTTGTAAAAACACAGATGTATTTTTAATTCCAAAGTGATTGGTGCTAAATGAGAATGGAATTCTAAGTGTGGCATTTTGAAAAGTTTTAAGAGGTATGAGTGCAGTTACTCAAAGAATTTTTGTTGTATTTTTCAGTTCAAAAACAACTCAATCAAGTTTCATCAGAATTGACAGATGAATAACAGACCCTGATATGAAGCACAAAATATTTCAGTCTGAAGTCACATTTGGCAAGGGTGGGTAACAGTTAAAAATAGTGAGTCTATGAATGCCCTCCTCCTTAGCCCTATAAATATTAACATAATACTGTAATAAGGAAAGCATGATGACATTTTTAAAGTTTCATTCATGTGTATTTTTCTTAATGCAAGTTTGGAGTGAAACTAATTTGAAAGGTTCTTGGAGTAGGTGGAAATAGAAGGAAGGTTCTACATATCATTAAATTTAGCTTACAAGCAGTATCAAAGAAGAAACAAACAGGCACAGGTACTCGTATTAAAAAAGACCACGTATTTTTAAGTACTTTGCAAGCTGTGAAAACATCATTCCAGACTGCATAAGTAAATCCTACTAAGTTTATAGTTAGGAGTCTTTTCCATGTACCAAATCAGTCTAGAAAATCAGACAGATTTTACAGAACTCAGATACAAAAATGTAACATTGTTAAAGTAAGAAGGTGCACTGTCTACCCAATGGGTTTGGGTTTATTTTATAGATAGCTTGGAAGTGAGCACAGCACATAGCACTAAAGTATTCAGTGTGCTCAACTGACAGAACTTTTTGGATAGGCTATTTCTCATGTTGCTGATATGAAAGTGGGGGGAGAAAAAAAAAACGAAAACTCTGGCCCAACAGACACTATGAACAAGCAGTTAACAGTTCCATTTTGTTAAACGGGGGAAGAAGTTGCTAATTTCAATTAAGTTTAACTGTTTCTCTGGACTTTTCATACAACAATTAAGAGCCTCTGATGTTTTTACAGGGACCACCACTCACTGTTATAACTGGAAGTGCCTGTAAGTCTATAAATACTTAAATAAAATACTGAAGATTTTTTCCTGATATAATTCCCAGTTAACTGCTGCTTTTGGCGTGTACCAAGTCAGACCATACCCGTATGAAGCTGATATGATTACGTATTCCGAGACAGCACTACAGTATTAAAACTGTTACACTGTTATTCAACTAAACTCTAATCTGCTAATTGTGTTTGATTTGATCCCATCCCTCCCTAGACTTTATCCTTCTCCAAGCCTCAGGTTTGCTCCTGCCTAATCACCAACGCCCTCTAAAATTACCTTCTGTCCTGCCTCTCCCTCAGCTTTTTCCAAAAGCAGCTCATCACAGCATAACTATACATTTGATCAGGTGGTTTTTTTTGAAGTGTTAACATGCATTCCAAAAATAATTCTTATAAGAACTGTGCAACTGCCAGTAGATACCCCATAAAACTGGACAGATGGATTGAGTAGGACTTGCAGAGAAGCACCAATATTTTAAGTGACAGATGGGACAGAGTAGCATTCTCATGCCTTTCCCTCTTCCCACAATCATACCTGAATGGAATTGACTGTTGCAATTTGAAGGATGAAAACATTTGCTAGGATTGGGCCATACTTGAACGAATTCCTTGTTGCTAGCAACTGATAATGCCTACAAATGAATCTCAAATTCTGGTGCCAAGAGTTAAAACATAGCAAAGTTTGAAAACTATCTCGCATGTTCCACTATGTCAGTCGTGAAGACATGTTCCTATACTCTTAAGGGAAATTTTTGTTTTTTAATAGGAACTTTTGATTCTGTAAAAACATAGAAATAGTCATAATGGTTCATCCCCAAAACCCATCTAGTCCTGTATTCTGTCTCTGACAGTAGCCAGCACCAGACAGTTAAAAAAATTGTGTAGTAGGCAGGCATAGGGAAGGAAGCTTGCGCCAAACATTAGCTCTCATCCTAATCTCCAACACTGATTGGTTTACATTATGAAGCATGAACAGCTCTTCTAAAATCTGTTAGAATTAACTACTGTTTCTGTAGATAAGACTATCCAGAGTAACATCAAAGCCAAAAAACAACAAGGAGTCTGGTGGCACCTTAAAGACTAACAGATTTATTTGGGCATAAGCTTTCGTGAGTAAAAACCTCACTTCTTTGGATGCATCCGAAGAAGTGAGGGTTTTACTCACGAAAGCTTATGCCCAAATAAAACTGTTAGTCTTTAAGGTGTCACCAGACTCCTTGTTGTTTTTGTAGATGCAGACTAACACAGCTACCCCCTGATACTTGACATCAAAGCCAAGCTTTTTACAAAACCTCAACATCAATAAACGTTTACTACTTTTTTTTTTTTAATCCACATAAACGTTTAGTGTTAGAGAAACGTAGGTGCCCCTGCACGGGCTGTAAACCCAACAGTGCAGTGTTATAAGCCTGAAAAATCACACTGGCTATTCATCATCATCATCACTGGCGCTCCAAAAAACTAGGGAAGAAAAGAAAAGGAACTAGCGTAGTGAGCGGCGCCCCGGCTTCCTAGAGCCGCCACTTTCTCTCTCCTGAGGCGTTAGGAACTGGGAGATTTGAAGTGTCCCCGGACGTGCCCCTTCCCAGAGCGCCCGGGCTCCCAGCCCTGACCCCGCTAGCCTCGGGGCTGGCCGCGGGGCCAGTCCGGGAGGCCGGGCCCGGTCACCTCCGCCGGGCGGACTCGCCACCACCCCCCTCCACGAAACCCGCTGGACCCGGGAGCCCCCCGGCCCGAGCCGCGGCAGGCGGCGCCCGGGTCACTCACAGGTCACGATGGGCTTGTTCTCCATGGTGTAGATCACCGGGGACTGCTGGGGCTGCGGCTGCGGCGGCTGCTGCTTCTCCTCCTCCTCGGCGGCTGCCGCCGCGGCGGGGTCCATGGGCGGGCGGGGTCCTCAGCCCCGGCTCCGGCTCCGCGCCATGGGACCAGCGCTGCTGCTGCCGCCGCCTTCCTCCCCCTGCCCCGCGGGCCGGGATGGGATGGGATGGGCCGGTCCGTGCTGGGATCCCCCTCCCCCCCGCCGCACGCGCTGCCCCCGCGGCCCTGCTCCAGAGTGAGGAGAGTCTCGAGCTCCCCCACTTCCCGTGTGGCTGGCGGAGCATTACCGCTTCCGGGGGGAGGGGCGGGGTTAAAGGGAAGAGGGCGGCGCGCGGCCGACACAAAATACGTTTTAAGGGGGGGGCGGGGACGGGAGAACGGTTACGCAGGGGGCGGGGCGGGTGCGAGCTGAAGAGAAGAGCCTGGGCGGGCGGGGCTGACAGATGGACAAGGGGCGAGTGGGGGAAGGGACAAATAGGCTAGCGAGGGCGCGGCAGGAGACCCCGGGGAGCCGCGCGCGGGCCGGGGCGGGGCCTCGGCTGAGCCCCGCCCCCCCGAGCTGCCCCGGAGACGGGCGCTGTCAGGACCGCCTTAGGTGTGACGCCACGAATAGCACCCCTCCCGTTTTGCCAGGCTGAGTTCGCGCCTTGGCTCTCCCGCTCCTCACGGGGGCATCCCGGCAGCCCCCTCCAGTCCCCAGTTCCACCTCCCTGAGTTCTTCCCTACCTGACACCCGCCCGTCTGGTTCCTCTCGCCCCAAGGAGCAAACCCGCCCGCCCCCTCCCATCAGTTCTCTTCGGGGCACACTCCAGGCAGGTTGCACCCCAGAGCTGGGGGAGGGAGAGTAAGCCCAAGGTTAATAGCAAAGTCTCGTGTTCAAAAGTGAACTAGTGAAGAGAAGCAAACGGGTGCAAGTTACACAGACACAAAACGGAAAGATGCAACCTCAGGTTTTACACTTAGGAAGTTAAAAATCCCTTTTCTAACCTAATACAGTTATTGCTGAGTTCCTGGCTGGCATAGCCTCTGGCCTAGCACCGGGCTTCAGGGTTGCACACACAGCAGACTGCCTAGATGCTGGCCCTCATCACTTCAATCCCCTTTTCTTTTAACAGGGATTGCAAATTGCAGGGAAGTTTTCCTTTTTGCCAGCCTATGGTGATTCATGGTAGGGGAAATTCCCTCCTTGTTTGGTTTTGCAAGACTGGCGGTTTTCTTTTCAATATCAAGTTGTTTCCATGTTTTCCCATGAATTTTAATGGGTCACCTCATCTTTTTCTGGGTTGTACAATGCTAGGTGATTGGAGCGAGGCTCATGTGGGTAGGGAGGCAGACTGTCCCTGCCTTGCTGACCACCTCTGGTGAGATGGAGCTGAATGTTGCAGCACCAATACATAAATTCGTAACTGAAGTCTGTATACATACCTGATAATGACCATCAAGTTTAGAACATTACAAGCTTTCATAAAAGACCTCACTCAACATGTTTTTACACAGTAACGTGGTATATAAGCAGTTGATTCAATTGCTTTTTCTTTGGGGTTCAGCCCCCCTGTTCTCCCATTGAATATCTGGATCCTGATTGTCACAGACCCCAGAGCCACTGGCTACAGTGAGGGGCAGGGAGTGGGGTTTTGGTTTTTGCCTCAGTCTGGGAGGGGCTAGCTGGAGCAAGCTGGTGGAACTCAGGCCAGTTTCCAGCATAGCACGCCACTCAAAGCTGCTGGGCCACGGCATGGGTGGCCAGTCCCTTCCCTTGAGGTGAGAGGTAACTGGGCCTAGGCATCTCAGGGTTCATGCTGCTCACACCGCAGCAGGGACGCTGGCCCAGCCTGTGCCTAGATTCTTGCAGGTGCTGGTGGACCCAGCCCTCAATCATATATCTGACAAAGTTGTAAATAAAGAGATAAAGTAGGTGAGGTCATAACTTTTACTGGACCAACTTTACCTCACTTAACCCTACCTTGTCTCTCTCATCTCCTGGGACCAACACAGCTACAACTAGGGTGACAGATGTCCTGGTTTTAAAGGGACAGTCCCATTTTTGGGGACTTTTTCTTATATAGGCACCTATTACCCCTCACCCCCGTCCCATTTTTTCACAGTTGCTATCTGGTCACCCTAGCTACAACAATACTGCAAATAAAAGTTGTAAATAGTTCAGCAGCATTCGTTTATGCCCAAGTTAAGGGATGGATAGAGGATTACAATGGAGCACAGCTTCACTTGAGGGAGAAATTTAGCAAACAGACCATTAGTTTAATTAGTCCCTTGACTCTTCTATAGGAGCGAGGGTAATCACTAATGTAGAGGCAATTCTATGACTTGTGATACTGTGCCTCTTCCCCCTTACACTGGAGACCCCCACCAGGAGCCAGTGATGACTTGTGACATTACTTTTCTCTTGCTCTGCAAAGAACCATGATGTTGCCTCTAGCCAGTGCAAACCAATATAAAAGATTCTCAAACTTCAGGCTGCAGAGAACTGAATAGGCACATAGCGCAGCCTCTCATTTCTAGCAGCTACATTCAAATAAAATAGCTATAAATAAACTAAAATTTTCCTACTATTACTTTTGTATGAAAACAGTTGCTGTAGTTGTGTGATTATGTTTAGGAGAGGATATGGTCTAGGCAGTCATGTGTGAGAGAAAGGGTGTTCAGGAGAAAATCACTCTATTATGATAGCATCATAGAAATGTAGAACTGGAAGGGACCTTGACAGGTCATCTAGTCCAGTCCCCTGCACTCAGGCGCTTCCTGCCCATGCCGCTTCCTGCAGCCCCCATTGGCCTGGAGTGGCGAACCGCGGCCATTGGGAGCCGCAATCGGCTGAACCTGCGGATGCAGCAGGTAAACAAACCAGCCCGGCCCGCCCCGGGCTTTCCCTGAACAAGCAGCGGCCCTAGTTTGAGAACCACTGCCTTACATGACATATTGTACAATATTTATTGCAGTTTTGCAACAGTGGTGACTGTATTAGTGTAACTAGTTATCATTCTTTTTTATACAGCATCACAAAAAGCTTTACTGAAGTCAAGATATATCACATCTACTGCTGCCCCCATCCACAAGGCTTGTTACACTGTAAAATAAGGATATTAGGTTGGTTTGACATGATTTGTTCTTAACAAATCCATGTTGATTGTTACTTGTCACCTTATTTTTTTCTAGGTGCTTACAAATTGTTTGTTTGTTATTTGCTCCATGATCTTTCTGGGCACCAAAGTTAAGCTGACTGGTCAGTAATTCCCTGGGTTGTCCTTATTCCCCTTATTATAGACAGGTACAATATTGGCCCTTTTCCAGTCCTCTGGGATCTCTCCCATCATCCTCCACAAGTTCTCAAAGATAACTGCTAATGGCTCAGAGATCTCTTCAGCCAGCTCTTTAAGTATTCTAGGATGTATTCATCAGGCCCTGGAGACTTTAAGACATCTAACTTGTCTAAGTAATTTTTAACTTGTTCTTTTTGATGTTCACTATGTTAGTCATCTGATTATTGTTAACTTTTTTTGGTGAAAACTAGAGTTACCACCTGGCCAGTATTTGACCAGCGTGGCTGTTTGTTTGTTTTTTGTTTTTTATTTTTGTATAGATTTGCCAGTACACCTTCTGTAATAAAAAGTTGTCTCCAATACATTCCAAGAACATGTTGGATAATCTGCGTGCTGCAGCATTATTTTCCCAACAGATATCAAGATAGTTGAAGTCACCCACCCCACCAAATCCTGATGTGACCACTCATAAAATGTCTGAGAAATCTGACCTACAAAACCCCTCAAAAATCATCCATTATAGCTTTAAATTGAGAACAGACTACGTTTTTTTTTAATTGTCAAAACCCTCACCTATTCAAGACTCACTGCCTATGTGAGTAAAGTAATTAAAATGGTAGTAACTGGCAGTAAATAAGCCTGACAAAAGTGAACTAATAGGATCTAGGCAGAGTGATATTGTCCAACACATATTGGAGAATGAAGGCGTGGCAGGTGGTAGTCTTTTGTTTGTTTTTTAATTAGTTTTGTGCTACTAAAAAGTTGTTGGTTTGAGAGGGTGACATATGATGATACAGTCCAGGCCAATGAGTAGCTGTCTCACCCCTGCCCTTTACAATGCCTTGCTGCTGTAGCCTTCAACCTGGACTGTTCACAAACAGCCTCCAGCATGTAAGTCACTCCCAACTACATCTATGTATGTGCTGCAGCCAGCCAGCCACACCCTGGCTCTTACCAGACTTAAAAATTACCACAGGGTGACCCCAACACACTCCCAGTCTCACATTTTTTCCCCAGAAACATTTGTCCTGTATTGCCTAGCCCTCTCCTAGACAGTGCCAATATATTAATTTCACTATTCCTTTAAGGCAATAATATGCACACAACTTGTTACTCCAAATGGAGCTACCCAGACACTTCAACTTGAACACATTAGATAAAACAATAAAACAAATTTATTAACTACAAAGAGACAGATTTTACGTGAGTACAAGTAATGAGGCATAAAAGTCAGAAATGGTTACAAGAAGAATAAAGATAAAATGCTTACTGGTGCCTAATTTAACAAACTACATTAGATTCAAAGCAAAGTTCTTTCACCATATGCTTTCAGCAGTTTTACTGACATACTCTTTAAGTCAAGACCCCGCCCCCAGAGTGCAACAGCTGCTTCCTTTGTCTCATCAGGTACAGTGAATGCAATGGGCAGGGAGAGAGAAATAGGAGCATCTGCCCCTTCCTTTTATAGTCCTGCTCCCGCTTTGAGAAGCATTTCCAGCTGGAAGCAAGGCAACAGGCAGTCTTTGTGGAAAGAAACTCCATACTGTTTCTTTGCTAAGATGTAGATTTTTTTGGCCCTGCACCCCACTTTCCAATCAAAGAATGGCCACTTAGCAAGTAATAGTCCATCAGCCTTGTTTACACTTGGCTTATACATGTTTTGTTATTGTTTGAATGTACTAAATTGTTTATTTAGGCTGTTTAGGTATATTTAGAGCAATTGTATGGATACCATTTGGCCTTTGGATTGAATAAAGGAATTGATGGTTCAGTTACTATTGTGATAATATCCTGCATACATAATAATAATTCCAAGAGTAGAGAATCATTAAACAAGACAAATACAAACTCAAAGTTAAGCAAAATTATGTTTTGAACTATGTTTTGAAAAGTGAGGTAAGACATTGCTAGTATCCTTCAGGAGGAAAGGGGGAGACAAAAGGGTCAAAGTAATTATGGAAAGGGAAGAGTAGGGTAAAGTGAAAAACAAGATATTCTTAATTCTTTGAATGGTTTCTAATTCATTTGCTTTCTTTATCCCTTTGTTTTCTCTGATGGTGCCTAAAGAGCTATCTTGTCTTGAAATCATATATTTGTAAGTGGCCATTAATTTTGTATTTCAGAACACACTAACACTGATCATTTTATGGTTGCTTGGCCATTGTGGCTCCAGAATTGTCTTCAATTTATCTCTTTGTGGTCAGCAAGATAAAATCACAGTTTCATACACAAACCACCACGCACTACTGTGGTCTTGAGCCCAGTGAGCAAAGCAGCAATCTTTGCTATTTATCATTTCAATCTCTGTTGTGTCACACACCTGAAAGTTTTCTCTAGTCATATTTGGAGACATCCATGTCAGCAGAACAGGGCTGCAACTGCAGTTTAGATGATGAGGCGATTAGAAAGGAATATATGATTGTGGAGTGGTTTATAGCCAGTTTGAAAGTCTCTGAACAAATATTTTCTCCTAAATCTCGTCATCATCATTAGCACCCAGAGATAAAAAGTAGTATTGGGGCCCTGTTGTTCTAGGTCATGGGTGGGGAATCTTTTTTCTATCACGGGCCATTGACCCACAGAAAAAATCAATTGTGAGCCACACACAGCCTCGTGGCGGGGGAGGGGAGTGCCAAAGCTTGGGACTTGCCACGGGCTGGATGAAATTAATCAACAGACTGGATCCGGCCCGCAGGCTATAGGTTCCCCACCCCTGTTCTAGGTGCTGACTAGACACAGAAATAGGCGGTATAGTCCTTGCTCCAAAGAGTTTACAATCTAGCTATTGAAGTATGTCACTGAATAATCTGTTTTATTGTTCTTCTTAACTCAGACCTATGCAATTCTCTTCCCTGTGCTTCTGGGAGAAGCCATGTCCCATAAGAATTAGTTGCAGGGCACTAAATTTTCAAAAATGACTAATAATTGAGTGTCCAACTTGAGATGCCTTAAAGAGGGCTAATTTTCAGAAAGTGCTGAACATCGACTCTCTGAAAAAATCAGGTCCCTTAAGATGCCTTGAAATGGGCATTCCAAAACTGAGGCAGCCAAAATCACTAGTCACTTTTGAAAATGTAGGCGATGGACTTCATGTCAGTGTTAGTTCTGCTACAGCTCATTAACTATATTTCTGCTTGCAGCTGGCATTTATCTATCAGGCTATATCATTGTCCCCACTCTCCACTGCTTTCCCCTCTTTTTCCTCTTGAAGTAGTAATATCTGGCCATCTTTGGGAGACAATTGACTCTCTGCATCCCCCTATCTACTCCATGTGCTAGTTTTCTGCAACTGTATTTGTTCTGATTGAAGCTGCACACACCATAATTTCTGCATCAACATACAGTTAATTATATATTAGTATAATTTGCACTATATGATGTGCTCATTTCAGATTTCATAAAGCCAATATTTTATAGTCAATACATTTCTGTGCAGTTTGGGAACTTTTGTAATTAGAAGATTAGTTAATCATAGCATATTATAAAGGGGGTGGGAAATGTGTAAAAAAAACAGCTAGCTAATATGGGCCAAGCATCTGTATTCTGATTAAAACAAGAGCACATATTAAGGGAGAGGCTACTCTCATTATTCACTTCCATCATATACGCATAAAATATATATTTTTAAAAATTAACATGATACGTGCTATATCAACTCAGCAAACCTATTCAGTGTATTCCTTCCTACCTCTATGCCCCTTGCTTTCTATTTCCTTCCCCTCCCCCCACTTCCTTGTCTGCTGATGGTTTATTTAGACCAGTGGTTCTCAACCAGGGGTATATGTACCCCTAGGGATACACAGAAGTCTTCCAGGGGGTACATCTAGTTATTTGTCTAGTTTTACAACAGGCTGCATAAAAAACAATAGCAGAGTCAGTACAAACTAAAATTTCATACAGAAAATGATTTGTTTATACTGTTCTATATACTATACACTCAAATGTAAGTACAATATTTATATTTCAATTGATTTATTTTATAATTATATGGTAAAAAGGAGAAAGTAAGCAATTTGTCAGTAATAGTGTGCTGTGACATCTGATTTTGTAAGCAAGTAGTTTTTAAGTGAGATGAAACTTGGGGGTACGCAAGACAAATCAGACTCCGGAAAGGGGTACAGTAGTCTGGAAAGGTTGAGAGCCACTGAGTTAGACCATAATGTGTTCAGGGCAGGGAACTCTCTCATTATGTCTGTAAAGCCCATTTTGGTGACTAAGTAGTACAATCATAGTCCCAGGTTCAAAACATGTAAAGACTGATGAGCCTAGTAACTACTAGAGAAGGCAATAGCATTTTTATAGGAAATTGGATCCTGTTGTGTCGAGAAGGGAGTATCTCAGGCCCAAGAACAAAAATGTTAACAAAACCCTTGTTCACTGTTACAACATTAAACTGTTAAGTATGGTTCAGGGTTTCATATAAAGTTTTCACTGGCTTAACTCCCATTAAAAATATTTTAACCTTTTATTAAAGACACACAAGAAAAGAAGAAAAAACAGTTAAAGCATTTGGAACGTAAAGTATGAATTACGACTTTCATCTTAACAATATCCCTTATTTTCTCTCTTTTTTTGCATAGAGAACCCCCTGTTTGACAGCCTTTTAGATGGTATTAAAGATGGTATTAACACTCCTTTTTGTCTTGAACTATTCCAGTCTGATCCTCCTTCCTTTCAGACAAAACAAATAAAATACACACAAAACGGGAGATAAAAAAAATAGTAAAGAGAAACTCCATTTTCTGTCTCTGCTGCTGACTTTCACTGGCCACCTCACTGTGGGAGAAACACAGGCCCAGCACACAGTCTGCTAAGCCATTGGCAAGTTTTTACTAGTAGTGGGCTGTTTAAGGTGTTGCTTATAGCTGGCCTTTGTGGTCACACACTCTCAGCAGTGTGTGACCACAAGACAGATGCTTGTTAGACAGAAGACAAAAAGAGAAATAAGATGCGGAAGAAAAACAACTATTAAAACAAGACCCTCTACTATACACACTTCTTTCCCTGGGGACAGCATGAGAGAACAAACGGGTGATGACTCAAAGCACTACTGCAAGGTTCTCAGATACCTATATATTCTAGTACAGCAAGAATCCACGGTTCACATTCCAAGAGTTGTTCAGAATTTATTCAAAAGCCAGTGGAGATGTGCTGTGATTTGTTTCCTTTCTCTGACCTGATCCAGATGGCTTTCAGGATCATGAAAATGATGAAGACCCAGTGGTGTCATAGGGATTCCCGGGGATCAGAAGAAGGAAGAGATGGCAGCCATGATGGTAGAACTTCTTTCTCCGCCAGTCCACACATCCCACTGCTCCCATTTAGTGAGTGTCAGATATACAATGTCCAAGAACGCATTAAAGTTAACCAAGTTATAAACATTTCCTCCCAGATCTCATCCCATTAAAGTTAACCAAGCTATAAACATTTCCTCCCAGATATAGAATATTTCAGCTCATTGTTATGCCTGTCTGTGACTTTACCAAGAGTCTGGATGATCCCTTTTAAACAATCCAGTTTTTACCAGTCTATTTATCTCCAACTTCTACTTGCTTTTACAAACAATTTTATGTAACAAGCTAAGTTGGATTTTTGTTAACTTGGACAGCTAAGAGTACAGGCCTCTGTACAATAATTCCTTCTTTTTAAGTACCTGTCACTATTTAAAGACAGTCAATAAATACACGCAAAGTAAAGGTGTTTGTCATCTAATGGTATTTGACATCTTATGTCTGATGTGTTTCCAGGAACTGAGATCCTGTCTGGCTTTAACACAGTTATATTATTATAAGACAGAATTCAAGAAGGATTGGATTTTGGAATGGACAATGAGAGCATTCAGAGTTACAATAGTCATGTTTTAATAGAAAACCGTGGAACGGATATGAACTTTCCTGCTTCAGGGTATAAGCCAAGCTCTAACTGGAGAAAAGATTTGGAAGAAACTTTCCCAGTGAGCAATTTTATACCATAAATCTCCACTTCAGGGTTTCTTATGCCTTCTTCTGAATCATCCGGTACTGGCCACTGTAGAGAAAGGATATTGAACTAGATGGACCCCTGATCAGATACAGTATGGCAATCCTTCTGTTCAGTTGGAGTAGTGTTTGGGATTTAGATACCTAGCTATTTACTTCAATTACACCCCAAACAGTATATTTTAAAAAGAAATGTATCACAAAGTATACATTATCCAAGGTTTCTGGTAATGTAGATTAAATCAAAGTCATTTTAATCACCAAAGAGGAAACCTTGATTTAAATATTTTATTTTAACCTCATTTTGCATTTGTACTTTTTAGTTATTTTCCTTAAGAAAAATTAATTCTCATTGGTTGGTATAACCATTAAAACATGTTTCTTTGCACCTAAATATAGCCTTTACACTAAATTAGGTACTTATTTTTGCAATTGAGGAGGATACACTATATCTATACACATTTAATTAAGCAATTATATAGCTTACCATACATTTATTCAGATTCTTAATTTTTACATTTTCTTCATTATGTTAGAAAATGGTTAATGATACATTTCTTGTAAATAATATCTTTTTATTCAGGATTCATGTCAAGCTACATTTGGATGGAACCTGGAATTCAGTTAAAAATGTACAAAACCAGCATTTTAAAATTGCTTTTTATTAGTTAAATAAAACTACCTTAAATGTGCTGGATATGTAAGAAAAAAGTAAGTTTATCAAAACATATTTTGTATTTAAAACTAACTGATCTATTAAAGAAAGGAAGTATTAACTGTAGTGAATTGATGAATTGTTTCTTGTCACCCCGGGCCAGATTTTCAAGCATATTTAGGCACCTAAACATGCAAATCAGTGCCTGGCAAGGTGCTTTTGAATGTCCAACTAGGCACCTATCTGCATCTGTAGGTGCCTACATACCTTTGAAAATCTAGCTTTGTGTCAAGTTTTTAGAACTAGTAGATCTCGTCCTCTCACCTGGTTTTTATTCAAAGATTGGAAGAGGAAAACTAGCTTTCCTGCTTTCTCAGCTCCCAATCTGTTTCTCAACTTTGAATGAACTACTCCAAATTAAGAATATATTCTCTCTGCCTCTGGTAGCTAAAATCAAGTTTTACCTTAATTACTTTTGTTTTTTCTCCACATTAGAAACTGAAAGTAGTTAAATTTGGAAAGATATAAATCCCAGCATTTGCTCCACTGTAAAGACTGAAAATAATATACTTACTGAGTGCAATACATGACACTGTGATGTTATAGAACTTGAGTTGACCTCAAAAGTTGAAGATGTTTTCATCATGATTCTGTATGTGATTTAAAAAGCAGCACCCTTTATCTCATTAATATTTAAGGAGAATTCATTGATGCAGCATATTTTTTCATTTGTTTAAAATGATTTTAATTGATTCTATTAAAGGTAGTGCTTAATATAGGATGCTATAAGGTCAAATTTAATTTTAAACAGGTTTATTTTTAAAAATAAGTGTATTTAATTTAATCAAAAGAATCTGATTTAAATAAAATCAATTGCATTCTTTTAAACAAAAAACATTTTTATCCATTCTGGTTTCAGATTTCTATATATTTATATTTCTATATCAACTTGTAAAAATGCTATCATACAAATATATAGGTTAGTTTCACCACCTAGTGGCCGTTGGGTGAATCTCTCTCTAATCTGTATAATGGATAACCCCTGGAATCGATCACACACCTCGTATATATTTTCAGGTAATTTCTGTGTATTGTGACATCTTGCATAATTAAATACAATGCATTTTTAGGCTTTTGCGAACAGGGGCTGCTAACAGGGAGTTTCGCAAGGGAGTTC